>NC_034014.1:281780-602514 GCF_000346465.2 Prunus persica
TTGCTTTATATGGTAACATTCAAAATACCAAAAAATGCCCTTGGTTAATTCAAACATTAAGAATTGAAATTATTAATTAAATGAGGATAATATGGTAAATTCACTTTTTTCATATTAAAAAAAGTAAAATTAAAAACAAAATCAGATAATAGGTCATACTTTTATGAAACATAACTACACATGCTATTTTTTCTTAATTCTAAAAATAAAAAATAAAACCAATTGGCACATGCGTGAGCATGTGCAAGGGGCTAGTATATAAATAATAATGCAATAATGCTACATGCGTTACTACTAGTACTACATGTGTTGAGTCACGTTCCGATTCTTATTTGGCCGTTGGATTGCATTCATTAAATCTATTAGTAGTGTTTTAGATGCAATCCAACTATCGATATTAAACATATGTAACTAATCATTAACTTAAATACTTATGGCCAATTTGACATTGATGTGCTGTGAAAATAATCACTGTCAGATTTGCTGTGAGAGAAAGCAGTTTGGCGTTTGATAAACTTTTTGTTAAAAGTGTTGTTGATACTAATTCCCGCATAATCAGAAAATGATTTCAGCATAATCATTAAACCCAGCGCCTCTTCGAAACTGATTCCTGCATAATCAGAAATGAAAGCACCTCATTAGTTGTTTTCCCTTATAGCTTTCTCTCATAGCAATTTTTAACAATAACTGATTTTCTAATAATTTACCAAACGTTGTTTGATGTTGAGTAGGTGGCTTCATGCTTATATATTTTCAACATTTTTTGCTAGGATGGTTCTCAAAGAAGAATTTGAAAAATGATGTATATATGGTTAGCTCAACTGACTACTCAAGGACGCCTTTATATATATATATATATACAGTCCCCTTCTATTGAGGGATCCCTCAAATAAAATTATTTGAGGGACACCCTTTAGGGTACTCTACAATTTTTTTCCCAATGATCCAAACTATCTATTTTTTAGGTCTTCATTCATAGATCATCCTTACAAAAAATTAGACAAATCGGAAACCGTTTCGACATCCAATTGTGTCTTACAAAATCAATGAATACGGTACTTTAAGAAAATGCTAAAATTTCAATAACTTAATTGAGTGGTCAAATGATATCAGATTCAAGTGATTTTTTGTAGGGATGATCTTTGAATGAGTATCTATAAAATAGACGGTTTGGATTAGTGAAATACAATCCGGAGTGGGGCCTACAAGGGGTGTCCCTCAATGAAAGCTCTCTGTATATATATATATATATATATATATAAAAGATTGAATCGCGTTCACATTGCGTTTTTGAAAAATTATTTTCTAAACTTTGGAAAGGAAAGGAAATATCACTAAACTTGTTGCATTTAAGGTACCTGGTGAAGTTAAAAATAGACCTTATGTATGCATAGTTCACACAGAAAAATTATTTGATTTTATTTACATGTGTGTATAGAATATTAGAAAATAGAACCTTTTATAACCATAATAAAAAGTTTAGGCTTTAGACAAAATAAATTTTATTTTGGGTATATCTCCATATATAAGAAATGACTGAAGACAAAAAAAAAAAAAAAAACATTAAAGTACTAAAAAGAAGAACCCCACTGATGGATTCGAACCAGGGATCAGGGCCGTCCCTGAGATTTTGAGGGCCCTGTGCGAAACTTAAATTGGGGCCTCGCATAATCTAATACGAAAATACTATAAAAATTTGCCATAACTTAATGTCATAAAAAAAAAATTATAACTAAAATTCACCATCAATAAATATGCAATGACAATCAGAAATCAAATTCATAAAAATTTAAATATTTTCATCAATTGTAGCATGTGATTCTCCAACAATGAATCTATCAAGAGCTCCTCTTTGAGATTGAGTCAATTCCTCGAATTTTCTTTTTCTAAGCCGTTTTGTATATCCAGAAACGTATTTTCTAGTAGGTGGCATGTTTAGATTACAAAGAAAAATTCTAAAACCCTGTAACCTGGAAGAAAACCCCAACAAGAAATAGATAAATATTTCTACAAACTATATTCTCATACAACCAATCATCAACATGATAATAATTTAATAAAATAAGTCATGTAATATATAGAATAGATTGAAATTTAGATACATACCTGAATTTGAATTGAGATTTGAATATGACTATTCGATTTTGAGTGGTCTATGAATTCAGGAATTAGGGTTTTCTCTTTTGGTGTTCAAAATCCTGAAATTGAAAGAATAACAAAAATTGAAAAAGAACCAATGAGAAATTGATGAACAATGATTATTACTTACTAGAAAATCAGAGTTTAAGAGAAAGAAGAAGCCATGAAGCTTTTTTCGTGGTGTTTTGAATGAAGAAAGTACTTTTCTTGGAAGAGAAAATCTTTTTTTATTTTATTTTTAAGAAGGGGGATATATCATATATATTCCTCCTTTGGTGTGGTTAAGTTAAGCTTCTATGTTGCCCGTTTGTTAAAGGCCTTCTGTTTTTTTTTATTTAAATTTTATAATTATGTAAAGTTTGAATGCAAAAATAATATCACAAAAGGCTAGGTAGTAGAACGACATCAAGGAGCATCGAACTTGGGCCCTTTTGCCAAAGAGAGATGCGCTCCATTCAACTCCCCTGAACACGCTGTTGTGCAAATATCCAGACGCTATATTATATATACCATTCATATAATATTAATATATATATAATATAAATAATTTTTTTTCGGAGGCCCTTAAGAATCGGGGGCCCTGTGCGGTGGCGCCACTTGCACCACCCCAGGGCCGCCCCTGCCAGGGATATATACTTGAATTAAAAACCAAACTTAACCACTGCTGCTACCACCATTTAGCATCTAGTTTGCTATGTTTATTTATCTAACCACTTAAATATGACATCATATAAAATAAAATAAAAAATTTGGGGCCCTTTCTTGAGATTGGGCCCAGGGCTGTCACCCTTCTTGCCCTGACTCAAGACTGGCACTGTATATATATTAGATTATTTTCATTATATCAACTAGCTCTTAATTTAGTGATATTTAAATTCTAAATTTGGTAGAGGTTCCAAATTTCAATTCCTCTTCATGTTGATAAGAAAATAAAGAGATTAAGTTTAGAGTATTCAATTATTAATTTAGCTAAAGGTGGACATAATTTCGAGTCAACCTGACTGACTGTCCAACCCAATCACAAGAAACTTGGGTTGGTTTGGATTGGCCTTATAACTAGCATGTCGTGAGCTCAAGAAATCATAAATCGTTATGTATAGGTTGGATTACAAATTAGGACTAAAATCAACCCAACCCAACCTATGTCCACCCTTATATTTAACTACACAACCCCATCTTAACCTCATCCTAAAATGAGGGTTCAAAACCTTATACCTTTTCACACGAAGTCCTAGTTTGAATCACACCTCTTCTAATTATACCTTGATTAAAAATGAAGATTGGTCCAAATCCAATGAAAAAAAATAAGGACATGTTTACTTATTTGGAATGAGATAATTCATGAACTGCAAAAATTAGAAACATGGGATAGACGGAATATGTACGAAATTACTTCCCATAATTAATCTAATTCATGATTTTTGAGTTATTGAAATACATATTTTGACATGGAAGTGACACAATTTTTTATTTCTCATATATTAATAAATGTCAGCAAATCAAGCATTTGCATAATTCCAATACTCTATGTAAAGTAAAAGAATCAGAATAATTTTGATACACATTCCATATAAGTAATGTAATTTTTTTTTTTTTTGGTTGAATAAATAAACATGTCATTACCATAGAGAATTTCAAACAAGCCCAAACAACAATTAGAAACGTAATGCAATTAATTCTATGCAATGGATTTCGCAATTAATTAAATATGTAATACATATTTAATGGACAATGACCAAAAGCACGAGTGGCATTATAGCAGCAGCCGCTGCACTTTTCGACCAGTTGTTTGTCTAGTCTAGGGTTAGATTAAAATGGCTTGGAAAAGAAATACAAGATATTAATTTTATATTAAAAAAGGGATTCGGCCAAAAGAAAAGGAACGTTTATAACAAGGCATCTCCTTTGTTTTTACCACTAAAGTCTAAACAAAATATAATTTTATAACCACAACCAACGACAGACAACAAAAATGGAAAAAGTAAATTCTTAAACTGACTATATTGCAATATTTTCCCACCTTGCTTCTTCTAGCTCACATACAAATACAAAAGCAAACCTGCCCCGCAATGGAGAGATGATCTAGATTTACAAGACGGGAAATAACAAAACAGGTAAAAGGCAATGGTAAAGATAAACCCAAAAAAAAAAACATATCTGATATTAAGCACCACTGAAAGAGAAACCCTAAACCCAAAATCCTAGGCAACCAAAACCTGTTAGGAGCTTCTGCAGAACAGCTGTAAATAGACCCAAAAGAAAACTGGGGGGGTGGTGTTGGGGTGGAACATAGATTACTCAGAACCCTAGCCTGCCTCAAGATACATGAAATTCTAGAGATTTGACTTGCCACTCAACGAATTATTGACTATTCTCTAGCAAAGCAAGTCAACATTCAACAGAGCGGCGGTCCAAGAAGTAGGCACAATTGGCAAGTAGTTTCTAGTAGCTCTCATATATTCATTCACAGCAGCAAACTTCCAATGCAACCTGGACCACCGTTATGCAAGGCAAAGGCTAGCAACCGTTCGCAACCCCATTCGCTACAACCCTCTTCTCTGACACAACTGGCTTAGCACCCTTTGGGGCATCTCCAGCTGCAATCAATCCATTTTCTGCAAGTTTCACCTCTTCACTTGCATGCACTGCTGGAATAGATTCTTTGATCAAATCAGAGGGAACCTCTGATGAATTTTGAGTTTTCAGTTGCCCATTTGCTACCTCTTTCTTCTCATCAATGGCTTTTCCTTCCCATACCTGCTTTGATATTTTCAAAAATAAGGACAAATGTTAGGTATTTAGAACTGTTAAGCATTTGTCACAATATATAGAAAATAGATTAACAACTTTAAAACTGTTTCAGATTGATAGAAAAGGCAGAGTCTTGACCTGTTTCTGAAACTGCTGTTGCTTAGCCTTCTTCTCCTGAATTGTCTTCTGGCGGGACTCATAAAACCCAAAGTCATCCAAAATGCATGTTTTGCTTAAATGTTCCTTGAAAATTTTAATCATTTTAAGGCCTGGCTCCAATTTGACCTACACAAACCCATAAGATTAATATTCAAAGGGGAAGAACAAAGAAGATCAAGGCAAAAAATCTGTAGGGTGTAAAATTACCTCCTGAGTGTCCCTACTGTTGGTCACAGGTTTGTTCTCATTATTCTCAAGAGTAATGTGCTTCAACAAACTGTTGGGAACATCTTTAACAATATGCCACTTGACAGGGAAACAGCCATTCCACTTGTCTTGCTGCCAGTACTCTAGATTCTTGTTAAAATCAACAGGCCCCAACATCTCTGCAAGGCCTACAAATTGTCCACTGGTATTGACCTACAAGGAAAACAAATAAATTACAACACATCCAAAAGTACTTTTGAACTATAACCCTCTCAATGCCTAGAAACAAAAGACTCACCGAGAATAAAAGAAATACAGGACAGCCACCAGATTTCTCCTGAGCCTCCTGGTATGCAGCATGAAGCTTCTTGTTGCCATTTGGAGTGCTGGCCCAAACATTATACTTAATGCTCTTATGAACATCATCCTCACTGTATGACTTAATGATGAAGAATTTGGCATCAGTATAATCCTCGGGGAAATCAGCTTTATTGTATTGTTCTCGGTCTGGGACACTTGTTTTATCCTTTTCCTCATCATTATTAAGATTTGTTGGCACCTGCCCCTTGATCACTAATGCATTAGGCACAAAACCCTTTTGATTCTTGGAGCTCTTTGCCCGAGGTCCCCTGTTGAGTTCATTCAAACCATCCATATTCTCATTACCATATCCATAGTATCCGCCATTTCTTCCCCTGGGTTTGTACTTGCTGTCAACAGCCAGCCATGCGCGTCCACTGGTTCGCGAATCATAACCATGAGATCCAAAGCCCATACCAGATCTAACTGTGTTTCCATACTGACCATAAAGTTTGTTGGGGTACATCCTATTTATAAACCCTTGAGCTGTGCCCATTCCAGACAACGGCCTTGGGTGGTGCAAACCCTGTGAAGTCAAAGAAATAAAATTCATAAGGGTGGACATATCTAAAATAACATTCGCAGTTGAAAAACATTTAAATTAAATATCAAAATCACCAGTTAAAGGAAATCCAAGTCAAGTCTTCCAACCAATAACAAGATTCCAATTGTATAAAACAAGGATAGGCCCAACCTACAGGTTGAGCCCACTGATTCTCCCCTGCCTTAGATGTTTTCACAACAAAAGGTTAGAGGTTTGATTTATGGACAAGGCCATAATTGAACAATCATGTCATACAACACAGTTGACATTTCCACATATCAAACTGGTGGCTTTAAATAGGGCAGTCTCCATATGAGATGACCGTCTACATGTAAACTTCCACACATGAAAATTTACAAAAAACAAATAACGAAAAAATAAACATACCATGAAGTGAGAATTTGGACGGTAATTCTGATTCCTTGCAGATGGAATGTTATTGCCATTTGAGATTGAAGAAGTAATTGTTGTACTTGTAACAGGTCTAGGCTGCCCATCAGAAAAAAGTGGGGCATCCAACCACGGAAGGGGAGAACGTAACCCGTCAAACCCATATCTTGGGTCCTGGTATCCAGGAGTAGGAACCCGACCTGGCAAAGCACCCCTTCCATATGAACCATTGGAGTTGAAAGATGAGTTTTGATATGTTGATAAGGGAGCTGAAACATTATTTCCTTTCACACTTCCACCATTTGCAATGCCGTTAGAAATCCCATTCACTGTTTCCACAGGCAGAGGCTTATGGTCAGCACCTACAGAGGTGGATACCTCACTTTGAGGGGCAGCAGGGCTGGGGGTATACGGTCCACTGGTTGGAGTCAGAGGCTGGAAATAGGGAGGATATTGGTAGTGCTGAGGCCCATATAACTGACCATCATTTCCCATAGTTGGAACTGGGGAACCTGCCGGTGAATATGGACCATATGGTGCATACCCATACCCATGGTGGTATAAAAGAGACCCATTATCCCCATAAACTCCCTAAAACAAACAAGCAGATTTAACATAAAGTTAAAACATGAGATTTAGTCATGTGAGACACAAAATCAAACAAAACAACCATGAATTATTACCCAAAAAGTGAAAGAAGAAAAAAAAACTTACAGAAGTCATCTCAACTCCCTCAGGATTTACATATCTCGAGTAGTCATCCCACTCGTTGCCAGTCCCATCATAGCCTATAAGAAATTCACAGAACCATCCATATCATATAAATAAGAATTT
The DNA here is from genome assembly GCF_000346465.2 of Prunus persica. Lineage (NCBI taxonomy): Eukaryota > Viridiplantae > Streptophyta > Magnoliopsida > Rosales > Rosaceae > Prunus > Prunus persica. The sequence continues at coordinate 289,165 of NC_034014.1, forward strand.
CAAGGGGAATTTAACAATCCACCACTAAACCAATCTCCAGTTGAGGGTTCAACGTCAATTTACCTCCATAGTAATAGGCAGATGGATAAGCATTCGGGAGATAGCATAGAGACGGATCCATGAAATCAGGTAACAACGGAGTCACGGAGCGCTCAGATTGGATCTGACCATTCGCAGCATTTCCAGAATCAATAGACCCATATTGATTAACAGAAGGCTGCATTGAAAAAGAAACTAACCTTAGAACCACATATCAGATTAAATAATTGAATGTTTCAGTATGCAGTTTGAGAATGTTTTTTCAAGTTCCACTTAAAAAATAACCATATTTTCTTTAATTCCCAGAAAATTAGCAGTTTGAAATGTATGGTACCTTCTTGGTTGGCTCAGGAATTTCCAGGGTCTTGGTTTGAGAATCTAATGACAACTTCTGTAGCAAATCTGCTGCTTCTAAAGAAAGCAAACGGTGAAGGAAATACATACTTTTGTAATAGACATATACAATCAACAAACAAAAACAACACGTGAATCCAGTGAGCATAGTTTGAATTTGACATGAGGGTAAAAACTCCATTAATGAAATCACTCCAACACAAGTTATAACCAATTCATGAAAATCGTCTAATATGAAACCGTCAATTCAACCAGGCCTAAACCAAACTATACTCATGAAACAAACCAAAAACAAATTGTCAAAGTCCAGGTATACAAATTTTTAAAATAACAGGGACTTCTATTTCTACACAGAGAACCATGAATTTCCAGACGCGGACCACAAATCAAGCCTAAAACACCTTAACACCAAAACAAAGCGTACCAAACCAAGAGCTAAGCAAACATCATAAAAGAGGCTTACTGCGATCTACATGTTAAGCATAAACCAATAACAACAGAGACAGAGAAGATCCAGTTTGATCCAAAACAAATCAAAGAAGAACAGATCTCAATAAGGAAAACCAAAAACAAAGAATACCCAGATGGTTAAAATTATAAGGATACGATCCGCGGGAGGAGCAACGGTGGCCATGGCCGTGAATTGATAGCAAGATCTTCTACTTATCCGAAGTATTACTAAAACACCCTAAATCTCAGAGAAAGGTAATTGGGGTTTTAGCCAACGGAGAGAGAAATCCTGAGGCCAAGAGAGAGAGATAGACTGAGCGAGAGAAGAGGGAACAACGGGTCTCACAGCCGCCAAGGGTTTGGGTTTTGGAAAGAGAGGGTTTTGTTCATCCAAAAGCGGTGATTCAAATAGCACCACGGCTCTTCTTCAATACTCTCATTTAACCACCTGCGGGTCACTTTGTGAGCTCATCGAGCCTCTCCTATTGGGCCACAATTCCACGTGGCGAAAACTAACTGGGCTAAAGGATGTTCTTTTTGGTTTTTGCGGTCAATGTGAATTCTGATTGGCCCGGTGACACTCCTTTTAAATTGCTGGTTGTACTCATTATGAGGAGTTTGGAAACCCTAATTACAAAAGGACATCGATGTCCCCGTCCATTCGGGCATGTGGTAACAGTGCTTTGTGCTCTATGCTTTTTACTTGGGGATGACTTTCCGTGTTGTGGGCATTTTGGGGCTTTCACTGTAAACAACCGAATTATCCAAGGATTGTAATTTGTATCAATGAAAGATAATAAATAACCACTTTTTGATTTATACTGAAGTATACCAAAGCCCATTCTTGTACTCTATATTATGAGTTGTGAAAATTAAAATAGGATAAATTATATTTTTTTGGTCATGTAATATTAACCTTTGGTTCTAGTTAGCTCCATCTTGTTTTAATTTTAATCTTCATAGCTTGTTAGCGTTCTCAATTTGGTCCCAATTTGTATTAGGTCACATTAATTCATAGAATATAAACCAATAACTTTTGCCTTAGAAAATAACATGGAAGAATAATTACATTTTTATGAAATTAAATCGCAGTGATGACTAAAATTGTTTACCTTTTGATCATTTATGTCAACTAGTACCACAAACGTATAAATTTGTAGCGAATTTTAATTTATTTATTGGAATTAAAGAGACGAAAGTGAATTTTAGTCTAAGTAACATAAATCAAATCTGAAAGAGCTAAAAGCACTTCTGATTATGTTTGGCATAAAAATTTAGAAGTATTTTTACTAAATAAGTAGTCCCAAACGCATCCCTAGTCATTCGAATATGGGGGCATCATAAGCACCTTTTATACATTATGACACAACTTTTAGATCATTAATGTGATGCTAATTCCTTTTGCCTGTTGGTTGCACAAGTATGTGTTAGTCCCACTTTCAATTGCTTAATAGCTTGATAAGATTTCTGGAATAGCTAAAGACACTTTATGGCAATCAAAAACGCTTTTGATATCGTTTGTTAAAAAAGTTTAAAAGTGTTTATGGGTCATAAAAGTGCTTTTTTAACGAAACACTTGCTATGTGTTTCTTCGTGAAACACTCCTAAATACTTTGTAGGAAGCAATTAGATTTCTTATGAAAATTCAACGTCTTTATAATAAAAGCGATTTTGCTAGAAGAACTTATAAGTCTAAGTGCTTCCTAAAGAAATAATTTGAAATGAGCCCTTAGTGCTTAATTTTTTCAAGAGATTATTTTGATATGACAAACACATTATTAGGTAAACGAGATACTTAGTTGTTTCTTTAATATATTTTATATTCAGCAATTGTTGTTGATAAGATTTGAACTTATAATATTTTACAATAAAATGAAAATTTAGTGTTACTAAATCAAATGATTATTAGTACATAATGAAACACCCTAGTTTCTTTCTAGGTTTAAAAAGAAAAAAAATGTTATAAACTTACATCACATAGGCAAAAAGAAAACAATGAAAGAACAAACACAATTGAATTCCTCAGTGTTAAGGTAAAACTTGGCAACAATCAACCAAAGACCCAATTTGGCATTAATTAATAATAAAGTTTAACCTAAATATAATTATTTAACATAAGGCATTAGTATAAATGGGCTGATGTAGACCTTTATAGGAGACTCAGGGCCCAAACACCATGCATGCTTTTTTCAGTTCAGGTGACTTTCTTTGAAATGTTCGACAAAGACAATCTCAAGCACAAGGTTTTATTAATCACTTTGTTAATTTTGAAAAAAAAAAAAAAAAAAAGTAAACAGAGAAATGAATGAACATGTAGCATGTCCGAGTTAAAAAAACACAGAAATTAAGACAAACATATATGTAATGCAGTCTTTATTTGTTTTTTGTGTGTCAAACATTAACTGGGCTTAAATTGCGTTTTGTGATTTTCTGGGTGATGGAATATATTCATGGGAGTCACAACAGGTGGTATTGACAGATACAACCAAGGGGCTCCTGACCTTGTGGAGGCCATCAGACCACACTATTTCTCCAAAATCATATCTCCCTTGAGACTCCTTCTTTGGTTTGAGGGTCACAAAATATGTGCTTTCCACTTTGAACCATGAGAAGATTAAAACTCTAGGCCATATCACCACCTCAACTCCATCAGGCTCAGAAATGGTACAAAAATAAATGACATTCTTGTTTTTCCCAACATTACGCACACTTCGTTTGATTGTCACAGTAGATTGGAGATTGGCAAATGTGATGGAAGGGTAATTTAAGTTGACATTTGATTGGAGTACTTGTGGACAGCTTGTGTCAGTTCCTGAAGGGCAAAGAACAATCTGGCTGATTTGGTCTTCAGTGTAGCCAATATTGCAGAGGAACAGAATGTAATCGCTGGTTTTCATGTCATAAACGAGCCCCGGATCCATTGCTTTGATGGGGTCAATGTGGCCAGCGCCAAAGTCTAAGGGATCAGAGGCTTTCATAGATCCATCTGCTACAATTCTGTCGAAGGATGTGTCCCTTGTGTATGCTGCATGTGACAAGTTAATTTCAAACAGGTACCGCATATATTAAAGTATAATTTACTTTGAACTTGATTATAGTAGTGATAACAACTATTAAGTACTTACCTGTGGTGATGATAGCAGATCGAATGGCTGCAGGAGACCAAGTTGGATGTGCAGATTTGATAAGGGCAACGACTCCAGAGACATGAGGGCATGACATTGATGTTCCTGACTGAAAATTCCAGCTCACAGAACGCTTATCGTCAAGCGTCAAAGTGGGAGATGTTTGAGGAGGCCATGCTGCCAATATATTTACCCCTGGAGCACTTATGTCTGGCTGTTCATAATATGACATGGGGATGGATGGAGGGGATCATGAAAATATTGTACGTATGTACGTATATATCGGTATAGCAGCACATCTTATTGAACATAAAATACCTTGAGAATATCAGGTGTGATTGAGCTTGGGCCTCTTGAAGAGAAGTATGCAACTCTAGGGGCTAGTGACTTGCCAATAACAGTTTTACTTGATTCTATCTGCACAACAGGTTTCCTGTGTGGTGGTGTGTAGTTCACAGAATCACAGTATTAGGGTTCATTAAGTTTACAAGGAACATAATTAGGATATAATTAAGTATGATTTCGCCGTAAACAACTTACGTGGGAGATTGAGCAAGATAGTGCTTGATTTTAGTCCCCTGCTCAAGGTTAACATGGACTGAGGGGATGATGTCCACAGCAACCTGTCTTGTCATAGCTTCCACAAAGATCACAGCTGATGCATTAGCTTTCTTGGCAGCTGCTTCTGCCTCATCAATTTCGTAGGGTCCAATGCTAGAGAAGCACAGAATTACTCTTCCCACAGCAAATTTTGATTGTATCCAATTTTCTGGCCTGCAAACCCTGCACTTTTTTTGTTTACTGTAAGTACAAAACTCTGTCACCCTCAACTCAACTAAGAAATATATAAATGCTGAGAGAGAGAGAGAGAGAGAGAGAGAGAGAGAGAGAGAGAGAGGTCACCCATTAACAAAATATGTGGTCGCATCTGCCAATTTTCCCTTAATAGGTGTGATGATAAAGCTTTCTCCCTGTACAAAATGGAATCTACTGAATGATTTAAAGACATATACAAATTTATACATGCTCTGTCTGCCTTGTCAAAATATTAACTACCACTCAGATAAAAGGTTTGGTAAGGAAATGATTATGTTTGTGACCCACTGCTAATTATTCTATCTCCACAAAACTCTCAACCATATATTGCCGTACTAAAACTTTCACTTCTTAATTATTGGGGCATAATTAACATGTAGTGGCATGCATAATCCATCATTTATATGTAGCGGCATGCATGAATTACCATGAAAGAGAGCTTATTATCCAAGGTTATCCGAGTTGGAAACATTCTATCAACAGAGGAAGCAGCTACACAAATTCCCCATGGAGCAACATTTGTGACCTGTGATGGATCTGGCCCTTCATTACCTGCAGAGAACACCACAGTAACACCTAATTGCATTGCATGGAATGAACCAATTGCAGCTTCTGATACAAACAGCGGTAACAATGGCGGTTTTGATCCAAACGATGCGGAGATTACATGAACTCTATCATGCAAAGCATCATCAAAACCTGCAAGGATGTCTGCTTCAGAGCACTTCCCATCATAATCCTTTCCCCAACAAACTTTGTACACTGCTAGACGAGCCCTTGGTGCTCCTCCCCTGGCAGTTCCCTGCGCCAAACCAAAGAAACTTGCATTGTTTTTCACTATTGAACCCACTGCTGTTGAGGCTGTGTGTGTCCCATGACCCAGAAAATCTCTAGCTGATCGATATTCTGGATTGCCACTCGTGTTTAGTGGCCCATATTCTTCTTCAAAACCTCTGAGGTAGTAACGAGCACCAATTAGCTTCCTGTTGCATGCTTTTGCTGGCTCAAACATTTCTCCTTTAACACACCTTCCCTTCCAAGTTGAGGGGATAGGCCTCATCCGGGGCTCTTCTCGGAAGCTATCTGATTCGGGCCATATACCTAAATAGATCACCCAAAACACATATAATACACAAAATAGCTAGCTAGGTTGTCAAAGATAGACCACATGTGGAGTCATATCTAGTAATGAAATTAAAAGACCTGTGTCAAATATCCCAACAATGATGTCTTCACCATAGGCTAGTTGCAATGGAGTCCCTGCAGTACTAGTACTGCTACTGCTGCTTAAGGTAAGGCCCAAGAAGTCCCAACTTCTTGTTGTGTGCAACCTCAGTGTCTTGCTTCTAAAAACTGATATCACTTCATCCATGTCTGCAGTATTTTTCATCTTACAATATTAATTCATGTTTCTTAACCACTCATTTCTTTAACAAAACAGCATAAAAAGCAGAGAAAAAGAAAAGGTTAATCATTAGCTTACTAGCCAAGGTGGTTGCTTGAGATGAATTGAGCTTTGCTGAAAACCCTGAGAAACTGTGCTTGTAGCTATAAAGCATGGATTTCCGAACATCTTCTTCACTAAAGATAATTGAATGCACAGAGAAAAATATATAAGACCTAGCTAAGTGATGCATATATAAGAGAGAGAGAGAGAGAGAGAGAGAGAGAGAGAGAGAGAGAGAGAGAGAGAGAGAGAGAGAGAGAGAGAGAGAACCTTGCAAAAACTTTGGAAAGGAGTTGAAGATGATGTTTGGAAGCGAGATGAGGATCATGAACATTATGGCTGTGCCCCAAATAAACTATATACACCTGCATAAACCAAGGGAATCAGAGTAAACAGGGTTATAATTATGAGAAAGGTGACAAGAAAAAGTGGTGACCAATTTTGGGAAGAAAAGTTACATGAGGTGTGGAACTTGAGTGAATAAAATAAAGTGAAAGTGCAAGGTATAGGCCCCAGAAACACTGAGAATTTAGTAGCCATTGTCTCCTGTGGAAGAATCACATGGCTGGTTGGGGATTAAATAGAGTTGTAGTAAGCTGCAAGTGGGTGGCCTTCCAAACAATTCTTATAGAGCGTGCGTTCCAAGGCTTTCAAAGCTGCAAGAACACTGACATCTCCTCATCCTTGGACCATGATGATATTTTCTCTTCCAAGCTAGCTATATATCATATTTTCCAAATTAATATGAGGGCATAAGCCCTTTTCTACTCTCTCTCTCTCTCTCTCTCTCTCTCTCTCTCTCTCTCTCTCTCTGAGTCTCTACCCCTGGCCCCAATGTATTTGCACATGCATCTATACGTAGTACTGTACCTATCAACACCTTAGGAGGGATTGCAAACCTCCATCATAGTTACCATGCATGCTGTTAAGCAAAATGCATGTGCCCTTCATCATACTAGCTATAAATCTTTTTTCATGCAGTCTCCTTTTCCTTGTAACAAATTAGTAAAAATATGATAAATGCAGCATTACTTTACTTTACTTTCAACAATTCTAGAGAAAAGAAAGCGTACATAAGCTCTAGCTATAATCTCTTCCTAGCTAACTATCACTGCATAATATAATTTTCTTTTTTCCAACTTGTCGAAAAAAATAAATCTGAATTAGAAATCCTTGACATAAAATTAAAATCTAGAGTTATAGTATAGCTGATAAGAAAATAATTTTACATGACTAGACACCACCAAGATTAATACCATATTACTTTTGTGTTTAACTTCTTTTTGAAGGTTGCAACCCTTATTTTTCGGGTTCTTGTCTTTCTATGCTACTCTCTGTAGCCCTTGTAGATTACTCATTTATCCAGCTTTCTAGCTTTTTAAGGTGCATAGAGTGTATGAGTATGGATCAATTAAACCTTATAAACTTGCATATTGATTGCTAGTGTTGCCCCAAGCTATGCTTCTCTTTAAGTAGACTAACTTAGGGGTTTGTTGTAATTCACTCTTTTCCATATTTTCCAAAGGAAATCTGTGTAGACAAAGATAGTATTCATGCTATTATAATGCCCTAGGATATACATCTATATCTAGAGGATCAAACTTCATAGAGCATGCATGTGATCTACACAATGATCTGACATTATTCAATGGAGATATACTAATCTGACTAGAAGAAGCAAAGTTATGGTTAATCAAAATCATTGCAATTGAAAATGTTTTCCTAACACATTGCGTGAATCGGTTCTAATTCTCTTGCGTGATCGAAGGTTTATAATCAAGAAAATAAGACTTTCGAAGCACGATTTAACCTTCCAAGTTCACATCATTAAGTCTGCTTCCATATAAATGTTAAGAACTTGCTTTATTGATAGGCATCCTCATCCTTAGCAACCTATTATTGCATCTTCATGGCATCATAATATGATTGATATAAAGCATACATCTAGTTTGCTTTGATTAGCAGGAATTTCAAGTGCTACATAAATATGTTTCTTGTGGCAATAAAAAGTTGCTTAAATTCTATGGTTAATTAAGATCAGTTCACCTTCCAGAACTATAATGTTTGATGTGATAGAAAAAAAAAAACTGAAGAAGACATTGCTGCAAAATTAGCATATCACATTTTCACATGTAAATATGCTTTTGTGTTCCAAAGAAAAAATAGAAAGAAATTTTGGTTATTCATCATTTTGTACAGAAGCATATATATGAATGTGGCTCACAGTGCAAATAAGCTTATAGATAAGCATGAAAGTGATTCAATAATGGAAGAGAGATATCATCTTCTTTCTAGATAGAGAGAAGTTGACATGTAGAGTTCTATCAAGGTTAGGTTTGAGATGTTCTCTCTAGAGCCACTTAACCTAGCAGTTCTTTTATACATTTTCATTGTATAAACACAACTTCGAAGTCTCTCCAGACTCCAACCTCTGTGTTTGTCTGAACACAGGCAGGTATAGAATTAACCAAAGGCAAGTGCAGATGAGTCTTTTGAGTTTTAAATCCTGCAAAACAAAACTAAGGAGTTGAAGTTCCCAACCAGCTCTGTGTTTGTCTGGTATAACTTGCTAGCACAAAGAAGCTGGTGTGCTTTAATTAGCTGCATGGCTTTTAAGGATTGAACAAACAATCCTGAAAATTAATGATGATGATCTAAAATATCAGAAAATGACTCATTTACCCCAGCTCAAGCTTGATAACTATCCAAATTAAAACAAATTAGCAAGCTGTTGTGTTTTGCAGAGATGGGACCAATTTGTAATCAAAGCATTTAATTAGGCAACAGGAGCAGATAGATGCAAGTAGTGTGTAATGATTGATTTTCAAATAGTCACGGTATTAGTGAAAAGTTCTTTGTGTAATTTTGGTTTAGAAGCAAGATATTAAATCTAAATTTACAGCTATCATTCTCTAAGTACATTATTATTAATGGATATATGTTAATTAGATTATGATTATTAGATATATAAGCACATTATTATGAATAGATAAAGACATTGACATTGACTGCACGTGTTGGGAGATGTAGAGCATGAGCATGCGGGAGAAAGCGGTGGTTAGCTTGCTTTCTTCCATCCATGTCAATCTGTGGTCACCATCTTCATCTCCTCCAGACTCCAAAACAGAACAACAAGGGGCAATATTATATGCACCATATATGAGATATATAGATTCTATAGATTTTAGATTATAGAGCATGAGGATGAGGTTGGATTGTACCCCACCACTGACTAACACCTTCCTTTTCACTTTGACGTCTCTCCTTGGAAAACTAGTACAAGCTGCTGAAGAAGAACCATCCTCAGAAGAAGAGTTAAATATAAAGCTCTCTCACTGTCATGTCACATACACACACACAAAAGTTGCAAAGGCTATGTAGTTTACGCGTGCATCAATATCAGCCAGCCTTACATGTATTGTACTAGCTGGCTAATGAACTTGGGATATTTTAAAAGAGAAGAATCCACCAGAAAACCAAAATATTTCTGCAAGAAAAGTATACGGTTGAAAGCTGTTGCTCAGCAGCAGGACCAGTGACTTTGATATTTGTTGAACTTGAAGATTATAATATAAACATGCAACTTCGACAACACGCCTTTATTTACAGCAGCCTTTTTGTACTTACATGTACCTGCACAGTGCTGCACTGCAGAGACATAAAATTCCTTCCATCAACTCCAGATTCAATGCTCTACTGTCTACCTAAAACAAACAAACAAACTGTGGTACAAAAGTCAAGCTTATGATAAATTGCTTTCAAACTGTGATGCAAAACTGTCATGAAACTTTTACTCTTTTATATTCTGAAGATAAATTGCTTTAAAAGTGACATCTTCTTAGAGAACTTGCATAAAATTTGGTGACAGTTTGTTACACACCTCTCATAATTCCTACGTCCTCTATAGGAGGAAAACAAAACAGAGCAATAGATTATCACCAAAAGGAATAGATATAGATTGAGATATAAATGCACATCTTGTCTTTATCTCTCAAATGGTGTCAGTCAATAATTTATTTTGGTCAGTCTTGTGAGCCAAGATTAGAGGACAAAGAAATCATTTTGTTTTTTCTTTTTTCCTGATAATGAGGAGAAAGGAATAATTTGCCATGAATAGCAAGGTAAAAAGATATCAGACTAGATAATTTTTTGTATTAATATTTCTTCTTCTTTTATTTTGCAAAGAAGCAAACCACTATGTACTTATCTTAAGTTGACCTAAAAATCTTTTTCCCATGATAGTTCGTGGTTTTTCTTGAAGTCTATTAGTACTTGTTTGAGCAAGTTATGGTTAAAAGCCAAATGAAATGAGTGGAAGATATATTTATATAACAAAATATAGTTTATTTATGCTCATGGGAGAAGCTGATTATCCACTATATACTTCAAAAGTGAGTTGGTCTATATAATAATATATGTTCAGATAAATTACCCATTAGAATTTTAATAAGAATGAATGTTAGGTAAGTTATAGTAGCAAGCAACTGACTAGCAACCTTCCTGCTAGTGTGATACCAAAGAAGAGTGTGAACAAGGGGCCGAAAAAGAAGGCATATGGGCTTAAAGGAAAAGAGAAAAGAGAGAATGTATTGGAGAATGATGGAAAAAGATTGGTGGGAATTGAAATCCACCTTATATATGCGCATTGCGCACTGAGAAGAAAGCACCATATATATTTTTGAATCAAAACAAAAATAAAACCCTCCGACTATGTGGGCCCATTTCTGCCATGGCCAAGAACCAGCACCCACCTCAACCCCTCACCCCATCATTACCATCAAGAATTCTCTCTTACTCTTTCTCTCATTCATCAACAATTGTACCATCCACACAAAGTCACAAGAAAACAATTACCCATTCTCTTACTCCTGTATCTTTGTTTTTGGAATTTTCTTTTCTTCTTTTCTTTGCTTTTCATTTGGGTCTGATTCATCCTTCTGAAAGCCTGACTTAACCTTAGTTATGGTGATGGGTGGCTGGTGAGGAACTGGACTTTGGCTGTTTCTGGTTTTGCTATAATGGGTAACTGTTGGGTCAGGTGGAAGCCTTCAGTTTACAGAGTCTCTTCCAATGCAAAGTCAGGTTGGTCCTCATAAATCTTTTTTTTTTCCTTTCTTTCTGTATGTTTCTCTAAATGGGTTTGTCAGTATGCTTTATTTTGGAGAGAGTTTGCATTTCTGTTGCTTTTCTCATTAGATTAGCGAGAGATTGGAGTAGAACCTTAGTTCAAATAATCATGCTCTGTTTTTCTCTGCTTTGGATCCCCATGTATAACTTGTGGATTTGTGTGCTGTTCTTCCTCGTACAAGAAACTCAATACATAAGTAATTAATCAAATTGATTTTGACTATCTTATGAAAAGTTTCATTTTTAAGAGTATTTACATAGCGATATGCAAAAGGATCCTTTTTCCTTTTCGGACTGAGATATATCGACTGGTCAAAATACAAAACTTTCTGTGCTTCTGTATTTTTCATTAGTTTTTGCTGTTATTTATGTAGGCAACATGTTTTTGTTGGATTTGTTTTGTAATCCTATATGTTTAGAGGAAAAATGAACAGAATATACCTTTTCACTTTTTCTCTATGGCCGCTTAAAAAGGTAATAGATTTACCTTTCCTGTTGGAAGTGGATGCTCCTCATGCCTTGATTCTTATCTTGATAGTAGAAGTTCACTCTAATGAGTTTCTGAAAGTATATTCTTTTTGGCTCAAAATTAAAATTTTCCCTTTCCTTCTACTTTTAGTCATATGCTCTTTACTTTATGAAATTAGTAATCTTTTAGCTTCCTCCCGGTCCATATGACGACTGTCAAAGATTTTCTTTTCTCTCTTGTATAAATTGTGACTAGAGTTACTAACTTGCATAGCAGATTAAATATTTCACATTTTGTTGCTATCAAATATTATGTATCAGTATTTTGTAATCTCTTCATGACTGTAATGGAATTTTCTACCTTTATTGCTGTAGAGAATTGATTTTGGTAAAAAGAATTTCATGTTACCTTCAAAAAGTTGAAAGTGCTCACTCGAATCTGCAAAGAATTTTTGTTCTTGTTATTTTACTTAGTTCTTCATGTATGATGCATTTTCAAGTTCATCTGGGAAAAAAAGCTTTGACTTTTGCTGCTTGTTGGATTGGATGGTTGGATGTGTGATGTTATACTCTCAACTTTCTTTTCAGAGTCCCCAAAAGACCAGAGCCCCTCAGTGAATCCTAGGGAAGATGATAGTAAGTTACCATCGAATCCTGAAGAGGTTGAGATCCTACGCCGTGATTCAGCTGCAAATCCTTTGATTGCATTCACATTCAGTGAGCTAAAGATAATCACTGGAAATTTTAGGCAAGATCGCATGTTGGGTGGTGGAGGATTTGGAAGTGTGTATAAAGGGTTCATCACTGAGGATTTAAGAGAGGGGATTTCCCCCCTTGCTGTAGCTGTTAAAGTTCATGACGGTGATAACAGTTATCAAGGACACAGAGAATGGCTGGTAAGCTTTGTGTTCTATCTTTTAGCCCATTAAGAAGATCAAATAAAAGATACAAACATTAGTTTCATTAAGCGGTTTGTGCATTTCTAGGCAGAAGTCATATTTTTGGGGCAGCTTTCTCATCCAAATTTGGTAAAGCTCATTGGATATTGCTGCGAGGATGAACAGCGGGTGCTGATATATGAGTATATGGCTCGGGGAAGTGTGGAAAACAATTTATTTTCAAGTAAGTAACCAAGCATTTTATATCCCTAAAAAGAGTTATCTGATTTATATGTAAATGCAGAGAGAATTAGGGACAAAAGATAGATTTTTTTTTTTTTTACCTGAAGGCAAAATTGAATGGGATGACGAAAAATAACAATGGAACAGCAATATGATTGACCAGGCACAAAGATTTAAGAAAATGCCTTTTTCATTTTATTTATTCTCCTTGCATCCGTCTTCTCTCGATGAACCTTTGCACATAATTCTACCCAAGCTGCTGGATGATATCATTATTTGCCTGATGACACTACAGGGTTTGGAATGAACATCTTAGGACATTAATTCTTTTTGTCATAGGATGCAAAGGAATTAAAAGAAAGAATGACCATAAAACGGAAAGATAAATTCTGGAATGACAATACATAAGGTGCCACAATTTATTGATATCTCACTATGATCTGTGAAAGTTGTTTTCAGCTAGAAATGGCCCCTAAAAAAGATGACCTATCCCAAATGGGAATTACAGGACTTCGTCCAATTTCCAATTGTTATGCCAAAGATATAGTGATTTAAGTTGTTATGAGATGATCAAAATATGAAAATGAAAAGTAAAAGAAATAAAGGAAAGGGACCTGTTTTAAGACAAACCTTATATATTGTGAAATCTGTTAAAAGTGAAGCTGTTAAACATTAATTGGTGAATTTTGTGGGCCTATTATTAACTTAAGACTGTATCTCACATGCATGTTTGCCTTTTCTCAGGAGTGCTGCTTCCTATGCCTTGGTCCATACGGATGAAGATTGCATTTGGTGCAGCTAAAGGACTTGCCTTTCTCCATGAAGCTGAGAAACCTGTCATCTATCGTGATTTTAAGACATCTAATATTCTGTTGGATCTGGTTGGTATACTTCACCTTTTCTTTTAAAGAAAACAAAATTAATTGAACTCATATTGATAATTTGAGAATGTTCAGTACTATGAGGCTTGTGAAATTTGATGGTTTAGATGGTAATGCTATTATATGATCATATAAAAAAATGCATGAAGAACAAAATTACCAAGGGTTAGCTAGTCATGGATGGAGAACAATCTCCAGCATGAGAACGATGTCAGATTCAACTCTTTTTTACACTCAGCTACTACTTAAGTTCGCAATGATCATGTCCTAGAGTACCAAATACCAATTACTATATCAGTTGCACTTGTATGAGTTTTATTATTCTTCGAGTGGTCAGAAATATTATCGTGGATTGGTGGGATGAGCTAATTTGAATTACTGCAGCGTAGGTATCATTGCTCTTCTGAGTAATTGCAATTTGCTTGCTAAAACTTACAGTTGCACTTTCTTTGCATACGCAAAACAGGACTACAATGCAAAGCTCTCTGACTTTGGCCTTGCGAAAGATGGACCAGTGGGAGACAAATCTCATGTTTCTACACGCATAATGGGGACATATGGATATGCCGCACCTGAGTATATCTTGACAGGTAAGTCCTATCACAAATTAAGGCACTTTTTTTCTTTTGGCATTCGGAAGGTCTTTGCGAACCAGATAGAGACAAAATCATTCCATTTTGTTCCCCATAACATCCAACGTCAGTGTTTCACTGTTAAACATGGCATTTGAACTCATGTTGGGGAACTAAAGTTTGATGGCCTCATATTCTCTTTAAGTGACTTTCGGACTGACATAGTTACTATCTATCTCTGTGTGCAGGCCATCTAACTCCCAGAAGTGATGTTTATAGCTTTGGTGTTGTTCTTCTCGAACTGCTGACGGGAAGAAAATCTTTAGACAAGTCACGGCCAGCCCGGGAACAAAACCTTACTGATTGGGCTCTCCCCATGCTCAAAGAGAAGAAGAAATTGCTCAACATCGTTGATCCGAGACTAGAAGGAGATTATCCTATTAAAGGAGTTCATAAGGCAGCCATGCTAGTTTATCATTGCTTGAACCGAAACCCAAAAGCAAGGCCTCTAATGCGAGACATTGTAGACTCTTTGGAACCTCTGCAGGTCCCTGAGGAAGTTTCTGCCGAAAAAACTATAATAGAGGTTAGCCAGTTTCCGAATGCTGAAACTAAAACGAAAGAAGATTCACTGTAATGTGTCTTTGGTTTGTTTAGAAAGAGCGTTTTTTGTTGTTGTTGCATTAATAGCTTCTTTTGTGTGTATCTGAGAAGAGATACAGCTTCCTTTTTTCTTGTATTTCTTTCTTTCCTTTTTAATCATTGGTTAAACATGGTTTTGTGATGGTAACTTGTAACTGGATTATTGTAACTTGGCGTAAATATCAATATAAAAGCAATATTCTCTTGTTGATAATATATACTGTGACTGGTACTTCTCTCCTTTTCAACCATTTAGGGAGTTTGATCTACAAGGCTAGTAATTTCATTAATTATTCTGATTCTCATTGGATGCATAGAATCAAATCAGTCTTTAGAGAAGATATTTATGTCTATCATCTTCAATACAGACGACAAGTCCAGAGAAAGAGCATTCGATGAATGGGCTTGGTTGTTAGATTTCCTTCCAGCCCTTCCTGGATGGCGTTGAGCCCCGTCTCCCTTCTTCATTTGTGTCTCCATAATTTGTCTTCTTCTAATTCAATTTTTAGCAAATGAAGATGGGGTCTTTTCCAGAACGACGGAAGAAAGAGGGGCGTCATTACCGTCAATTTGGGGGAAAATAACCGTAGCCGATTTGGTCTACCCACCAGCATTAGATTATTTGAATACTCTAGATTTTGCAAAATGCAGATAAATACGTGGATTCTAAATATGAAGGCTCGGGATCCTATGTGTATCTGTCCCTATGCGTTTCGTCCAAGTCATGTTTATAAACAGAAGACAACAATTCTCTTATTATAATACCAGTGAAAGAAAATGTGGGATAATAGAATCTCAGGAGCTCTGAATGAAAGGCAAACTATGTTCATCTGCCAGTAGGTGTAGCCAGTATTGTATCATTCTAAAGTACTCACAAAATAAATGCAAGCGCGAATATCATTTATAGTCTGGCTATGATTCCTTTATATATATATATATATATATATATATTAAAAAACGAATTGTTGATATGTGATAAATAATAAGAGCATTTCTAACTGCCTCTTCAACAACTTTGGTATATTAAAATAGGTAAGTCCGTCCTTTATTAACACTTCTAGGCCTCGTTTGGTTTATGAGAAAGGAGACTTGAGAATGGGAAATCAATTACTTTCTTATGTTTGGTAAGTCTATGTATGAGAAATCGTTTCCTTGCCAATGGGAAAGTAAGGGGAAAGTGAAGCCATCCTCCCAACTTGGGTTTTGTTTTGGCTTAAATACTAAAATGGTCCCTGTGTTTTAGTCTGTTGGCCAATTTAGTCTATGTGTTTTCAATTTGGCTAATTTGGTCCCTATATTTCAGACCGTTAGCTAATGTAATCCAATCCGTTAAACTTCTGTTAAAATATTAATAAAAAATATAAATATTTGAATTCAATCTATAAAATAAATAATTATGAAATAAAAATAAGATTTAAAAGCTAAAAGCAATTAAAAACCAAGGGACAACACCATTTTAGCAACACCCTTTCTCCCCAGCAACAACTCACCCACACTCAAAAACCCCAACTCCCCAAGCCATAGCCACCCACCCCACCCCTCCCCTTCTCTCTCTCTCTCTCTCTCTCTCTCTCTCTCTCTCTCTCTCTCTCTCTCTCCCAGTAGAATCTTCACCATGCAGTCATCACCCCACTCCCCCAAACCACATTGCTGAGCAGCCCTGTGCCCATCCTGTTTTTTTAATATATTTTTTCTAATGCTATGTTGTAGTTATAATGAAGTTTTAAATTAATTTCAACAAAATTTATAGGTTTTCAAAGGAAGAAGAAGAAAAAAAGATTTATCATGTTTATTTAACGGTAATTTTAACAAAATGGGCCATATTGACTAACAGCGCTAAACACAGGGACCAAATTTGCCAAATTAAAAACACATGGACTAAATTGGCCAACAAGATAAGACACAAGGACTATTTTAGCATTTAAGCCTTTTGTTTTCCCTCATCATGGGAAAGTTTGGGGGAAATGAACCAACATTAAATACACATTTTTTATGACCATTTTGTCCCTATTAACAATTTAGAATTACAATATATCATTAAATGCATTCTTTTTTTATTTAATTTAATATGAGTATAATTGAAAATTTATACAAATTTTGTTTTCCATTCCTACTCAAAACAAACATAGGAAATGAAATAAAGTGCTATCTCCTGGTTACTTTTCCAGCATTATCAAACATGAGAAATGAATCTTCCATTTTTCATCCCTTAGAAAATGACATGAGAAATAATTTTCCTTCAAATTCATTCCGTGAGCCAAATAGGACCCTAATGCTTATTCTCCTTCTTGTAAATTGATGTATTTTTTGTTACAACCAAAGTCTATGGGTTAGAAGGAGCCCACCAACCAAATCGGGCCGACATTCGGCGTAATCTATCATCATTCTAAATACGAGCCCGAAGAAGGTGGAAAGACATCAAAACAACCCAATCAATTTTCCAACCAAAGAAAACCAAATCCAAATGGGCCACTGCCCAACTCTAAATTGAAAATGTGCAATGATTTGAGCCCAATCCTAAGTCATTAGGAAATCGCAGGAGAGAAAATGCTTATGAAAAAAAAGAAAAAAGGTTCTGGAGTGTTCGGAAGTAGGACAAAGGAAAGGAGTCCAACGGTCCAGATTTAGTCTGAGTCTGGAAGCTTCAAGAGCTCAAGGGCGGGCAGTGGAGTGGGTGTCAACTTTATTCTTATGTATCCCTAGAGGTAAACCTAACTCCATCCATCCATCAGTCGCCAACATACTATAACCGTATAAAATTGCATTTCACACCCTCATTCTCTCGTCTCTCTCTCTCTCCTTCGGCGTTTCTTATCCAAAAACCCCACTAAACCCAAACCAGAGCTGCTGCTTCTTCTTAACCTAAATCTACCCACTCTTCATCCACTCTACTGTTTGGTTGTAAGGTCAGTCCTCTTCAAACCTTCTCTCTCTCTCTCTCTCTGTTGCCTAATTTTGTTCATATTATTTTGCTGATATAACTACACAAGTCTTTATCCTCTCGTTATGGCGTTTTTTTGAGGTGGCTTGCCATGCCCCTCTTGGCTGAAGCTTAGGATTGTGTGTTTAATCTTGACTTTTTCAATTTATTTTTTCAGCTTGCGTTTGTTCTCTGCGTTGTGTTTCCTCGTTTTAATTAATTAATCTTGATAATCCAGTTTAAATCAAATGAAATGAAATTGCTTTTTATGACCGGAAAGAAAAAAGAGGACCCCATTTGCGTTGAATTAGATATGCTACGAGAAATTTGTCTAGCTGCCTTTTGTCTATAGCTTACTAGCAATCAATTTCATCTCATATTTTATATATTGTTGTTTGGTCTTTATCTTTTCCTTTATGATGCTATCAATTTCTACATGGTTAACAACTATTGAGTTATACAATTTCTGATGTTCTCAATTTTTACAGGGGTAGATGGCATCCACTTTTGCAGCCATGACTTCAGTTGGCTCCTTGGCTGCTCCTAGTAGCCGTGTGATTGATAGGAAATTCGACAACTTGTCATCTCGTGCTTCCATTTCTCCATTCTCATTCTCTAGGAGGCACAATGTAGTTCTAAGGAGGACACGATCTCCTAGGATCTGTGCCATGGCCAAGGAGTTGCATTTCAACAAGGACGGTTCAGCCATTAAGAAACTACAAGTGAGTCTTCTGAACAGGAAGGATGCTATTTTCTGTTTTAATGCATTGGTGTGTCTTATGTATACGTTCTAACATTCATTCTGTTTGTTCTACAGACTGGTGTCAACAAGCTTGCCGACCTTGTTGGGGTTACACTTGGTCCAAAGGGTAGGAATGTCGTTCTAGAGAGCAAGTATGGCTCCCCCAAAATTGTTAATGATGGTGTGACTGTCGCAAAAGAGGTATGTGAGCCCTTTCTTTGTTTACAGTCACATTTTCTGATAGAACTAGTTTAAAGCTAACGACTGTTCTCATTTTTGCTTTGCTTTGTAGTATAGTTCTTAGCGTATGAGCTAAAAATTGTTTTACATCTTGAGCATCAACGTTTTTTTTTTTTTTCCTTTTCCTATTGCATTTACTCTGAGATTATAGCAGTATGTTTTGAGTTTGGCGAAGCTTATGAGCTAAATGCTGTCCTTTCCCCTTAATAAAAAATTGAAATGATGCCTTTTCACTTTCTATGATATTGCAATTTTGAGTTTCATTTAGGCATTGCAATTTTGGATTATTCACTTTGTTCGTTTCTGCCTTTAAAGGTTGAGTTGGAGGACCCTGTTGAGAACATTGGAGCTAAGCTAGTGAGACAGGCGGCAGCCAAGACTAATGACCTAGCTGGTGACGGGACAACAACATCTGTTGTTCTTGCACAAGGTCTTATTGCTGAAGGTGTCAAGGTTTGTACCATGATCTGTCTAATTGCATTCTGTTAAGAGCGATTCTGTCAAGACTCAAGGCCACTTCTGTTAACCAAGTTCAATTGTTCAGGTGGTTGCAGCTGGGGCTAACCCTGTTTTAATCACACGTGGCATTGAGAAGACCACCAAAGCTCTGGTACACGAGCTTAAGTCAATGTCCAAAGAGGTAGTGTGAATTGATCTCCAAGTTAATTGTTTCTCAATCATTTACCTTGTGGTGGTATCATCATGGTTTTGTCGCTTCTTTTCATTGCTTCATATTCCTCAAGTTTCTCCAGAGCAAGATCAATTTACAACTCATTGCAGGTTGAAGACAGTGAGCTGGCAGATGTGGCAGCAGTTAGTGCAGGAAACAACTATGAAGTAGGAAACATGATTGCTGAAGCTTTGAGCAAGGTGGGTAGGAAGGGTGTGGTGACCCTTGAAGAGGGAAAAAGTGCTGAGAACAGCCTCTATGTTGTAGAAGGAATGCAATTCGATCGTGGTTATATCTCACCTTATTTCGTCACTGATAGTGAGAAAATGGCCGTTGAATATGAGAACTGCAAGGTAATGTGTTCAATTGCTATCACATTTTTTTTTTCCTTCTTTTTACTGGACGATGGAAGTAACTTATGTTATTTGTGTAGTTGCTTCTTGTTGATAAAAAAATAACAAATGCAAGGGACCTCATTAACATTTTGGAGGAAGCTATAAGAGGAGGATACCCAGTTATAATCATTGCAGAAGACATTGAACAAGAAGCTCTTGCAACTCTTGTTGTAAACAAGCTTAGGGGAGCTCTAAAGATTGCTGCCCTTAAAGCTCCCGGGTTCGGTGAGCGCAAGAGCCAGTACCTTGACGATATTGCTATTCTGACTGGAGGTATTTTTACATCTATCATTCATTTTTGTCTCATTTTGCCCAAGGTGTCTTGTGCTGTGCTGATAGTATAGGTTTTCTTTCCTGTTTGAATGGGAGGGTGGTATAACATATGAGTCTCCGTTCTTGTTTTCGGATTGTAAAGTGATATTGAGATGCTGTTAATTTGCATATAGGAACCGTCATCAGAGAGGAGGTAGGGCTCACATTAGACAATGTTGGAAAGGAGGTCCTTGGCCATGCTTCAAAAGTGGTGCTTACAAAGGATACCTCCACGATTGTTGGTGATGGAAGTACCCAGGAAGCAGTTAACAAGCGAGTTGCCCAAATTAAGAACCTTATTGAGGTGAAGCCCTCTTTCTCACCTTCACATCCACAATTGCTTACAGAAGTTGTTTGCAATTCTTTGTTATCATAGTCTAATAGCCTTAATAAGTTAAAACTATATATGCAGGCGGCAGAGCAGGACTATGAAAGAGAAAAACTTAATGAAAGGATTGCAAAACTATCTGGTGGTGTTGCTGTAATTCAGGTTGGTTTCTAAATACTTGTAGATAATTTGGATTACAATGTAGTACCAATGGGAATTCATTTGTATTAACCTTTTCTTGAATATTGGAAGGTTGGAGCACAAACTGAGACAGAGCTGAAAGAAAAGAAACTGAGAGTCGAAGATGCTCTGAATGCAACAAAGGTAAAACAATTGACAACACTAAATCTTTGTAAATTATATCCCTGTTAAGTTTTATTACATCTGGTCTTTTGCACATTAAAGAAACCAGCAGAAATTTAAATTTTTTGTAATTGTCCAGGCAGCTGTTGAGGAAGGTATTGTTGTTGGAGGTGGATGCACCCTTCTGAGGTTGGCATCAAAGGTTGATGCAATCAAGGATACTCTTGATAATGATGAAGAGAAGGTAACTTATCTGTTGCTTATTGAACTCCCTCAATCTTTTGAGTTTTGTCAACAGAAGATTCTGACAATGGCAGAAATTGAATTGATTATTGGATATCCAGGATAGATTTTTTTTAATTTTTTTTCCTCTTTAGATTTATTTGGTCTGCTCAAGGCTCAAACCATATGGTAAATTACAGGTTGGAGCAGATATAGTTAAAAGAGCTCTTAGTTACCCCCTGAAGTTAATTGCCAAGAATGCTGGTGTAAATGGAAGTGTTGTCAGTGAGAAGGTATTCTTTCGTTTAGCTTTATGTACTATGTTACTATCTGATTTCTATGTATGTTTAATAAGTTGAAATCTCCTTTTTCAGGTGCTTTCCAGTGACAATCCTAAGTATGGATACAATGCTGCTACTGGAAACTATGAAGATTTAATGGCTGTTGGAATTATTGATCCAACCAAGGTGAGTTTCTGTTCTGGAGCTGTCATGTACATCGTGTATACGGATTTGGCAGCGTTTATGCTCTTGGGTATTTGAATGGTGATGAATGAACTGTGTAACTGATCCTGAGTGCTAGTGAAAGACTTAGTTTTGTTGGTTTAGCTGAATTCTCTAGTAATTTAACTGGAAGTGGTAGGTTGGGAGTTTAGTGCTGTCTTCATAGGTGGTTCCAGATGCCTGATAGGTGGTTTCTAGATAATTTTGCTTGATGGATGAGGTATTCTAGTGTGTAGCTGTATTGGATTTGTGTGTGCCTGGAAACTGAGTCTCTACTTCATGTATTGCAGCTAGATTTGCAGTGATTTGAAGTGATTTTTGAATTTTGTTTTTCAATGTTCAGGTGGTGAGATGTTGCCTAGAACACGCATCATCTGTTGCAAAAACTTTCTTAATGTCAGACTGTGTAGTTGTTGAGATTAAAGAGCCAGAAGCAGCAGTGCCTGCTGGTAACCCCATGGACAATTCAGGTTTGTAGTTAATCTAAAATAGCCCAAATTCTCTATTGCTGCCTGTTCTCAGCTTTTCTCTGGCTCAAAATGCAATTGTCCAACTATTTGCTCTAACTGTGACAGGCTATGGGTACTAGAGTTGATCGAGAATAACTAGGATGTGGTGAAGAGGAGCGAACAGGGTCAACCTGGATGAGTGGCAACAAGTTATAAGAATGAAGATAGTAGTTGGAGCCATTTTTTTATACATAAAAGATTCCGGTGAGATTAGCTTACCGGGAGTGCGGCAGATGTTGAATTGCAGTAGTAGTTCAGTTAAGTGTACGATTCCAATAACTGCAAATATAATTTAAATGGAAGAGATTTTCGTGCTCTGTGTGTGTGTGAATTCTTTTAGACTTTGGTTTTGTTTGGTTTATTTATGAAACTTGAAACCCGGTGTTTGAATTCTTGATGAGCACATGGTGGAATTGCAAATGTTGAAACCAGAAAACCGGGTTTGGTGATGAGATTAAGATGCTGCATTGAATGTTTATAAATATATATGGTGATTAGGTGAGCAATCCAGAGATTGATGCGTGTTTTTATGTGAGAGTTGTGTGGTGTCATTAAGTTATAGTATGAACCGAATTCAATTCTAGTATTAGTGCAAGCATAGCATTCATCCCTCCCTTCCGCAGATCGCTTCCCCGTAATTGACCGCCCTTTCTCTTCTCTTATAAGTTATATGGAAGGAAGGAAGGTGTCACTTGTATAATTACTCGATGCTTTTATTTCTACAACCAAAACGACACAGGAAAAATATTTTCAATCTGCTCGATATTCCAACCCTTTTTGTTTGTTTGTTTGTTTTTTCGAAGTAAAAAAATGATATTCTAAATTATTCTAATGTATGAGATGAAGGATCGAACTTGAATTCAAAAAACAGGCAGGCTACTTTAACGCGAGTATGTACGCATGTATTATGGTGCATGTAAATTGCAATAGAGAAGATGTATAGTTTGGGATTGCAGCTCGCAACCATCGCATGACAATGGAGCGTGGCAGGCCGCTCCACTTGGAATCCGCGGTTGAAGAAGTTGAACAGGTCAGGACGCATCAGAACCAACCAAGAGAGTTTTCTGCTGAATTACCCATTTTATTATACTTATCTGATTTTAGTTTATTCGACTAAAGGATTATTATTTCAAGTCAACTAACAGTTTGATGTCCCTATAGTAAATAGAATCAGCGCTACGAGTTAAGTTGCAACAAACAAACAGTGAAGAATTGAGGAGGATCCGATCCGATCTGAACGGCCTGCCATCCCACCGTTCCTAGTCTAACTAGAACTAGCAACTCAACTCACAAATCTTTTGGCCATGTCCACGTATTAAATTCAATATATATATATATATATATATATTTTTTTTATATGGCCACTCTTCTCCTCCTTCCTCCAAATCAAATGCCATTAAATTTGAATCCTAGGCATGCTTGTTTTACTTGACACCCTTATTATATTATTTATATGCGTTATATTCTTGTTTTCATTAAATTCAATAGCGGTGCGGTGGAGGCTACAACTACTATTATGCTTTTCTCTTTCCTCACTTAAATTATATACTAAATTGAGGCACAAGCTACATAACTTGCTTGCTTGCCGTTTGTGGCCATGGCCTGCCCTCTGTTCTTCAAGTTTAAACAAACAAAAAGATCAAGGCAATAGGGCATGTACGTAGAGTATGGCATTTCCAATTCATCCTCTTGTAATATCCCCTTTTGTACAGAGAAAGAGAAAGATGCCCTCCCTCCCTTTGTATTTTGTTAACATAATTAACCTCTAGGCTCTAGGAGGATGGTGGTGGGTGAAAGTGAAATGCTAATATGCTATATGCTACTACTTCAACAACTTTAAGGTTTTTTCTTTTTATTTTGGGATTTGTTATTTCTACAAGCTTTTTCTTTCTTTTTTTCTTTCTAAATATCAGTACAAGCCTACATGTAGAAGACGACCAAGTCTTCAAGTCAGTGCAAAAATAAAAAATAAAAAAATTGAAGAAAAAAGAGCATTTATAATAAGAGAACACTTTGAAAAGTGAATACGTACGCAACCCAAGAAGCGTGTCAAAGAGAGAGACTGGGAGAGAGGCAGAGGCAGAAAGCAAAGAACATGTAACATGGATCGTTTAACTAAACAAGAATAAGAGCCATTCCATTCCCACATTCCCATTTTTCCACATTTTTTTTCTAATTTTTCCGTTTCCATGCATGAAAATGGCAATATGGGTTCGGAGTTGTTGGTTGGTGTGGGTCTCTCTCCTTCTCTCTGTGTGGAGGTGATGTGAGAGAGAGAGTGTGTATGTGAGCGAG
Organism: Prunus persica; assembly: GCF_000346465.2. Lineage (NCBI taxonomy): Eukaryota > Viridiplantae > Streptophyta > Magnoliopsida > Rosales > Rosaceae > Prunus > Prunus persica. The sequence goes on from NC_034014.1 coordinate 313,646, forward strand.
TTTGCCAAATGCCATCTCTTTCTTTCTCTCATTGAAAACCTCTCCTTCTTCTTCACGCCGCCTCATTCTCTCTCTCTCTCTCTCTCTCTCTCTCTCTCTCTCTCTCTCTCTCTTCACCAACAACACTTATTAACACACCCACACACTGTCACTCCCTTTGCACTCCCCTTTTGTTTTAATTTACCAAAAACACCCTCTTTCTCTTCTCCAATTCTCCCCCAAACACTCTCTCTTTGCTCCTCTCTCTGTATATGTCTCTGTTTTCTCTCTCACTCTGATACCACTGCCCCTCATTGCCTTTTTCTCACTCCCACGTACGTCTCTCTTCTTTCCTTTCTTTGTTTCAATCACTTATTGGGTTCTCTTTCTTCTGCATTGTTCTTTCTATTATGTTTGCTCTTGTTTTTTTTTTTTTTTAAATTGTTTTTTTTCCATATTTCCGATATATCGTTTTGTGAAGTTTTGATATTTTTGTGATTCTGAATTCTGAATTTGGCACTGGCTTCTTGATGATCAGGATCATCTGGGTTTTCTCACATTTGATCAACCATCGAATTTGGGTATGTTTTTCCTTACTTTTTGTTTAATGGGATTTTTCAAAGCAATCCGATTGATCAACCCTTTTCTTTGTTTTGTACGTAAGAATTGAGGAAAATGTGTTTTTATTATTATTAATTGTTGAATTTCTGTGATGATCCTAATGGTTTTGATGCATTTTGTGGACTCTGTTTTCGGACTGGGGATTGGCATTCATTGATTTTGTGGTCTACAAATTATCTCATGCTTACATAAGTCTTTGTGTTGTCTATGCTGTGTTTTTTTTCCTTTGCAACATTCACTTATGGGTAGGGAGATTTTGATGGCAAGAGCCTATTTTTCGGTTGCAACATTCATTAAAAATGTTACATTTTTATGATCATTTGCTCTAGTCAAAGTGATTTTTATTAGATTGCGGATTTTTGTACTTCATATTGAAATTCTGGGTGTTTATATTTGTAAACTGCGAGTTGTAATTTGCATAAATATTCTAGGATTATGCTTAGTATTGGATGGCTTTGAGTGACGTTGGTGTTGCATTTGCTGAATTTTGTACTTATGTCATGTGTGGTTCTTTTGAGGTATAAAGAAAATCTTGCTGAATTGAAGGGTTTATCTGTGGAGTTGGCTTGCCTGCTAGTGCTTGCTCTGTTTGCCAGAGGGCATTCTTAAACAGACTGTGAATACAATATGGAAGAAGGAAGAACTGAACTAGAGTTTGATGAATTTGAGAAGCTTCTTGGTGAGATACCAAATGCTACTTCTGTGAACCCACATTCTGAGGAATCTGGAATTAAAAGTGTGTCTCTGAATGGAAGCTTGTCTCCCATCTGTGTGAACTCCTACAAACGGCCTTTAAGTGACAAACTCCATACCAACGGCAGGCGGAATGAGGGAAAGAACTCAGTGAAGAAAATTCAGAAATCACCAGTGGCAAGGGGTCAACCAGAGGTGGCAAATCTGCCTGATGACCGATCCTTAACATCTGCATTTGCAGGACTGAGCTTTGATGGTGGGGTGACTGTGGAAGCTGGAAGTCACGAGGAAACTTGTAAATCCATGCAGAACTTCTCCTTTTCATTGAATGGCCAAATCCCAAACAGCTTAAAGACACATATTTCCGATTCAGATGCTCCAGTCATGGTCGTTCCCTCTTTCCAAGCACCAAATAACACACCTTGTGGCTTTTATGAGTTTGATGTGACAAACATAGGCCAAGAAAGTTCAAATATGTCAAAATTCAATTCTGAAGAGCTTAAGAAACCTCAGGTTGTCTATTCACAGCCTATGGAAACTTTATCTTCTGCTGTTCCTCTAGCTCACGCAGTGCAAGGTTTTCAGTTCCTCTCTAATGTGCCTGGCCCTGGTCTGCAGTTTCCTCTAACATCTGATCCGCAGCAATTCTTTCTGGATGCACAATCTCGTATTCCTTACCTACGTTCACAACAGTTGAACCAGAATCAAGTTAGTTGGAGGAATATGGAAGAGGAACAATATTATAGGATGCAGCAAAGATATGTGTACATGCAGCAGCTTCATGATCAGCGGTTGGAAGCTCAGCATCTGGTTCAAGGAAGTGGGAATATTGCAAGCAGGCTAACATGTCCAAACCCCAGGCATCCCCATTTTGAGGTGCCAATCTCCCATCGGCTCGAACAATCTAATCAAGAACGAGTTAGGAACAATTATGTGATTCCCAGGGGTCCACACCAATCAAATCCTGCCCTTTCTTACACAGATTTGAATGGGATTCAAGTTTTTGACAAGGTGGGGAAACAGAGTTTTCCTGAGAAGATTCTAACAAGATCACATGGAATGAACACACTTAAGGCTGTGAAGTTTGGTGCTGTTGGAGCAGATGAATCACTTGCTCATGTTAGTCACAATGGCAAAGTTCTCTCAAATGGTCATTTCCGGCATACCTTCTCTACTCAAAACACTGGATGTTTTCAGTTGGATAGTTTGAGCACATGGGGTATGTTCCCTAGTTTGATGCACCTTAAGAATACAGATATGAAGGCACTGCCTCAGAAATATACCGACATGAAGGCATTGCCTCAGAAATATAACTCCATGGATGAAATTACTGGTAGAATTTATCTCATGGCTAAGGACCAGCATGGTTGTCGCTTCTTACAAAGAAAATTTTCTGAAGGCGCCCAAAAGGATGTTGAGAATATTTTCTTTGAAATAATAGATCACATTGTTGAGCTCATGACAGATCCTTTTGGGAATTACCTCATCCAGAAGCTGCTTGAAGTGTGTGGCGAGGTTCAGAAAATGCAAATTCTTCATTCAATCACTAAAAAGCCGGGGGAACTCGTTAGGATTTCGTGTGATATGCATGGGTTTGCCCTCTCTCTCTCTCTCTCTCTCTCTCTCTCTCTCTCTCTGTGCATATATATATATATATACATGTGTGTGTGTGCGTTTTAATTTCTCCAGAGTCAATTTTTTCTTTATTACTATTTGATATGATAAAATTGGGAATTCTTCCCAACCACAGGACTCGGGCTGTTCAAAAGGTTATTGAAACCCTCAAAACTCTGGAGCAGTTTTCCATGGTCGTTTCCTCCCTAAAGCCAGGGATAGTGACTTTGATAAAAAACACAAATGGCAACCATGTTGCACAACGCTGCTTGCAGTATTTAACGCCTGAATATCGTGAGGTAAAAGATATTGATTTGTGCGTTGAATTATTTTTGAAGTTTACAAATATATGGATGTTGCTGATATGATGATGTTTTCTTTTTCTGCGCAATGATGCAAGCAGGCTAATTTATCTGTACATCTTCTTATCTAGGTACAAGCACATAAAAGATTAAGAGAAGGATAAGAAAACTTTTTAATTACTTTTAGTTATCTTTACATACGATTGAGTTTAATTATATCATTACTCAAGTCAACTGCTTTGTATACTTAGCCATCACCCCGTAATTTTGCTCATATTTCTTTTTGGTTTTACTTAGTCTCTCATTTCAGATTTTCATGTAGTAGAAGAGGTTTTTTCTCAGGGGTGGGGTGAGGGGATGCTCTTCTCAACTTGGAATGGCTTTCATTAGGCTAATGAAGTGTAACGAAGCCAGGACTTCCTTTTACAATAAGATCACTTCTTCGTATCAGTGGTGGTGGTGGTGGTGGTAGTAGTAGTAGTAGCAGCAGCTGTAGCAATAAGATCACTTCTTCTTTGTATCAATAGTAGACCAGCAGTAGGAGTAGCAGCAGCAGCAGCAGGAGTATGGGACTTTTCCTTTTCCTTGTATATAGAGCATTAAATGCTAAACTGATAAGACCAGATCACTGGCTCTTGGTTTATCATCTGGAGTGGTCATTCTGCTTGGATGGGTTTTTGTCTCCTTTGCTTATATAATGTAGCAGCACAATGATTTGATGTTCCTATATTCTTGGTTTAAATCTTATTATCCTACAGTATTAGTCAATTAGAATTTAAAGAAATATTATAGCATGGAATGAAAGAATGGCATTGGTTTCTTTTGCAGTTTCTTTTTGAAGCTGCAACTACTAATTGTGTAGAGCTTGCAACGGATCGCCATGGCTGTTGCGTGCTACAAAAATGCCTTAGCCATTCTGATGCTGAACAAAGAAACCGATTAATCTGCGAGATCACTTCGAATGCTCTAATCCTTTCCCAAGATCCATTTGGGTACTCTCTTTTTCTCATTTCTCTTCAATATCCTTGATATGATGTGTTCTTAGCATGGCAACAGATCTGTGCGATTATTTACTACACTTCATCTGGGAGATATTTGGATTTACTTCTGTCAATATGCCATCTCAAAGAAGTGTATTGACATGGCGATAAAAAAACATAGATTAGCTTGTAGAGAGAGATGCATAACCAATCTCGGTGGATGCCATGACTAGTGATAAAAAAAAAAAAAAAAAAAAGTCTGTGCTGCTTTTCCTTTTTCCTCTTTTCTGAGGAAAACAATATTGGCTATAACCAAGTAATGTAGATATTAAGTTTTAAGGTTTGATTTATAAAGATCGATACTGATTTCTTAGCTCTTTTGGCTTAGGTCTGTGCAATGTAGTGAGTTTTGACCTGCGGCTGGTTTTCCAAACATGTCTTGTGTGTGGTTTTACTCTTGGAAACCAGTGCTCCGTGGAAGCATAGGTTTGTTTAGATTGTCTCTGAAAGATTGAATAGAGTAATCAACCCCACACAAAACAGCTTTTATTACACTAGAGTCCATTCAAATATGTTTAACAAGCATCAATTACTAGTTTTCAAATCCAAGTTTGGATGTACAACTTTGAGCAAAGAATGTCATTGTTTTTTTCATTTTGCAGGAACTATGTTGTGCAATTTGTCTTTGAACTTCAGCTTCCATGGGCAACTGTAGATATTCTTGACCAGTTGGAGGGTAATTATGGGGATTTGTCTGTGCAGAAGTATAGCAGTAATGTGGTTGAAAAAAGCCTGAAATATGCAGGTGAAGAGCGGCGCGTACGCATTGTTCAGGAGCTTATAGAAAATCCGCGCTTGGATCAAATCATGCAAGACCCTTATGGCAATTATGTTATCCAAGCAGCACTCAGTCAATCAAAGGTTAGTACATGCATTGGAGTTAGATTTTCTTGGCGATTATGCTAATCCTGTTTGTTTTTTGTTTTTATTGGGGTCGTAGTGTCTTTTCTTTATAGTTGCCCTTCTGAAATTCTCTTCTATATGATTTATTAGGTGATATGGTTAAAGATTATAATTATTGCTCCTTGTAGAGGAAAATTGTAACAGTTACATTCATATTATTGCTCTTCTACTACAAAAAACTATCTGATGTTAACATGGTGGTTCCAAGTTTATTTTAGTGGAATGCATCTTTGTTGTGTTAAAATGATTAGGTGTTCTGTGCTTTATGAGCAGGGAACTTTTCATTCTAAACTGATGGATGCAATAAAACCTCATGTGCCTGTGCTTCGGACCAGTCCTTACGGGAAGAAAATCCTCTCTAGCAATATTTTGAAGAAATAATCTGTTGGTATTATCACAATATCTTCTCCTTTGACATATCATTCAAGCTTGTTCAATTTTCATTTCTTTGTTGGGTATTCACAACTGAAGCTTTTCTTTCTGCCACTGTAGGTTTTAATTGTTTGAAAGAATTCCTGTAAATCTGTAATAAGCAGGTGATCAAAAGTCTTAAGCTTAGCATTATTGCTTATGGTTTTTTTTAAGATATGAAGACCAAAGATCCCTTTAAGTTCTCATATAAACAGATGGAAAGTGAATTTTAATTCTTCGATTTTCTTTCAGCAGGTTTTGACTACGTCAGAGCAATCTCGCATTACACGAGATCCATATGTTTGTAGATAAGCGGCATCTTTGTGTTCCTTTATTTTTGCATAGAATAAAAGCAGTGTGAAGATGTAGAGTTGTTTGAGCTATGGAGAAGTGTACCATGGTTGAGTGTCTTGGCTGAAGCCGTAGCTAGTTGGATGGTGTCAAGATGGAGCAATTGGAAGTTATCTGTTTTTTAATGTGAGACATCTTAGCAATGTAAATCTAACATCTATAGATTACCATAATGAGCTTCATCTATAGATTACCAGAATGAGCTTCATCTATGATTGTGTGTGTATATATAATTATATATGAGTATTCAGAAACATAATGTTCTAATTTAAATGATAATAACTTAGCATGCAAGTGAAGCTTTTTTCTTTTCTTTTTTTAAAGAAAAGAAAAGAAAAGAAAAAAGCTAACTGCTACAGATAACTTAGCATGCAGTTTCCGTTCCATCTGCTGCTGCCAGAACGTAAAACCTTTCACTTCAGTCTTTCATGTGCTGAAATAAGGCAATTACGGTGGCAGAACGCGCAACACAACACATTGTCAGCCACCCATAAAAGTGACACGTGGCCTCACACCCTTGAATTGAAGACAACGGCCTATTAGAGCCACTAGTCATGCACTTGTAATCCAAACCTTTTTCTTTGAGACCAAACAAATGGAATTTTCATTCCAAATTTCAGCAGCTCCAACTCCAAGATCTTCTCCTTTAACATTCAGCTAAAACAAGCAAACTAGCTCCAAGTCAGAACAAAGACCATGTCTTTAGCTTCAACTAGTCACCTCTCTCTCTGTTCTTCACCACCCTTGCCAAGAACGGCTTTAACCAAGCAGACCCCACTTCTGTTTTCTCAAACCAAGCTTCTTTCATCCAAGAATTGGTCATCCCTGAGCACTTCAACCTGTTTTCTAAATACCCAATTGGTAAAGCTGTCAATTTTTGTCGTAAAAGCATCGGAAACTGAGTCTCAAACATCGAAACCAGCAGCAGAAAGTGGAAATGAAGAAGGAGGAGAGGAAGCATTTGAAGAATATGAGGTAGAAGTGGTGCAGCCTTATGGGCTGAAATTTGCCAAGGGTAGAGATGGTGGAACTTACATTGATGCGATTGCAGCTGGTGGATCTGCTGATAAAACTGGCAAGTTCAGTGTTGGGGATAAAGTACTTGCCACCAGGTTTGCGCTTAGATTCGTCTTCCCCTTCGAATTTGTCCTAGCTTTGCAGCTTGTAGTAAACCATGCTTATTGCTTGACTTGTATGATATGCTTGCTGAATGAATAGTTAAGCATGTGGCTTGGTTTGCATAAGGAGGATCCATATTTTTGTAGCGACTTTCTTTTTAAATGTCTAGACCTTTCATTTATCATGGTCTCGTCTTCAATGGTTCACCAATAAATTCATGGAACAAGATGTTGGGTAATCAGAGATATGAAGAGGCGCTCTGCTTCTTCCAATTAAGTTGGAAACAAATGCTTTATGGGTTTTGCGATTAGTCTATACTATAGGTAACTCATTTGAAGTCCATATCATTGCTTCCACAAACTCTCAACACATTCCTGTGTATCTCAGTTTCTTGAGGGGTTAGATGTTGCTATACGATTAACTAAGTACTTTGGATTTGCTTAAATTTTTCTTCTTCTTCTGAGAATGTAATTAAGGAGTGCCTGTTTGGAAATGTGATCAAAGAGTTCTAAAATGCATGCAGTGCAGTTTTCGGGGATGAAATATGGGCTGCTGCTGAATATGGGAGGACAATGTACACCATTCGCCAGAGGGTCGGTCCACTTCTAATGAGAATGCAGAAGAGAAACGGTTAGTAGCTCATCCCCTGTGCCTGCTTTGTACTCTTTATCCTCTACCACAATCTTACCTTCAAGTAAAATAAGCACTCGTATACTCATGGACAACGAAAAACAAGGTTATTAGGGTGTTGAATCACACAAAAACTATAGAAACGATTTGTTCAAGTTCAAGGTTCATTTCCCTTAAATCAATATTTTGTAACATTGTCTGATGTCTTCAACAAATTTATTTATTTCCAGGCAAGATAGATAATTCAGGTGAATTAACAGAAAAGGAGATTATCAGAGCTGAAAGGAATTCTGGTGTAGTTAGCAACAAAGTGAGGGAAATCCAAGTGAGTGAATCATTGTTCCAGTTGCCAATATAAACAATGCCGAATTGTTTCTCCCTTATACAAGAGAGATATAGAGATATTTCTAGAAATGGCCTCCAATGTAGTCTCTATATGTTTGTAAATGACTTCAGATGCAAAACTACTTGAAGAAAAAGGAACAAAAAGCAAGGAGAGAAAGTGAACTTCGAGAAGGGCTGCAGCTTTACAAGTATGCAGCTTGATCTTATATTACACTCTCTCCTCTAGGAAGTCCAACTTTCAGATAAGTTTAATCTCACTGGCAATTTTTTTCTTTGTTCTTTTATTGGTTGATAAAGGAAAGCCAAATATGAGGAAGCATTGGAGAAATTTGAGTCTGTACTAGGATTAAAACCAGAGTTAGATGAAGCTTCGGTGGCAAGTTACAATGTTGCTTGTTGTTATTCTAAGCTTAATCAGGTATTGCTCTTGTTTGAATGAACAAGGAACTATTATTACCATTGATCGTTTTGCTTCAGCATTTCTCTTGGTTTTGGCATTGGGAGGTTTAATCAACACACCAACTTGCCACTAGTTTTGAGTCGATAGTCAATGACCAGTAACACCTATTTTACCATTTCTCAGTATGCTTATTTCTCAACCATGAAAAATATTTCCACCGGAGTTAACCTATTTTTTTATTTATCTGTCTACAGCTAAACATCACAGGTTAAATATTTAGTGAAGGATGTTCTCACTTTTCCTATTCATTTATGTCTTCAACTAACTGCTTTATTTACATTCCAATTCTTTAAATAGATACAAGCTGGGCTCTCTGCACTTGAGGATGCCCTGAAAGCTGGCTTTGAAGACTTCAAGGTAACATACCAATTTTTGAGAATACCATGGTTTGTTACATAGATCTTCTTATGAAATTATTATTATTGTTGACAGAGAATCCGGACTGATCCTGACCTAGCCAATGTAAGAGCATCTGAGGAATTTGATCCTCTATTGAAAAGATTTGACGAATCATTCATCAATGAGAATGCCATCAATGCCATAAAATCTCTATTTGGAATTTTCAACAAGAAATAGAGTCACGAGTTACTTTGGAAATTAAAGGACTTGAACTGGTGTGCGTTTGAGCTTACTACAAAGTCAACAAAGGGATTGACTAAGGCATCAGCCATTTGATGCTTCAGATGGATCAGTTTCGCCAGTATCTATTTGTTCATGGCTTTAGTTTTGGATGAGTTTTGAGTAATTTTTGTTTACTGTACTTATTTCCATTTTTTTTCTTCTCTGATGAGAGTCTTCTATTTGTAATTTGCAAGAATTGAAGATAGAAGGAAACTTAAGAGGGTTACGAAAAGTTTCATATCAGCGTCCTCAATACTTGACATTTTGCCACTATGGACATGCATGCGCAGAGTCAGACACATGCTAATCCTTGACATTAAACGTTTAATGGAGTTTTAGAACTTTAAAAAATAAAGCTAAGCCAGCAAATTCATCAGAACATTCCTTGCAATAGCATATCCATGCTTATGTTGTTCTATCACATCATACGTTTAGTTATGCTGTTGGCTGTAGCAACATAAGATGTTTACTGGCAGAAATTAGAATCACAAAAAAAAAAAGGCTGTCATTACACCCTCTAGCTGTACATTTCCTCATGTGATATGAGTTTAAAGTTCACAGATTTTATGTGCATCTTGACCATTTTAGAGCATGACTCTGCCGTAACATTAAGCATCTAAATGACAAAACAACAACTTGATAAAGTTTCAGAACATGTGTGAAATTTCATAACCAGAGGAACACAATGTTGTTGTGTAAGAGAAAATACATAGCTTAACATTCTTCTAAAGCAAGAGTGACTATCGACTCTATTGAATTCTCATAAAACAGTCTCTTGTGAGAGCTGGTAAGGCGAAATTGACTAAAACTGAATTTCAATCACTGTGGCTCTGTTCAAATTTTAGATTCATTGGATGGATATATGTTTCTCCTTCTTTCTCTTGTAGTTCATGTAGTTGCTTTAGGAATTTGCAGAGTGGAAGCTGATTAAGAGGGTCATAAAATAACACAAATGCAGCCTCTTTTGTTGTCGTCTTCATTGTCAGTATCTTCTAGTTCACTGTTGAAGAAACAGAAGTTATGTAGTAATTAGATGAGAAACCAAAACCACTCCGGGATATGAATATGCATTAGCAATGAAGATGACAGTGAACTAGAAGATACTGACAAGAAGACGACAACAGAAGTGTATTAGCAATAGAAAAGGAAAAAGTCTATCTCCGCATGTTTCTTTGGTCCTATGGACAACATCATCTATAATCTGCTTAATTGAACTGTCTCCAATTGAGCCAAAGTAATGATAGGATCAAAGGTGCCTCCTTGTCCCCGGTTGACCTCATGTCTTTTGTCATCATGGAAGATCAGTGCAATCTATCTAACCCCCAACATTGAACCATTTACCTATTGTAATCAAAGACTTCTCTCTCAATCTTCACCTTTGTTATTTGTCATGCTAAAAACCTCTTCACACTGATACATATTTCTTCATTTCACTGCCATATTTGTGTTATCTTTCCCAAAAGACAACTCTTTTTTTTATCAATGCAATCGATTTTGATGTGTAAACTGATAACTACCTTCACTCAATCAAAATGAAATTAAAAATGAAGAAGAAGAAGAAAAGCTCTTCTTAGCATGTCTATCAAGTCATAAGTTCACTAGAAATTACTTGTTATCTTTCTGAAATTCTGAAGAGAGTTTTTCCTCATAGTTTGCATCAAAACACATATAATGTATAAAATTTCCTCCATTTGTTAAAAAACATAAACTAATGGCAACCAATTTGTTCCTGCAACTCGAACTACAACCACCTAGGCGGCTCTTCCTCCAATTCTAATATCTTAGGGATAAAATATGCATATATGTGGTTTCACATGAATGTTATGGTTGGATCAATCCAAACAAACTTACTAAAAGTTTCCTTTTCTCTTTTCAGATCCTGCTGCGGGGCTGTTATCTGATGTAATTCAATCTCTCTACTAAGAGTTCCACCCAAGGAAAAACTAAGCAACACAACAGAATACGAATACAAAAACGAAGTACCATGAGAGAGAGAGAGAGAGAGAGAGAGAGAGAGAGAGAGAGAGAGAGAGAGTAAACACCTGCATTCAAATTCCCTGATCTCAATAAGTTCTTTCCCGAAAAAGTCCATCCATTGTACTCTCTTCTTGAGCTCCTGTTTTGGAGCACTGGAGTCCGAAATGCGCTTTCTGAGACTACTTTTGAGACAAGGCTCAGCTGGTTTTGGAATCCCATCTAAGTTCTCCTCCTTGATCTCATTGGTGTCATCAGATAACTGATCAGATGTTTCAGGAACTGACACAAGTTTTGAAGGCAAGGGTGGATGTGGGATATCCTCTAATTTCAGTGGTCCAGGAGTGTATATATGAGGGGAAGGTTTACAAAAGCAAATGAAGGGAGGACAATGAATCTTGCAAAACAAAAGCCTCATCAAAAATTCTGCCTGATGGAGATAGACTAACAACTTACCATTGTTGCCCTGCAACTAGCTCGTTTCACAGTTCCAATCTCATACTATGTGTCAAAGTATGACTTCAACTATTGGTTTTTTTTTTTTTTATCCCAAGTACCCAGGAAGAGAATTTCAAAACCAAAATGTAAATTTAGTTGACACTCATCTGAAGGAGATAAAAACCATAATGATAAAAAAGGAGCCAGTTTTCAAAATCATACAACAGAGTCAGATAAGAAAAATAAGTACTTATTGCATCCCTTCAAAGAATTTAAGCTAAACTGTAATATCAATTCTGAGCTTCAAGGTTGATTTTTTCCCCAACAAAACCAAGTGAAACCCAGAAGGAATGAGAGTTTTTAAAGCTTATGATGTTGGATTCCAGTTTCCAACTGCAGAAGAAGAAATGGGTTGCTCTCAAACAAACCTTGATTTCCCCTGTTTCAGGCAGCAGGGTTATGATGGTGGAATGGATTTCATTTCCCCTTTTATAATGTATAGGAACAGGAAGAAAGCAATTTTGTCTATGGAAGGAGGATCCTGAAATTACAATGATGCCCTCTTTCGGGGTTTCACATCCATTAACAGTGGTGAAACAAGGAAGAAATGTAATGAGAGAATTTAGAAAGAACAAAAAGAAAAGAAAAGGAAAGGAGAGCTTAGCTGGAAAGCCAACAGAACAGTCAACAGAAAGATAGACCAATTTGGAAATTTGGAAGACAGGGCCAAGTGTCCAACATTCCATCATGTAACTGTTAATCCCTCCCTCCAAAACAAGCGTTAAGAACAGTAAACTGCCTACATAAACTGCTTTGAAAGTTTATTTCCCAACCAACCAACATGAAATGCAATTATGCAGTGCAAGTGATATGTTTTCTAAATCTACAGTTCAACTTGTTGTACACCCCATACAACTACCGACCAACAGTCTTTTTGTGTTATATTAGTTTATATATGCTCAAATCAACTGGCATACCAAATTATATTTATTATAAGTGATTATTATTTATAGCCATCGAAAAAGCTCCAAACCTTCTTTTGGTTTTAATTCCAAGTTGCCTGACATGCAAATTATGTGTAAGTTTATTCTTGTTCTAGGATGGGAGGGGGGGTCCCTGCTTGAAATTTTGAAGGAATTTCCTAAGGGATTCAGCGCAAGCCAGCCAACCATGGATTGCTTGGGGGTCGGGGTGGGGGATGAGATGAGGATATTGACCTTTGCAATGCCAACTTTGCCTTTATGAATTTGGGCGCCTTTTTCCAGTTTTGGTCGAAAGAAATGCATATATGTACCGACAGTTGGTATAGGACTTGGAACTTTTGCTTTTCTTTATTCGCTTTTAGAAAGAGCCCAGAAAGAAAGATGCACCTTTTTCTCGATTTAACAATTGGTTAATGTGATCCTCCTTTTGGAAGCTAAGATAGGTTATGCTATTCGTATTATATTATATTATATTATATTATATGCCTTAATTATAATTAGTTCCCTTCCCTTCCCTCTGTCTGCTTCTTTCTTTCTGCTAACTCAATTAATGGTTATGCTTTGCTTCTTCTGTTGGACTTGTAAGTTGTAACCCCACTCCCCACGTAAACCTAACTCATGTATCCTCTTATGCCATCTCTATACACAAACAGTATTTTATTCATCGCCTTTGATAACGTAATATACTTACTATATGCATCCTACCCAAAGGCACGATTAATACTCATCATGCACGATTTGAGAGCTGATTTTTTGCATAGATAATCCTTGAAAGAGAACCTAAAAACTAAACGATTTTGATCAGTGATTTACAGCCTAAATATGTATACACGTTAAAGGGGATGTTGTTGCATGTTGGTGAGAAAGGTTAATAATTGAAAGGCATTGTAGAAATTGGTATGGTAGCTACGTGGGCCTCCTCATGTTAACGCGGCATGGGTTGGGAACTTGGGACCCAGTAGTAGGCCAGTAGGGATGCAACATCTGTAAAAGCATACAATTTGAGAAGCCAAAAGAGGCAGGTGATGTGATGATTTGTCTCAGAAGTTCACAACCCAACACCACCTAGCCCAGGTAAGATTATGAAAGGGGAAGAAGCCTACTGCACTCTACTCTACTCTACTCTCTAGCTTTTTCATTTCATGTGTTACAACAACTTACCAGACAAGCGCATGCCCTCATGTATATCATTCTGGGGGCAAAGGCAGGCCCATCCCCTTGAAAGCAAATCTGTCTTGCATTGCATCATCAAAGCTAGCTACCAAAAAATAATAATAAAAGAGATGCTACGCTTACCGGCCTGTTACAAGTTCTCATCCTCATCATTTCTTTGTACTGGCGGCACTGTAACGATGGAGCTTCAAGATGCATCAACTACCAAAACTGAAAAAACTGTATGGTAATTGATTTTTGGTGGAGAAACCCAATTTTAACACACCTTTTGGAAAGGTATACAAGTAAATAACGTCTCCGTCACAGCTTCAGCAAACCCCATATGTTTTTGAAGATCTTGAGATAACCACCTGACCTATAAAATATGTTTCCAAGGCTTCAAGCCGTCAGATACGTTCTAGGCACAAAGCAATACAGCAAGCACCAAAGGAAATGCATCACATTGGTAGACAAACTTTCATGCTCTTAATGGTAATTCAGAGCATCAGAAATAGAAACGCATCGCGTTGATGATCTCAACTCTCCTTATATCATTGTAACAACAATGTTTTGTTATCAGTCATTTTTTCAACAGCTAACATCATTTTGACGAAGCCCACCAAATGGCTCAAGGGGCCTTGGTTGATGAGTTAACACAGGACATGAAGGGCAACCAGGGGAAGCCACAAAATTATGCCAGGTAGCTGGTCCAATTGGTTATAGCCGAGGTATCATTGCCCACTAAATTGGACATCAGTAAAAATGATAAGTAAATAAATAAGGCGGGTTCCAGCTAGGCCTCTATAATAACTGCTCCTAAAGCCTCTTGCCGGTCTCCTTATTGCTGAACTTTAAGCACCGGGAAAGCAATTACATCTCTGATACTGGCCGAGTTTGTTAAAAGCATGACTAGCCTGTCAATTCCAAGTCCCTGAATAAGTTCTTTCCATTAGTATTTTGCCTAGAGGAATGTATGAGATCTATAAATTGAATAAAAAAAATAGATGCAAATGGATGACCATACCATTCCAGAAGCTGGAGGCATCCCATATTCCAAAGCAGTAAGGAAATCATCATCAAGAGTCACTTCATAAGACTCATCATTTTCCTTTCCTTTATCTTCTGCACTCTCTGTTTTTGAGATAGCTGCTGCTCTCTTCTCATTGTGCTGCCTCACTTGCTCTTCCAAGCGTCCTCGCTGCCAAAACCCATAACCAATGAAAAGTTTTTCTCTGCTACGTAATAGAAGCCAACACAGTGATGTTTTCCTGGGCAACCCCAGAAAAACAACAATAACAATAACATCCAGTCATCTTTTCTTTGTATTGCCCCCAAAAAAGAAACTAATAGAGGAAAAACACAAACTGGGAACAAAATTTCACCTTAACATCAACTTGGGTATTAGTAACTAGTACGTAACTGAACAAATTGATATAAAAATCTACATGGCTTCCTATATTCCATTTCTAAAATCTTAAATAGAAAAGACTTCTATACTGAAGTTTGTCGAGGAGGAATTAATCATGAATATTTTCATGAGGGGGTTTGTGTTAGCATGATTACCACAAGCAGTTCCCACCTATCCAAACCCTCATGAAAAATTTCAAATAATTGGCAGTGAAAATAGCCACTGATCAGTGTTCATGATTACCTGATCCGTAGGATCGGTCAATTCAGAGAAAGCATTGGCCAGCTCACGACCACAGATAAAAAGCTCAAATCTCTCAGTCAACCCTGCAATTCTGATTTTGAAGAACCAAGGAGTAAGATGACACATAAAATACCAAAATGCTTGTAATATGTCATGTAATCAACATGGTATAATACCTTCGGTGTGGCTTGGCCAGAGGGGATATCTCAATAGGATAGTCCAAAACAAATGTGGGTTGCAGAAGCTTTGGTTCTACAACAATTTCAAAAACCTGGACAAATGAATACTTAGGATCAGAATATAACAATTAAGAAAGATCCGCACTTCAAGAGTTTCTCCTTTTCATCATTGTAATCTATTTTGTTTATATGAACAGCCTCCCATCACGAGAAAAATCAAGCAAACTAACAAATAGATTTATGCACATAGAAAACCAAAATCAGAATTATGGATTGAGATTGTAGATTCAGATCAACCTCATTAAGAAGGTGGCCAATAGATGTGCATGCTTCAAGGGAAGATTTGTCTTTGTAATCAAGATCACCTCCAAGATTTTCCAGAGTAACTTCTTTAGCAACTTTAAGATCATTGCCCAACTCATCAAAATCAATCCCAGTGGATTCTTTTACAAGATTGTGCATGGTTTCCCTCCTCCAAGGCCGCTCAAGATGTATCTCCACCCCCTGCATAAAATATGATAACAGATTAAAAGCAACTCAATTTCATATATAACTAAGGACATGTGGTTGCCAACTTGCTCTTATGGCGTAAGAAATCCTGTCACTAGTTCGGTGAAGGTGCATTCACCTGGTAATCAATGGTAAGATTCCCAAGAACTGCAAGCGCACATCGTGTAACAATTTCCTCTGCCATGTAAATCATGCTTTCATAGTCTGAATATGCTTCGTACATCTAAGATCAGACTAATACCAATAATGATCAGAGCTTCACTTGATAAAGATAGGAAAGTTAAATATCTAATAGCACACAACTAGTAAGGCCAATTTGGTAACGTACATTAAGATTAACCACATTATCAAACAAAACAAAAAGTAAAATTAACTTACCTCTATAGTGGTAAATTCAGGATTATGACGAGTTGAAATGCCTTCATTCCTGAATATTCGACCAATCTCATACACTTTTTCAAACCCCCCAACCTGTCATCCATATACAGATCCTATTCAATATGTAAATATACTGTACAATCATTCAGTTGTTAAAGTATGAAACAGTATCACTTGTATGATTTTAGAACAAACAACATTCAAAATTAGCCATGGCACACATTGTTTTGGAGATCTAGTAATGTATTTTTCTTCATTTGAAAAAAAAAAAATTAATAGATAACTAATACAGTCTTATGAGCTTCATATAGGAAGAGGAGTAAGCAGGTTAAAAAGTGAGAAATAACTTTCAAATCTTTATTACACTCAAGCTCAACCACAATATTTATAGTGCAACATAATAGTAATGATCATGATGATGAAGATGACAATATTAATATTTTATATTCCTGCAAGTATGAGTACTTACAAGCTAACAACTTTTACAACAGTCTTTACATATCTTAGGGTACTCATAGAACAGGATTTGTAACTACAATACAATATTATATATCATGCCAACTTTACAGTTTAATGATGAACAGCAGGTATGCACTTGACGAAACAGACCAGGTATATTATGACATGTAAAACCTCACCAGCACTTATCCAAAAGAGCAGAGGAAAAAGAAAAAGAAAACCCTCACCAGCATTCTCTTTAGGTGGAGCTCAGTCGCTATTCTCAAATACAGGTCCCTTCCAAGTGAATTATGGTACGTAACAAATGGCCTAGCTTCCGCTCCACCAGCTGCTCCCTAGTTTATCAAATCAATTAAAACCCAACTTCCAGGTATATGCAATCCTTGTGAAGTTCATGTATGACACTTGAATAAAATCATACTATGCAGAAATTAAATATTTCAGGAAATAGATAATGTTTTTTTAACTTGTAAAATTCAGTCCAGGAAACAATTTCTTGCATAAGCATCATCTACTGATAAGAACAGATGCAAACATGTTAATGAGCGAAAAAATTTCTGTATTTTCACTATTTCTTTATTTCTCTACACACACCCGGAAATAATTTCATTTTTCAATTAGTTCATTTCCACCTCATCAGCAAATAATTTCAGCTAGGCTTTTAAATTGAATGAGTGTAAGCTTTGAGAAAGCACAATCGCAAAAATTACCAAACAGCATATCGAATCAAACAGCTAAAACTCCATGTAAATATGAAACTGTGAAGATATTGGCAAACCTGTAGAACTGGAGTTTCAACTTCAATGAAACCAAAAGATTCCACTGCCCTTCGTATCTCTGATACAATCTACTCAGCAAAATGAACAAGTAAATCAATTTCAAGCATGGGCAGTATAAATTTGAAAAGTAGCAAACACAAAAATGAAAATCTCAAATACCTAGAAGGTTTTAATTGTTTTCTGCTAAGAAGAGAAGAGGCATGATTTACCTTTGCTCTTTTGCGGAATACATCAGCTACCTCAGGATTTGCAATCATATCTACATACCTAAATATTAAAAGGAAAATAAGATAAAACCAACTAAAGAAATTAGACAATTTGGAGGTAAACCAATATTTTATCTACATATAAAATATAGTATTGCAGGAAGAAAGAGAATAACAGTAATTGAGAAGAAATTTAAGGAACACAATATCATTATAAGATTTTCCAGGCTTTGTTAAAAATGAAGAAAAATAGGAGGAAAAATAGAAAAACAGAGGGACAATAAGAAACAAAGTAGGAGACCTTCACACAACACATACCAAAAAATATGTGCATCCATACTATTGAGGCTAATGATTCTCTTAGCACTAGGTCAAATCCATGTTTAAAATAAATTAATATGAAACAAGTAAACCAAGAACTAAAATCCTTCATCTATGTTCACCTACCACGAGCCTTACCATGAAAGCATTTCAATCTTCAATGTTATAGGCATCTAAAACACAATACTCAAAAAGAAAAGATTAACTCACCGTTGACGGTATCTTTTGTCCACATCTGTTAGGCCATGATATTTGTCTGGCAGCGGGAGTAGAGATTTTGTAAGAATTGCAAAAGAATCCACATAAACAGAAAGCTCCCCTGAGGAATTAACCAAGAGAAAGTCTTAGCTTTCTCTGCAAGACCTTGAAGCTAATTTAACCTCTTTTTGGACAACCATGAAACTTGTTGAATGGTTTTACATCATTAGCTAATGCAAATTCACAAAGTGCAAAATGATTTTACTTTTACTTAGCAAATGATCTATAATTCAGGAATTACTGAAATAGAATTCTTGTTCATTTTATTCTGGAAGCTCTTCTCCTATCAGAGAAGCTTAGCAACTAATTCTGAATAAGAAACATTACAACACTTACCTTTCTCTGTCCGCTTGATGGATCCACTAACACCAACTATATCACCAATATCAACAAGTGCCTTTAACTGGTCAAATTGATCATTTGCAAGCCGTTCCTTTTCACAGTAAAGCTGAAACCAAATATTTATAATTATAACTTCACTCAGCGCCTGCTATAATTTTTGTTTAGTTTCATTTGAAGGGTATAAAAATTTTCCTCCTAAGGAGACCAGCATGAGAGGAAATAAACATAATGACAATGGAAAGTATACACAACCAACGAACGAGAGATCGAGTAACAAGTACAACAAGTCTAACTGAGCGAGCAACCAAACCTGAATTGTTCCTGAGTCGTCCCTTAATGTCAAAAATGCAAGCTTTCCAAACGCTCTGCGAGCCACAATTCTTCCTGCCACGGATACAGCATCCTTTTCACTCTTTGACTCTTCACCATCCGCTAAATGCTTGTATATATCTTGCAGCTGATTAGCAGTGTGAGTCCTTTCCCACCCATAAGCATATGGCTCCAATCCTTTGCTCCTCAGTTCTTCTACCTATAAACCCAAAAAGAAACTGTTTTCATATGAAGGAACTTTGAAACCCAGAATTTGAATTCCTTCATTTCCCAACATTCTGCCAGTAACCAAGCAGAGGATTATAAAGTTCCAGACTTTCAGTCAGAGCTTCATTTTATATAAAAAGTTACTTACCTTCTTTAAGCGAATGGCTCGAACAGCATCTCTATCGGATGTGGAGGATGATGTCGATACCCGCCGGTTTCTGACGCCGGCGTTGGTAGTGGTGGTGGTAGTGGTGGTGGAAGAGCAACATCGGAGGACCACTCTAGAATATGAAGAAAAAGAATAAGAATAAGAATAGGGTCGTCTAAGAGTGGTGGTGGTGGTGGTGGTGGAAGAGGCACAGCGGACGAGGTGCTTGAGTGGTTGCGAAGATAGGCTCCATAGCTTCAAGGCATCCATCTCTTGTTTTTGGTTTCGAAGCCACTGACCACTGCTTGGTGCTTACTTCCTATTTCTTTTACCAAACATCAAACTCCAATGAACCTCTCAATATAATCCATGGACCCAAAAACCATCAAATAGTGGGCTTTGTGAAATGGGCTTCAGGTTGCCCACCTTCACGTACTCATGGAAGATGTGGAACAATTTTGGGGAACTATTTTTGCTCACCATTTTAACTTAAAATATATTCTCATCACTCTTCTTAATACTTGACATGTGTCCATGAGCATAATCATAATTAACTATTTGCTTTGTATTTGTGGAACCATAGTTATGTTTATAAACACGTCACACGTGTCAAGTATTTAAAAAGATGGTGATGATATACACTTTGAGTTAAGGTGACAAGGAAAAATGCTCTCCAATTTTAGTGAATTGCATTATGCATTCACTGTATGAGGAGATAGATATAGGATACCAGGCATCTGAGAAAGAGAAGAAACCATCCATTTCAGTTTTCAGGACAATTACCGCTACTTAATTTAGTTTTCTTTTCTTGGGTGTTTCAGAAATTTACCAGTGTTTAAAGAAAGCAGCATTCTGCACCCAAAAAAGTTTTGGTTATTAGGAAGCATCATAGGGTTAGGGTAGGTAAAATTATAATGTATAATTGATACAAAATACAACAGATATTATAATTCTGAACAATGTTTACAATACCTTAATTTTCCCCTGTTTTGATTGAACAAAAGTGCATATTTTGCCTTTACAAAAACACCATTACAGTTATTCTGATTATTATTCTGGTTGCTGAACAGTAACATTAGTTTGACGTATCAGAAATATTAACGGGTTTTCCTTCCGTATACAAACGAACTCCGCGCGAAGGAGGCCCTTTACCTTGCAACTGCTTGCATCCAAGCTCACAAGCTTTGTCACAGGCTGCTTCTGTTACGTCTTTTATTTGCATGCATAGAGGCATACAGTCACGGATACATGTTACAAATCTAGCCTTTTGGCCACCTCCTTCTCCTGCTCCTGCTCCTCCTCCTCCTGCAGAGGCTGTCATCAGCATGGCAGAGATCAAAGTCACCACCACCATTGCTACACTTTTGTAAGCCATTTGCATTATTCTTAGCTTTTTTGTTTTTACTTTACCATAGAAATTTCTGAATGGGAGGTAAGATTGAGTCTCACTCCAAGCTGTGGTACGTTTGGTTTGGAGAGATTTCTATTGCTCAAGTGTTTACTCTAAACATGAGCACAAATAGATAGCTTCACCTTCTTTCCTCCTTTGCAACCTGCCCACCCACCCACCACATGTAAATGTCATTAATTAATTAGTTCACATATATAAACCGCGTTTCTAGTCTCTTACATAAACAACAGACCCAATGCAAAATGGCAAAGACTGATTTATAAGTTATCATGCATTGATTGAGGTTGTAGTGATTGATGTAATGTGCTAGCTTATGACATACAATTAAAACCATTTAATTATTTTGACTTTTATTAGAGAAATATCAAGACACTACTTTCCGCATTAATCACAGATTAATGCATATGAAAAACTCATTCATCACACACCAACCAAAAAACAAAATAAAATAAAATAAAAAATCTACATACATGTCAAATTGTAATTAACAAAAAAATAAAAACTCTTACTTTGAGGAAGGAGGCAAGTGTTTTCCGTAAGGAAAATATCATGACAGATTAAAGTAAAATGGCTCAGATGCAGTGATTGACTCTCCAACAGTACAGTAGAAGTTAGAAGAAGTGGTCAAATTTAAGACGCATTCAAATTCCAATCAAATCAAAATTACCAGAGAAAATCAAACTCACCCCAATCGACAACGAGAGAAACAAAGACAAGCAAAAACAGAGAGACGAACAGAAAAAATGGTGTTCAACAGCCTGATGGTGGTGTCAGTGGCGCACACGTCAACGGAGATGTGGCAATATTTGGCATGTTTACCTGAGCGTCTGAGCAGCCATCAGCTGTTAGATCTTGTCTTCTGCTTCCCTCTGCAGCAGTTGGGTCGTCTCGCTCTCTGCCTCTGGACCTTCCTCTGCGTCCCTCCTCCGGACTCTTACTACTCCTACTCCTACTCTGACTCTGATGCCTCCTCCTCCACCGTTGTTTACAATGATTATTACTACGACTCCCATTCTGATTGATCCCATTCTGCTGCTTCGCTCCCCTTAACCTCCACGCGCGCCCTGTACAGTAACTTTCTTCTATCCTTTTTGCCTTGATTTGCTTGATCATCGACTTTTATTTTAAATTTTTTTTTTTTTTTTGGGTAGAATCATGGATTAAGCGAATTGTTGGAACTGATGAATTGGGTTGTTCACGATTTTTCATTTTCCTCTTCTTTTCTGAATTTAATGGGTGATTAGAGTGAAGCTTAGGAAGATACATGTGGAGTGTGACAAAAGCACTTCGCTTTTAGAACAGATTCTGAGAATCAAGTGTTCTAAGAGTTGTTTGCCTTTAAGAAGGATGAATTTTTTTTTTCTTGTGACATTGACTTCTTATATATTTGTCTCTCTGGCCATGTATCTTGCCACTAGTAACTTGTTTCACTAGTTATAGAAGGTTGACAGCTCCTAGTTTCTGTTGAGTAGTCCAGACTCAGAGGATATGAAATGATTGCATTCAAATTGGACTTCGTGGTTTAGGAGTGTCGAGTGTAACATGAAGTAAATATATCAAATATCACTTTAGATATGCCCTAATCCATAGGGTGATGCTAAACTCAGGGTTGATAATTTGGTAACATTGCAATTCTTTAGAACGAATTGATGGGTGATATACATGAAACTGAGTTGAGATGATGGTTGTGAAAGTTATAATCTTTGTTTCTTAGCTTTTGTTTTGGCTGGAATCATAATAATCTTTGTTGGGAAGGTGAATTAATGCATGGAGTAGAATTATTCTGTTTCACTCGTGAGTTACAAAACATCAAGTCAAACATGATGGTTTGTCCAAATCGCTGATCAAGGTCTGAGGTTTCCTATGATTTGGATTGCACAGATTCATCTGTCAGATATGAGACAATGATGAGTTCAATATTGACCAATCGAACAGTCACATGTAATGAATTTAATAAGCTTCTTCAATATGTGGGAAATAGGTGAGATTCCAAGTAAATTTTGCAATATGTGGAGAACAGACTATCACTGTACTGATCTTTAACAAGTTGATGCACTTTAAGGTTTAGTAGTTGAAGAAACTTCGGGGAGTGCTCTAGTTGGCAAGTGAGCATAGTCTGCCATACTTTAAATTGGAAATTAGAGAATAGGGACATGTGTTCACTGAATGTTGAGTTGTAAGGCATGCTCTTAGGTTGACCTGGCACACGTTTGATGGGCTACGAAGAGCTTTCGAAAAGATAATTCCTTGAATATCATTTCTAGCTTGGCTTTGTTTAGAAAATGTCTCCTTCCTCTTGGTACTAGAAAACCCTACTAGTATTTGGGAGATGATGATCTGTGCTCATTGACGTAATAAACTCTGCAAGACGTCAGGCTATGTGAATGTAAGGGAAATCAAACCCATCTTCTTTCGTACAATGTATTTTGGATAGTCTGTAATTCATTGAAGGAAACCTTGGTCTTTTATTGAAGAGACCTTGCAAAATATGCCGTTCTCATGTTTCGGAGTAACTTTAAAATGAGTACATATTTTTCAAACACTAAGTTTTTTTTTTTTACCTTTTATTTTGAAAGAAGTTCTAGGTTCGCACAAACATGATGGCATTCCATGGAACCCCTTCAGACTAGTGTTTCTTTAGATGAATTGGGTTATTGGTGGAAGTTGGGATAGGAAGAAAATGTACAAATGTATTCAGTCTAGGAATTTATTGATTTTTTGAACATTTGTTGATACTCCACAGATTGCTTTTGTAAAACTTAACTGTGTTAAATACTTTGTACACTGGTCAACGCATTTCAGTAGTTGTTGTAGGGAGTTACAGGATGGAAGATCCGAAGATAGATTCTTTGATAAACTCTTGCCTTGTGATACGTTGTAGGGTTTGACTTGGAGGTGACAGGATGTCATTGCAGAAGAGACTTAGCTTCATGTTAGTTACATTATTGGTCATTGCTGGATGACAAGGAAAATTACTTTTGGAATACAATTGAGTTGAGATCCCAGTTCTATGTTTGCTTTTCTTCTTTGTATGAAAGCTTTAAATAGTCTTAGATCCTTACAACTGATTATTGATTTCTATATATTTTATTTTACACTGGTCAACGCATTTGAGTAGTTATTGTAGGGAGTTACAGGATGGAAGATCCGAAGATAGATTCTTTGATAAGCTCTTGCCCTGTGATTCGTTGTAGGGTTTGACTTGGAGGTGACAGGATGTCATTGCAGAAGAGACTTAGCTTCATGTTAGTTACATTATTGGTCATTGCTGGATGACAAGGAAAATTACTTTCGGAATACA
Organism: Prunus persica; assembly: GCF_000346465.2. Taxonomy (NCBI): domain Eukaryota; kingdom Viridiplantae; phylum Streptophyta; class Magnoliopsida; order Rosales; family Rosaceae; genus Prunus; species Prunus persica. Next base: position 337,762 of record NC_034014.1, read on the forward strand.
ATTAAGTTGAGATCCCAGTTCTATGTTTGCTTTTCTTCTTTGTATGAAAGCTTTAAATAGTCTTAGATCCTTACAACTGATTATTGATTTCTATATATTTTATTTTACCTGAAAGGATTGATATTTTCTGGTGATATCATATTTACAAATTGTATTGAAATAGTGGATGGTAAAGATAATAATTAGATAAAACTCAACCTTGTATGACATCGCACTTTTTGTAGTCATGTACTTCATTCATTTAAGGTTTCTTGGCTTGATTTGATTTGTATTCAAATTTGGGGTTATTAGAGTTAAGAAGAACTAAAGAGTCTAACACGAGGCAATTACGTCAATGCAACTTTATCAAGATCCAAAATTAGGGTGATCATTAAATTATTAATTACATAATCTGAAATTGCTAAGTTGTAAATTACATAAATGATTTAAGCCAAATTACAACATATTGTCACTAATTGATGGAAATGCTTTTAGAAAATTAAAATTAAGTACCCTGTATTATTACTGGAAGGGTTTTGTCTCTGAGATTGTTCTTGGAGTTATAGTGATTAAGACAATGTAAATGCTCACACTAGTCTAATGTTTACGATACTACAGACACAGAGAATGCCTTATGAAGCAACTCTTGATTGCTCTATTAACCGTGTTTCCAAGAGCCAAGAATAACGAACTCAAAAATAGAGGACATCCACACTGGAATTCTGCATTGGGAAAGTGTACGAAGAGTTGCGACATTTAAGAAAGAAAGAGTTGATTGTAATGTCTCAGATAGATTCAAATAGTGATACTAGTCCTAGTCAAATTTCTAGCTTGGGAATAGGAATATTGAAAGAATGCATGTTTCATAGATTTATTTCACACTATTTTTTATCATTTAACCAAAAGGCACCATATGCTCACTTGCAATGAGGGTCCTAAAGAGTCGAACCAAATAGGTTTTACTTGCTTAATCTAGTCATATGAGTATTTGATCTGGCAAACCAACTGAATACAGCTTTGCTTGATATTCCTTTTTCCTGCTGATGAAATATCTTCACATTAAGGTTATTTGAATGCAAGAAATCTAACCACATTTCTGCTGACAATGTTGTAATTTACATAAATTGGAATGGATAGAACCCTTAGAGTTCCCATCAGGATGACTACTTCTTTTATTGGTTTCCTGATGGAGAGTGGGCAGTATGCCAGGTTGTTAGAAAATATTTGGTCTTCAAATTCATCTTGGGCAATATGTGGATCTTTTGGCTGGTGTGGGAAATTATAGAATATTTCATAATTGTTTGACCACAGCATAGTTTTAGCCTACTCGTGTGAGAGAGTGGTGCATAGCTTGTTCCTAGTTTGAATCAGTTATATGTTCGACAAATATATCTGGTTTAAGGTGCATTTGCAACATGCTCTTGAGTCTTAGCAGAGGTGCTTCTCTTTGCCATTTTTTTAATGCGTTCTGCCATTGCTGAAGAGCACACTTGACAGTGTTAGGGTGCCAAGACTCACACAAGTGTCCATATTATGATGTCTCAGATATGCAATGTCAAATTTCAAGGTCCGGTAATGATTGTGAAGGTAGATTGGTAGGAAGTATGTGTGCTTCAGCTGGAAATTGGCCTTTGGTTTGGTAATCTGTAACCATAGTGATGATGCTCACTGCACAGGAAGTATGTTTCTGTATGTTGGTTAGACGTTTTCAGGAGTTGTTTTGGGTGAGTTGAAAGCACTAACTCGACTGGGTCTGAAAATTGGTGATTATTATCTTGAAAAAGGTCTTTGGCAAATTTAAAAGTGAAATGATTAAGATGTTGTTTGATTTACCATATCATTAAACTTCACTACCCTGTGCAGTGTCAGTTTTTCTCCGTATGATAGATACCCTTTGAGTAACAAACAAGCCGGTGGTTCCTTCATTAGTACTCCATTTAATGGGGCGATAGCGGCTGCACTGTCTACTTTGATCATGCTTCTGTTAATAGACTTCTAATCTCCTGGATAAGGATTCAAATTGATTACAGCATTACCCAAAAGATAGAGCTAAACATTAGTTACATGCAGCGTGAGGTCGTGCAGGGATATTTTAAGTTCAATTTCCTGGGGTCGTTTAAGTTCCTATTTGAAGGGCATGGTGAAATTTTTGGTGATTGTGAAACAGTAAAAGAATGGAGAACTCAGTTCTGGAGGCTGGAAGGATGTCATAGCCCAAACTGTAGTTGTTATTTCTTATGCGTGTGAGTTAAAAACAAGATTATTATAGGCCTCAACGGCCACTGACATGCATATTTCAACTTGTACGCTTGCAATGCAACTGGCTCATCCTTTTTCTTGCAAAAACATGTCCAAGCCAACATGGGTGGGTGTGTGGCAATCATATCAAGCTATTTGAATGCAAGAAGAAACCAGATGCTTTCCAGTTTCCATGCCATTAGCTACAGGAGGCTGTTTATCTTTATCACGTGAGATACGGTGAGAGTCCATACATTTTATTCATTAGAGGATCTGGAACATGATTGGTGGTTGAGAGAGAGAGAGAGAGAGAGAGAGAGAGAGAGAGAGAGAGCATAAAAAGGGAAATGAGAGAGAGCGAGCTGGCATCATACACCAATCACGGTGTATATGTTCTTCCAATGCATGTGGGGTCTTGACCTTTGATTTTTCTTTTCTCCTGTCCATTATTAAGGTAGGTCGTCTTTGGTGCTCATTTAGCAAGCAAAGCTACATTTTCATAGCACAATGATGAAGGGGGAAAAGGGAAGAAAAGCAAAGCTTTTACTGCAATGGCCCCAATCTTGAGACTTATCAAAATATTCAATACCCCATTAGAAAGAAGAGGCAATTGTATATACCCTGTTTTTTCTTTGTTTGTAGACATAAGACATGGACTGATAATGGTCTTTTTCCTCCCCAACTTTCTAGCTTTTTCACTCCTTCCTGTTGGGGTTGAGTTTTGCTGGCTTCTCTCCTTCCTGTTGCCAGACCAGAAATGGTCAAGCCTAAAATAATAGCCGTCATGTTTGGTTCATACTATTGCAAATATATTTTGCCTTTATGAATACTTGGTATTTGCCTATTATTTTTTAATTGTCATCTTTAAATGATGAAACAAGACCTGCTCTAATCTAATGCATGGACTCAGAAATAAAACCATGTATGTCCGAATTATTATACAACCAAACTTCACATGTCCATGGACTTTTGTGTCTCAACTAGTCCCACTATTGTCTTTTCTTTTATAAATAAAAAAAACCCTCTTCTTTGGTCAACTAGCCAAAACAAATTATACGAAAATATAAAAAAGAAAAATAATATCTTGTCTATTATTGTAAGTTGGCCTGATAATTGTTGATTGGGGGTGGTGGTGGTGGTGGTGGTGGGAAAATTGACCCACCACATTTGGCCTTAAGTGGAACAAACAATAAAAGCAATTTTGTAACCTTACGCTTGATTACTTGCATTACATGTCATGTGTATGTGTTTTTCTTTTCTTTGTTTCTTTTCCCAACCCAATTTCCTTTGTCTGTCCGAAACGAACGCATTTAACCGAAAATTGTTCTTTGTATTTTCTATGGATCTCATCTGAAGCCGAAGCCAACCATTCATCTCTCTTTCAAGCATAGCTGGTCCAAAAAAGCATATGCATTTGCTAGAATCCACTAGAATTTTTATTTTTTTAAAATTTTGAAATTACATCCACAATTCAACTATAAAAAATGCACTAGTCACAAAATGTCAATACTAGTCACAAAGAACCATTACAATAACGAAGTGATCGAACATCAAATTAAGACAATCTGGTGCGTCCTCACTAACAATCACACAGGATCGAAGAAACTCTGGCATAAGCATCTCAACTAAGATTGCAAATTCAGAACAACCAAATAAAAATAACGCTTGAAAAAACCAAGTCATAACATACAAATAAAACTCTCACAAGAAAGAGGTGGAAAACTCTCACAAAATGAGATGTGAAAACTACACAGAAAACCTAAACAGTCTCTACGACTTATTCCAAATGTAAAGAAATCGCAAAAATGATAGTGGTAGAGATCCGACACCGAAACAAATGTGAAAATTTGATGCCGAGATGCAACCGCCTGTGATGAGTATATGAAAATCGCAACAAAACAAAGACAAATATGAGAAACCTTATGTCTTTAAAAATGAGGGAAGAGAGGAAAAGGGAGGAAGAACAATGGCTTCCTCCCCTCAAAATGAAAAACGGCTAGAACCCACTAGACTAGACAGGTCATTTCTTTAACTAATTTCAATTTTGTGGATATTGACAAATAAAATGCAATCCCGAAGCAAAGCCTACTCCAATACTTGTACTAGGATACTCATTCAATTTTTGTTAAAAAAGTTATCATTCATTTGATTGATAAGTATATAATGCCGCAAATTGCTAAGAACGTGAGCAAAAGCCAAAATAAGAAAAATAAAAGAAGTTCATTTTGATTGATTGAGCTTTAATAATTATGTTTGGCATAATCACCAAGGGATTGGTACGCTTTCTTTCCTGCAAGTGAGAACACAAATATGGCTAAAAGTTTGCTTTGAGTTTTTTTATATTTTTTATAATTTATTATTTCCTTACAGTTTTATAGAACAAATACAAATACAAATACAAATACATGAAGAGCAGCAAGCAATAATAGATTAGGCTTATAGTTATGAATGGTGGCAGAGTTAGGGTTTAGGGTTAAAGACATTTTTTTGAAAGAAAACGAAAAGGCCTAGACCTAGTGATGAAATTGGGATATTAGAGGGCCATAGTCTAGATAACAAAATTTCCTCCATGTATATATTTTGAGTTTATATTATTTCTGAAAAGTAAAGAGTCAACATTGATGATAGCTACTTTTTTTTGGTTACATTGGGAAGAAAGAAACCTAAGCAAAGAAAAAGGGGAGAGCCACAACCATTGTGGTGACCCGCTCGGCCATTGATGACTACTTTAGTTTCAAAGTTGCATAAACAAATCCGTATAAAGTCCAAAGTCATGCATGAGTGACTTGTGGTAAGGATAGTCACCAGTCCAGTTGGATGCTGTTGGTATCCAACAAATCATCAAACCTTTCACAAGTTTAATAGTTAACGCAATAAAGCATAAATATTTAACACTTCGTAATTTTAGCTTATTTTAATAAAGAAGAAAAGGCAAAAAAATATTATTAAAAAAAAGTATAATGAGAAATGAAATCTGGGGAAAGGACAGTGGAAAGTTGTTGAAATTTAGAAAGAAAAAAAATCATCATCATGTTGCATTTGTTATTTTTTTCTCTCAATTATTTGAAATGAAAAAAGAAATAAAATAATTTATGTATTGTCTTTCGTTCTTTTCAAAAAGTAAAAAGTCACTAGGTTTCCAAACAATGTATTGGTTGTGGGACAAGACTAGTTATTTTGGGCTCATTTGATTTGTTGGATTGTACTGACTGATTTATGTCGAAGAGTATTAATATGTTGCGGATAATACTAAATATTTATTCATAATATTATAAAGTATTTGATGTTATTTCGGATAAGTAGTCTGACGAAGTTATACATATAACAAGTTTTTTTTCCTTTTGTTTTTGCGAAGACAAGATTACATCAACTAATCCATTATCATAATTGTATAAGAGAATTATAGGGAAAAGAAGATGAAAGCTTATGATGTTTCATGCGTGTTTTTTTGGTAAGGAGGAGAATATTAAAAGCCAAACTCGTCTAACATAGTCAGGTAATTAAATAAGGCTTATTTATGGATATGTCCTCCGTGCTTTCAAAATAGTCTCAGATTACTACATGTTCTTTGAAATGTGTCAATATACCACCTATACTTTCAATAAGTGTCTCACGTTAGCTATTTCGTCAGATTTGAGACAAGTTTCATTAGCTGATGTGACCCTCACTTCTTTTCAATCTCTTAACAAGGGAAAGGAAGGATTAGTCAGGTTGAGAAAAAAAGGAATTTGGGAGAAGAAGGTTAGGTTGAGGGAATTTCAAATTTAGGAATTTGGGGATTTAGATTTGGGAGAAAATGAGGAATTTGGGTGAAAATAAAGAATTTGATTTGGGGATTTCAGATTTGGGAGAAGAAGGATGATTCATATATTGTGGGGATTTAATTAAGCCATTAGATTTAGTTAGTTTTCTTTCATTTTAATGTTTTTGGAAATTTTCTATTTTTTCATATTTATAGTTGCCCTAAAAAAAAGGTTAGGCTATAAAAGTGGACCGAGTCCCGGAGACATTTGAAACCGACACGACGGGAATGAGACGCGTGCGCCAATCAAGGCGGAGAGAGAGTACTGGTTCTTCATCTTGATGGACTAAAATGTCCATTAGCTGGGTTGTGTGCGTGCTGCCAGTGTACCAGCGAGCCCACACCCAAATTTCCACACAATGCATGCAACAACACGAGCTCTCGCTCTCTCTCTCTCTCTCTCTCTCTCTCTCTCTCTCTCTCTCTCTCATAATTCACAAGAAGAATAGAGAATTGCAACGACAAATCCCATGTGCTGGTGACACCATCAGATTCAGACAACCACCACCCACCCTACGTTATGTATACAGTATACTATGCGAATTATAATTATATGTATATATTAATTAACTTTTGATTTAGTGGTATTTATTTTTAATTAATTGGAGGATGTCTTCTGTTCGATTCACATGAATGGACGGCCAATATACATTTGTAATGAGCTCAATACATACTAGCTTCGTTCGGGTGGCGTAGCTTTGTTGTTTGTGTATTTATATGACATATTGTAAAAGTATATTTGTAAATAATTTATACGTACACTGTACACACGCACGCACCCCTCAACTCAAATATTGACAGAGAGAGTCAGCGAGTGGGGGCCACAGTGGTACAATTTTGAATATCTAACTCAATTATGACTTTTTAACCCCACTCTCGCCACCCCCCAAATCCGAGCCATATCCTTTTGGCTTTGGATTCTCTTTTATTCTTCTTCTTCCCTCCCTCCCTCAGTTTTATACTCTTTTTTGTTCTTATGTTTTTACCGTTGCTCGTGATTCGTGCTCCACTCCACATGTTGGGTGCTCACGGGCGTGCTGGTGAATTGTATGTACACGTGTACGGTGGCTGATGCAACCACACGGGTGTTGAAATTCCTTGGCATCATCACTTCTTCGTTTTTGTTCATGCCGCATTGCCGCCCGTGCCTAGGTTATGGTTTTCAACTTTTCAATAATACCACGCAAAACCACCATTCACTTTCTGGATTAGCTTTCACCATTATCTTTATCTAACACAGATTCCATAATTAACACATTATTTTATCACCTTTTAAGCTGTTATTGAAAATTGCATGGTTTGGTGAAATAATCTTGATTTTAATACGAAAAATCTTTATATTTATTTATTAAGGACTCGTTTGATAACTTTTTTCTTTTTTCTTTTTAAGAAATTGAAAATAAAAAACTTGTTTGGTACCTAATTTTTGTTTTCAACAAATCTGAAAATTAAAAATTGTTTGGTAACACATTTCGATTTTATCTGGAACTTGGATATTGAATTTTGTTGGGGTCAAATTGTCAATTTAAGATTATTGAATGAAAGTGCATATTACAAATAGTTCGTAGTATTTTTTGGAGTTAGGAAGATTTTTTTTTGTGAGTGAATTTTGGATATGGAGGTCCCAAGGCTTGAAATCAGTTTGTGGCTGAATGCAAGAGTTGAGCGTCCGGGTCCAAGTTGGGAGGTCCCAAATATTGACTTTTGTTAACTGCAACGCAATGCATGTGTGGTGATGTAAAATTGGTGAATAACAAAGGAGTGCAACAAAAGTGAAAACGAAAACTGAAAACATTTTCAAGTTGTTTTAAAAAATAAGGGTGACTTTGAAAACTATATTTCCGTTTTTTGAAAACAGAAAACGAAATTTGTTACCAAACATGTTTTTAGTTTTAAGCTTTAAAGAAAATGAAAATAAAAAATAAAAATTGGGAATGAAATGATTATCAAACAACCCCTAAGTTGTTTAGTAAGTTTTTCTTATTTTATACAAACGATATTATAAAGAAGGGAGAATCGAATTTAGGACCTCGAGTACATACTTAAAATGCTCTTAACCACTATAACCCCTTGCGAATAACTAATATAGGTTCTTGTGTCATTTCTAATTATTTGTGAATAACTATGTGCCACATTTAATAAATAACTAATTTAAAATCACACAAAAAAATTTGTCTGTGTAGAGTATATTGTGATTTATATATATGTAACATAAAATTTTTTTTAATAAAAAAATCTACGAATAAATTGGTGATGGGATAGTCACTGTGGTACTAGGCAGGTGAGGGAATTAACGGCGTTAAGCGAAAATAACAGCGAGCGGTCCCTTTGAGGCAATGCGCTTTGCTTTGGTAATTATGAAGGAGCTGATTTTATTGGGATTCTGAGAAGACCAATGTCAGAAGAAATGACTTAAACTACCATCGCTTAAGTTTAACTTAAATTAAGTTTGAATTTTTATAATGCAAATGCAGAGTGGTGGTGTTGAGTTGGAGGAGGCCCTTGAATCCTTCCACATTTGCCACAATGCAGAGTGCAGGTTCAAAACTCATTGTCATGGCCCCTCTCCTCTCATCTCCTCTCCTCATGCAATATTCTGCTACATTGTCAGATTATCTCTGTCACTAGAATTTTTTTTTTTATAATTTTTTTTAAATATTATTAATAACCTTGCCTTTAAAAAATAGAACAAAAATAAACAATATTAAACTCATGAATAAAAGTGCAAAGCTTTTTAAATAAAGGTTGATCCATGACCATAGATATAGTGGTGGACTGAAGAAAAAGTTAGAAAGGAAGAAGGATTGTGGCAATGGCATAGCAAGCAGATAGCAGAGAAACCACCATCTTTCTTATTTATTTATTTATTTTGTGTTGTGTATGAGATGACAATAATTGTCATGTGTGTGAACTGCAAAACTTGCCCAGATTGCACTCACTCACTCATCAATCAATCATTAATTGGAGTTTGGATCTATAAATAAAACACATGCTATTGCTTGTAATTCACAGAATCATTACATTAAAATTGGTCATAATTTAAATACATACACAATCACTCTTTCATATCATATGTTGAAATACAATGTGAATTACGGAAGGGTTTGCTGATCAAGGCAGTGAGTATGTCATTTGGCTCTCAATTTAAATTATTCATCTTTCCGTAAATTAGACTATTTGAATTATCGCTTATATACAGAAATATGAATTACTCACAAATTATAATCAGTCTCAATTTTTATTTATTTTTCTAATGTAGTCCACTAAAGTTTAATTAAGCAATGTCAGCTTTTAATGGTTTGGGAAATTGTGCCTTTCCATCGTTTAACATATTAAATAGTTATTGTACTGGACCATTGTTCCCCACCCAGTATCCTAATTAATATATTTATCCTAATTAAGTCACTGCCATTGCTTGTTTAAAAAAAGGTAATAAAAATTGTAGTGGCATTAGAAAAAGAATGCACAATGAGATTGGAACATAAGAATCTTTGTCCAGGAATAACAAAAAAACATGATCGTGGATGAAACGCCACGCTGTAAACGATTCGCTATATCCCTCGATAGCTCCACAATAAGTCTTTTTTTTTTTAAAAAAAAAATTTATTTTTATTTATTTTTGGTTGGAGAAGTTTGGGTTCTGTCGTAGCTCCAATATAAGCAAATTTACATCGGATTCCATTAAATTGAGTTTAAAAAATATGCAATTATTTCGGACCCCACTAACACACCAAATTAAACTCATTCGATTCCAATTTCCAAATATGAAATCAACAATTCAAATGATAGGCCAAGCGCCAACTGTCTCGATTCTCATGAGTCATTACCAGCCATATAAAAATGCTCATAGATTGGCTACACAAACTACTTGGAGGGGAAGGGGCTTTTTTGTGTTTTTTTATTTTATTTTTAATAAAAATGATATTAGGAAAGAAGAGATTCAAACACATAACATGATCTCGAGTGTATAAACATCTATTCTTAACCGCTTGAACTACAAATCCTTTTTAACTTCTATCTTTTTGTTGTATCTTTTAAGCAGAACGATAAAAGTATCAGTTAGTATAACAAAGTGGGCATTTTGGTAAATGTGATGTGGGCCCATTTTTGAATGAGAAAGGGTAAAATGAGAAACTGGAAAGATGTTTCGTGGACCTCCCAAATAGCAGCCTTCCCAAACGACAAACCATGCCGTTGTCTGTGGGGTGACCTTTTCCTTAAAATAATCTCATGTATTATTTTGTCAAAATTACACACCTAAATTTAGTTTTTTTTTTCTTCTTATTAATTAAACACGATAGATTTTAAGCCTTTGAGAACTCAAATCCAGAAATAAATGTATGAGTTTAAATTCAATATTTTCTTTTTCAGCCTTCATTACCAATAACCCACTTAGAAACAAATTTTTTATTATTTTCTTTACAATTTTATCACTTTCGAATTACATATTTAGTATCGTTTGTCGATGTAATTTCAAGCATGTGAATGAAAAATTTAATAGTATATATAAATCAACAAAATCTTAAATAATTTATTATAATAATTATATTGAATGCTTGAATATAGTCGCGAATAAGTATTATGCAAATAAAAAAAGATCACTCATATGCAACGCCTTTTTTTTATCTATCAAAAACTCATACGCAATATCGCTGGATCAAAGTAGGATCTCAAACAAAGTTCTATGTCTCAAGTTTTAGGTTTATTTATCTTAGTATGACTGGTTGGTCCTTAGGTCTCATTCCTTTGCTTTACATTCCCCTATCCGAGCTCGTTTGATAGATTATTTTAGGTGGTTATTGTTATAGGGTTGTTCTTTTACTTCTTATTCAAGTTAGATATATTATTTACTGTATTTAATCTAATTTCTTTAATTTATTTTTATTGTATTGATCCTTAAATTTCATTTTCTTTTCATCTTTGGTTGTTAGTCGTTTAGCCCCCATCGTGCTCGTGCAAAAAGCCTAAAAATTGAAAGAAAGTAGAGCGAGAAAGAGTGAGTTAATTTGAGAGAGAGAAAGTGAGGGGCATTGTTAATGTAAGAAAAGTAGAGGGAAAATGACAAGAAAGGAAGAAATGTGCAGTTCTTTAAATGTGAAAGTAGAGAGAGAAAACGACAAAGTGCCAAAGTTGGTTCTTTTGTGAGAGAAAAGAGAGAGAAAGGGGTGAGCAGTTTTATTGGATTTTTGTGTTGAAGTTCAAGCAGAACCACCTCACCCGGCAAAGTCTGCTTGCTTCATTTGGGTTTTTGAGAGAGAGAGAGGGAGAGAGAGAGGTAGAGGTCTTGTGTGGTTGGTGATGATCAGTGTGCTTGAGCTCTAACCTACACTACTGGGTCTGTGTGTAGTGTAGCACTGTGAGAGTGAGAAAGAGAGAAAGCTCTGTTTTTTTTTTTTAGTATTTTGGGTATTTTGTTTTGGTGGGTTTACCAAATGGGTTTTGCTCAGTTAAGCGGAGGGAGGTCAAGGAGAGCTTTAGCTCTGGCTCTTTGCGTATGGAGCTTGATCTCTCTGTCTTGTGCTGCGAGATTGACTGATTCCTCAAGGCAGAAGCTTGATGTCCAGAAGCACCTCAACCGCTTGAACAAGCCCGCCGTGAAAAGCATCAAGGTTTCGTTTTTCTCTCTTTCTCTTTTACTTTACATTATTCTTTCCTCATTCAACTTTCTTGCGGTGCGTTTGATTTAAAATAAAAAGGGGCTTTCTTGCTTTTGTTGTTCTCCCTCTGTTAGATTGCTGGGAAAGTGGAAGAAAGTGAAGAAAAAAAATATTTTTTCTGTTGTTTGTTGCATTTGGTATAAATGTTGATGTGTTTAATTCTGAGAAGGTGTTTATTCATCGTTTTCTCAGTAACCAAATGGGGGTGTAAATGCAAATGGGTTTCTTCTGTGCTTCACTCTGGTTCTAGGATTTTCACTATTTTTTTATTGCGGAAGCTTGGTATTAATTTTTTAAAAAAACAAAGCAATGATTTCCTTATCGTTTCCTCTTTCCTCTCACTCTACAATGATTTCCTTTTAAAAGGAGTTGAAGAAAACCAGCAAAATGAAAAGAAAAAACTGAAGCAATATTGTAAAATTAGGCCTCATTTGTTATCACCAAACATTGTTTCACTGAGCAGGCATAACATAAATGCAACTGACTACTTTGCTTTAATTTAGTTTTCTCAGCCTTAGAAAGTTTCTCTGTCATCATAGATGTGCACTGCTTTTGTTTTAAGATCTAACATGCTACTCTTCTGATTTTTGATGGATATCAGAGCCCAGACGGGGACATAATAGACTGCGTTCATATCACTCAGCAACCTGCTTTCGATCATCCTTACCTCAAAGACCACAAAATCCAGGTCCATTTTCCTCAACCATGCATCTTTGTTGTCGACAATTTTTTCCTTTTATTTTATGCCTGGAATCTAACTTTACTGGGGTCTGTTTGGTTTATCAGATGAGGCCTAACTACCACCCAGAAGGGTTATTTAATGAGAACAAGGTAGCTGAAAAAACAAAAGAAAGATCAAACCCACAAGCCCAGCTATGGCATGCGAATGGTAGGTGCCCTGAAGATACTATACCCGTTCGGAGAACAAGGAAGGATGATATTCTGAGAGCAACCTCAGTCAAAGCATATGGAAGGAAGAAGCAGAGATCCATACCAAAGTCAGCAGATCCTGATCTTACCAATGAGAGTGGTCATCAGGTAAACTTTTGTTTGCAATGAAAGAAAACAAGTGTCTGTCTTCTTTAAACATTTTCTATTAGCTTTCTGAATTTTGTTTAACTGATCTCATTCTTTTGTGGTGATTAGCATGCAATAGTTTATGTCAATGGAGATAAATATTATGGAGCAAAAGCAACCATAAATGTCTGGGAACCCAAGATACAACAACCTAATGAGTTCAGCTTGTCTCAGCTGTGGATATTAGGAGGGTCTTTTGGTGAAGATCTGAACAGCATTGAAGCTGGTTGGCAGGTATTATAATTTATATCTTAATCAAGGCCAACAATAATGTTGCCCAAATTTACCGAGTTATTTATTTTCGTTTTAGACATGAATTATTGATCTTGATTCATGTTTGTGCGCTGCAACAGGTCAGCCCAGATCTCTACGGTGACAACAACACAAGACTGTTTACCTACTGGACTGTAAGTTTCTAAATCATCAATTTCTCATACTTTTTGGGTTTGCATTTTGTTTCTCTAGTCTTCTTCGCTTATCTCATTGGTTTTTCCCCATTTTGATGCTAATATGTTTTCCTTGCATGCTTCCTCTCTATGATTATATTGCAGAGTGATGCATATCAAGCCACTGGTTGCTACAACCTCCTCTGCTCAGGCTTTATTCAAATCAACAGTGAGATAGCAATGGGTGCAAGCATCTCTCCTGTGTCTGGCCTTCGAGGATCCCAATATGATATCAGTATACTCGTCTGGAAGGTAAAAGCCAAAGCCAATTTTGGATCAGACCACATAATAGTATGAGGTAAAAGAAAACCAAAAGAGAAGAAATGGAGCTAATAATAATCTGCTAAAGGAGGCATGTGAGGATGGATGAAAAAATATATATCCTCACATTTGCAATTTTTGAGGGTTGGGGGTCAGAAAATCATTGCGGTTTGGATGTATTGAATCCTTTGGCGTTTCCTTTTGATCACTGATTCCCATCACTGTGCAGACATTGACAAGTTCCAAACTTGTATTTACCTTTTACTGCATCTGCATTCTTCTCACGGGAAAGATAAGATAAAGAGCATTGTCTTGTCACTCAGTTGTTTTGCTTAAGCCATGGGAGACCCTTTAAATACAGGAGTAGATACATTAATTACTTTTATTTACTATTCTTTATTCACTTGGTAAAACTTTATTTGTGTTTTGTAGGATCCAAAAGAGGGGCATTGGTGGATGCAGTTTGGCAATGACTATGTGTTGGGTTATTGGCCTTCTTTCCTCTTCTCATACTTGGCTGACAGTGCTTCCATGATTGAGTGGGGAGGTGAAGTTGTAAATTCAGAGCCTGAAGGGCAGCACACCTCTACTCAAATGGGGAGTGGACGTTTCCCTGAGGAGGGATTTGGGAAGGCAAGTTATTTCAGGAATATTCAAGTTGTTGATAGCTCCAATAATCTCAAGGCCCCCAAAGGGTTGGGCACCTTCACTGAGCAGTCAAACTGTTATGATGTTCAAACTGGCAGCAATGGGGATTGGGGGCATTACTTTTACTATGGAGGCCCAGGTAAAAACCCAAATTGCCCATGAAGTAAAAAAGAAAACCTATTTCACCCTCCCTCCCTCTACTTTTCCTATGTATCATTCAATCTTAGTGCAATACCTTTTCTTCTCCTTTGTATACCCTTTTTCACTCTTAGGTTGGGCAAGTAGCAGTAGTAGTACATGTGACCCTTTCTGTAGTGGGAAGTTTTGACTCTTTGTTTTTTAGTAAAAGAAGAATCTCCATGTAAGTGGATATGTGAAGGTGGCCAAGTTTCTCAAAAGCCTAAAGAAACGAGGTCTTTTTATTGTTTTCTCTTTTGTTTGTATACTCCTCTCTTGGAGTGGCTTGTTAAGTGAATGAAATGAATGAGTTTCGTTTCGGGTCCTAATCTTTTGAGCAAAGCAAAACACTGGACGCTATATATAATATTTGCAGATTCTGCTTCTGTTTGCGTTGAAATGCTCACTTTTATCTTTTAAATTTTTTCTTGTTTGTTCTTCCTTCCTTTCCTGCTATTTTTTGCCGACTTGTTTTGGGTGGGGTGGGCGGGTGGTGCCGTGGAGAATATGCTGTTTGAAGAGAAAGGTTGTTGCGGATGAGATTTTGCATGTGAGTGGATGACAGTCCAATATTTAAATTTATATTTCATAGGCTTATGTGGTGCATCTATCACCTTTTGTTATAAGATTAGATTAGATGCCCCACCAGAGTCACAGAGACACTTCTCTTGCACCCCCACCCCCACCCCCACCAAGAAAGAACACCCATTTCCTTTTTCCTTTCTTCTTTTTAGCATTTAACAAATAAATAATGCGGTCCTCTTTGGAAATCCATTCAAGGTTCTTTCTTTATTTCATTCTAAACGTAAATGTTCATCTTCCATTCCAACTGAGATTCCTTCTTGTCCTTGACTAAAACTAAAAGGGTGTCTAAAGCTAAATGCATTTTTACACGACCATAAATGTATGGACAGGTTCGTTCGAGTCTTTTTCAGCCAACTAACTTACTTGTAATGTTATGTTAGAAGCAAAATGTTACCTACCACCGGGTTCCTGGTTTTGAACAGTGAGGACTTAATATTGTGGTGGTGGGACTGGGAGAAGCTAATTCTTAACATCATCTTTGTTTGTATTGAACTTGGCATATGGCTTTCTGATCCTATCTATGGATTACAATTTTCTGTTTGTTGTACAGTGCTCTACAAAACTTTGATTTTTTTATTTTATGTTATTCATATGCCACTAAATAAATGTTATGAAAAAAATAAGGTGAGAGAGAGAGAGAGAGAGATTCAAAGAGGAGCTTCTTCAATCAAAAATCTTGTGAGGCTCCATTTGGAATGTGAGATTCAAATCAAGAGATAAGCTAATTATTTAATTTTTTTATTTATCAAAAGGTAAATTTCATTAGATAAACTTCAACAATACAATTAAAGACATCAACATGACATCTAAAATACCAATCCAAAACTAACATGTTAAAAACAAAATTTGAACGGACAAAAGCCGCACTAGTTATACAAAGCCCACTTACCCAACCTAACTAAAACCCTAAAGCAACTCATGAGCCTAAACCCTGAACCTTACCACCAACAACTAAAGAAGCGTTGTCGTGGCCACACGCACTATCATATATGTAACAAATATGGGAAAAGCATGATTTTTAGTGATCTACATATGCATAAGAGCGAACAAATAAATGAAAACAACTACCTTGACAAAGAACAATTGAGTGATTTGCAACAACCTCCATCAAAGACGATGTAGACCCAAATTTAGAGAACATGAGCAGTGTTTGAGAGTAGGTTTTGAGAGAATTATTTGTTTGAGAACGCATAAAAGGAGTGATGGGAAACTTCAATATGAGTATGACAAAAAATCACCATCACAAAAGAGCTTCTTATTCAAAACGTCCTAGTGGACTTATTCACTAGCCCAAAAGAAAAAGGTGAGTAGAGAGGAGGGGAGGAGGGCAACGACATTTCTTCCTCCTCCCCATATGTGGAGTTTTTCTTTTGGGACTCACAAAAAGAGAGAGTGGCTAAAGTTTTTCGGCATACAGACTACCTAGATGAAGCCACTTACTATGAAAGAAAATTGGATGAAATCATATTGGACATGTGTCTCTTGTCTTCATTTTTCCTTTTGGATGCCTTATATATAGTACTTAGGTGAGGTCATATTTCTTAACCGTTAGATCATACTAATTAATTTAATCCTATAATTAAGAGATGAAGCCGCACCTTAGGGCCATATATAAGGTCCTCCTTATATAATTATTTTGTAATGTGTGTGTATAATATAATGTATGTGCTTATCGAAGTTTAGGACCAGCTTTGGGCCAAACCACTTCTGAAGCCCGCATTGCTCAACATGTCATGTCATTTTAACAGAATGGGTTTTGGGTGCGCAAACGACTTCTGAAACAAACGAAGAAAATACTTGCAACGTGTAACTACTACACTTATATGCAAGCCGAAAACAGAGCCCACATAATTGTTTTTTGATGTTCAATGCCGAAGCCCATATCTTTGTTAAGTAGTTGAAGTTGGCAATTCTAAAATGGCAAAAACAGAAGAAAAAAAAGTGTTTATGCTCCAACCAGCTTATAGATAGTCCTTGCAAGTTGCAACCACAAAGAAGATTGTTAAGCTAAACTTTGCTTGTTTCGCTTCCAACTTGGCAGCAGCAGGGGAGATCATTGTTGCTGCACTATGAGCTATGATCTCCAGACAGAGAGTGTAGACTCAGATTAGTGAAAATCCCTCTCTTTATTAATAGTAAAGCTCCTTTTGTAGCTGTTGAATTAACCCATCTTTGCAGCAGCAAGGAAATTGTGCAGCTCAGCTCACAGTTTGGGCTAACATTTTGATTTGACGTAGCATACCATTGATACCAAGCAAGACACCTCATTCCCACAACTACTGCTAAAACTGCTGAAGACAAAGTTTGCTCTGTCAAAGACCAATTTGGCTACAAGTCAATTGTATAAGAATAAAAAATAAAAAAACCCACCTTCCTAATTCTTTACCTAATTAAACAAATACTCTAGTGGGAAGACATTATTCTGTACCTACTAATTCAAGAAATCACTCCCCTGGGCGTGGCAACAATCTTGACTCTTAAATTATTAAAAATATTAAAGGTAGCCCTCTTTTGTTTTTTTTTTTTTGGTGGTAAAATTATTGAAATACTACTTTATTTTCTTGTCTGAACAATGGTGAGAAATTCATACACATTCACGTATAAATATTCCACTCCCACTCTCATACCAAAGTAAAAGCTAAAACCACCTCCCAATAGATGCCTACCAAGTACCCTCAACAAAACCTCTCCTCTCACACAATTGGAGCGTGACCTACACGCGCATGGTGCAAGTGTGGATGTAATTTCCCCAAAGGCCACAGGGATAGCTGTTATTTTATAGCCACTCTCCTCACTTTTTTCTTCAAAATGATTTTAAAAATTTTATTTTATCTCTTGTCTCCTTCTCTCTCTAAAAAAAGCTCCCTTTTTTCACTTCACAGTTCACACAAAGATATCTCAGTAGGGTTTTTAATCTTTACTCTTTCTCCCTCCTTCTCTGTGAACAATCTGAGAGAAACCCAAAGAAAGGCAAAACCAAAAATCTTTTAACCAAAACGAACCCTAATTTCCTATCATCTTCTTCCTGCTCTTGTTGACTCAAAAACCTTGGCTTTCACTCATCTTCAGCTCCCCCTCACTTCCATCCCATGCCCAGCTCCAATTTCAGCTCCAAACCCTAGTCTTAGACTACAAAGTCCATCTGCAAAATGACCCATTTTCCCTGAATTCACCGTCATGCTACTGCCATTGCAGCCTACTGGGTGCGGGACGCATTTAGGAAATTTGATTTTTTACTGAATTTTGTTCAGTGTTGGTTCTTTCTTAGTTGGAATTTGGGAAATGGGTTTGGATGCATGTGTTGCGTAGGTGGGAGAGGAAGCCATGGAAGGAGATGAGCGTCACGTGCTGCTGGCATGCGTGATTTCAGGGACCCTTTTCTCGGTTTTGGGTTCAGCTTCATTTTCTATACTATGGCTTGTGAATTGGAGGCCGTGGAGGATCTATAGGTAATCTCATATAATTTTCAAAATTTTTGAAATTTTTTGTTACCATCTTTGCCAACACTAAAGATAAAT
The DNA here is from genome assembly GCF_000346465.2 of Prunus persica. Taxonomy (NCBI): domain Eukaryota; kingdom Viridiplantae; phylum Streptophyta; class Magnoliopsida; order Rosales; family Rosaceae; genus Prunus; species Prunus persica. Next base: position 356,150 of record NC_034014.1, read on the forward strand.
TAAATACATTGTTTTAATTTAGGGTTGCATTAATGTACTTGTTAATATAGGGAATTAAACTTTAGATAGTTAAAAGTTTCATGATTGCACACTGGTAAACACAGGCTAAGGGCTGCATTCAGTATGCGATTTTGGGATTTTTGTTGTTGTTTTGGTTTCAGAAATTGAGAAAGGCAGCATTGACAGGGCATTGGAAAATCCTGTTTCCTGAAGAGTTTCCTTAAGAACATGCGAATTACTAACTGGCTTTTAAGAACACATGACTAACTTGGTGGCTTGAAAGTGCCAAAAGTTGTAAAACTTGGAGACATATGGGTACAAAGTGGAGAATTTCATTAGTGAAATCTAGGAGATCCACAAATTTGTGGTTTTTCGTTATCGACTTCCCCTTGAAGTCTCTTTATCATACTGAAAAAGATACGTTTTAATTTTAGTCTTTATACTCTTGTTTAGGTTTCTATTTGGTAACTAAAGATGACAGTAAATCATGCTGGTGAGACCTGCGTAAATTTATTTTCGTCCGTTAATATAAACATGTACTGTTGGGAGATTTAAGGGGATAAGGATCAGGATTTTATTAACTTCATAGGAAAGCTTTTCAGTAGGCCACTTTAGTATTAGTTATTATTGGACATATGGTTGTCAAAATAGTTTCCTTTTGCCGACTGATATCATTCTCTATTTGGACGTACCCTGCTTTTTAATTGTGTATGCATGGATGCTGATCTTCATCCATTTCTTCTGCGCGCACGCGCCCCTGTTTCTATAAGCGTTTCTTGTGTTGATATACATTTGTGCAGTTATTGAGCATTTCTTCTAATCTTATTACTAAATAAGAGTCATGAGTAGGTCACTTTCTGGTATGACCCCTTGTATTCCTGAAGATGTAAACATAACATAGTTTCTTTAGAAGCCAGCATGTCCTTAAATTAATAATGATTTTTTGATGTACTTAACTCCAAATGTAATACTGTCATCTCCATTTGTCTTTTCAGTTGGATCTTTGCCAGGAAATGGCCAGATATCTTCCATGGACCTCAGTTGGATATAGTATGTGGTTTCCTGTCTCTCTCCGCATGGATACTTGTCATTTCTCCAGTTCTAGTACTGATCATATGGGGAAGCTGGTTGGTTATAATATTGGATCGACATATAATTGGTCTGGCTGTAATAATGGCTGGTACTGCTCTTCTATTGGCTTTCTATTCAATCATGCTTTGGTGGCGAACACAATGGCAGAGTTCAAGTATGTATTTCCTGGAGCTCTCCTTTTAGTTGACAAATCATCTTTCTTTTTCCTTGTGTGACTGCTTCATCTTTACGAATAGATAGTAAAACCTGATGGTTTTAAGATAAAGAGAATGAAGAATGAAGCCATGTAAGGTAATACCTTGGGCATGGTATGATTGATGAGTTGATGATGGGTATATGAGTTGCTAACATGCTATTAGAGCTTGGGCATGAACATATTTTTGGCTGAGCTGCTAACATGCTATTAGAGCTTGGGCAAAATCTGGTCCTTGGCTCCCTGTTAATCCGCTAAAGTGTAAATGATTAAAGAAATAGCTGGCAAAAAAGTTGTTGCTAAATGAATACAAATTGTGACGAGAAATTGATGATGGGTAATAAATGGGTCCAGTGTATACATGTGGAATTTTTTTTCCACATATTTGGAAGGTCATGTTGGTGACCTAGTTCCATTGATCATTATGTTTTTTAATTTTTATAAGATGAGCTTTCACTTTTTGTATATATGTTCTTAAAATAAGTTTTTTTTTTTGGGTTTGGTTTTATAATTTTTCTTCTACAGGGGCTGTTGCTATTCTTCTTCTTCTGGCTGTTGCCCTTCTCTGTGCATACGAACTTTGTGCTGTATATGTTACAGCTGGTTCGAAAGCTTCTCAGCGGTATTCGCCTTCGGGTTTCTTTTTTGGTGTATCAGCAATTGCCTTGGCAATCAACATGCTCTTTATTTGTAGAATGGTGTTTAATGGTACACTTTGCAAATCCTATCCTGTTTAGTATGGTTTCCCTTGAATGCATTATGCTTCTCAATTTAAAGATCTCAATAAAGAAATAATTTGTAATTTCTGCCATCAATATGTGCAGGGAATGGCTTAGACGTCGATGAGTATGTGAGGAAGGCATACAAATTTGCTTATTCTGATTGTATAGAAGTGGGCCCTGTGGCCTGTTTACCAGAACCACCAGACCCTAATGAGTTGTATCCTCGACAATCTAGCAGGTAGCCCCTTAATGTTCATGTTTTATTTCATCAGTTATTGCTGGATGTATTTTACTGTTATTGATTTGGAGTTACTAGTCCATGTTTGAAGTTATTGTAGTTCTTTTCCCCTTTCCTTCTCTTTACTAATAGATGCTTGTATGTGAACAGTGTTGCCATATTCACAGCCTTTTATTGTCCACTCAGAAAAAAAACTTGCTGAAATAGAGTATTATTTCAGATAAAAGAGGGATGTTGAACAGATCTGTGTCAGAGGCAATAAATAGTCTAGATAATCCTTATAAAATTGTTACTTATCTTATTAAAAGTTTCGGACTTTGTTCAGGTTTTGTCCGTCCCTTAGTTGGATAGGGTGCGGTTTGTTCAAGTTCCGATCGGTCTTGGGTTTTATGATATTTATACTTACTATTGGCAGTGCGTACTTACATCTGGTCTTAAACTTACCCAGAATTTTGTCGAATTATTATTTTCATTTTCTGATTATATTATGTGTATGTAGGGCTTCACATCTTGGGCTTCTTTACCTTGGCTCACTTGTGGTTCTTCTTGTGTACTCAATCTTATATGGTCTCACTGCGAAGGAGTCACGCTGGCTTGGGGCCATTACATCATCTGCTGTCATCATTCTTGGTAAACTAAACCACTATGTTTTGTCGGTTTGTTTATTTGCATGCTTTCTAATTGATGCATTTAACTTGGCACATCCATAATGCTACAGATTGGAACATGGGCGCATGCTTGTATGGGTTCCAACTCCTTCAAAGTCGTGTTGCAGCGTTATTTGTTGCTGGCACATCTCGGATCTTTCTCATTTGCTTTGGTGTCCATTACTGGTTTGTGCATTTATTTGGCTATTATTTGTAATGCCACTGCTTTTTGGTTTCTCTTAGTTGTCACAAAAATTCCCATATTTTGTCAGGTATTTGGGCCACTGCATTAGTTATGCAGTTGTAGCCTCTGTTTTATTGGGAGCTTCTGTTTCTCGCCATTTATCTGTAACGAACCCATTGGCTGCAAGGAGAGATGCCTTGCAGAGCACTGTGATTCGCTTGAGAGAGGGATTTCGCAAAAAAGAACAAAACAGTTCCTCAAGCTCATCTGACGGTTGTGGCTCAAGCATGAAACGCAGTAGTAGTGTTGAAGTTGGTTGCCTTGGTAATGTTGTTGAAGCAAGTAACAGGAGCACAGCACAGTGCACAGTTGATGCTAATAACTGGACTAATGTTCTGTTACGAACTGCAAGTTCTCATGAGGGGATTAATAGTGATAAGAGCATAGATAGTGGAAGGCCAAGTTTAGCATTGCGTAGCAGTTCTTGTCGTTCAGTGATCCAAGAGCCTGAAGTGGGAACCTCCTGTACTGACAAAAATTTTGATCACAATAACACATTGGCAGTTTGTTCTAGTAGTGGTCTTGAAAGCCAAGGTTGTGAATCTAGCGCATCAAATTCTGCGAATCAACAAACTTTAGATTTGAATTTAGCTTTTGCATTGCAAGAAAGGTTGAATGACCCTAGGATTACATCTATGTTAAAGAAGAGGGCAAGACAAGGTGATCTTGAACTGGTTAATCTATTGCAGGATAAAGGATTGGATCCTAACTTTGCTATGATGTTGAAAGAGAAGAGCTTGGATCCAACTATTCTGGCATTACTTCAAAGAAGTAGTTTGGATGCTGATAGAGATCATCGTGACAATACAGATATCACCATAGTTGACTCAAATAGTGTTGATAATGCTTTACCCAATCAAATCTCTTTGTCAGAAGAACTGAGGCTTCATGGGCTTGAAAAATGGCTTCAATTATCTAGACTTCTTTTACATCATGTAGTAGGTACCCCAGAACGAGCATGGGTTCTCTTTAGCTTTGTTTTCATCCTAGAAACAATTGCTGTGGCAATTTTTCGTCCAAAGACAATTAAAATAATAAATGCCACACATCAACAGGTGAGAAAGGGCTCTTCTAACTTCACGTTATTATTTATTGGTTGGAACTTGTTTGTTATTTAAATAATCTTGATATTGATGATTAGAGATGAAAATTTAAATTTAATTTTGTTGGTGTTACATTATTCCTGGTCAAGCATAAAGTGTAATATTTTTTGTATGTAGTTTGAATTTGGCTTTGCTGTGCTGCTGTTATCTCCTGTTGTCTGTTCAATCATGGCTTTCCTCCAATCACTTAAAGCAGAAGAAATGACCATGACCTCAAAACCCCGCAAGGTATTTACTACATAATAAGCTGTACTGTTTTATTATATTAAAAAGTTTTTCTTGTCATTTCATCCCCTTCTTTCCCCACACTGAATTTGGATTTGTGATTTGGTTTCGGATTGAATAGAATAGTTGATGTGCCATTGCTTCAAGTCTTCATGATCGATTGACATGGTAGAAGTTTACATTTGCGAAACAAACATGTTTAGTGTAATCGTAATTGTGTAGATGTCTGTGGTGTAGGGATGAATTGGACTATATGATTGGTAGGAAAATGTCCTTTGGGTGGGGTACTTACATTGGACCCGTTTGACTGCAAATGAGCGTTTTCACTATTTTTGTTACAATGCTGATGAAAGCTAGAGATTGCAGCTCAGGTGAGGGCTTTGTTTGTAGTGGGGAGGAATACATAAGTGTCTCACGTACAATTTGTAGATGACACACTTTCTCCACTTTTATGGAAAAGGATATCCATTATAATCTTTTTAAGATTGTTCACCTCTTTGAGCTAGTCTCATGTTTGCAGACAAACATGTCTAAGAGCCTGGTGCACGTTAATGTTTAGGTAAGATGGGAAAGCGATGTCCCTAGCTAGGGAGCTGGGTTGTGAGAGAGGAGGATGGTTTTTGAATTATTTGGGTCTTCCTTTAGGGGGTAATTTGTTTTCTCCATATTTTTGGGATATGGTGTTGGAAAGAGTGAGAGGTTGGACAGCCAAAAGAAAGGTTGTTTCCCAGAGGGAAGACTTATCTTGATTCAGTAGGTCTTGAATAGCATTCCTACCTATTACATGCCATTTTTCGATTGGGAAGGTGGCTAGGAGGTTAGAAAATTTGAGAGATTTCCTTTGGGAGGGGAATGATGAAGGGAGGATCTTTTATTGAGTTGGGATATTGTGCAGAGATTAAAAGATAGAGGAGGATTAGTGATGTAGCACCAGTGGAACTCGCAGAGAAAACAGTGAGGGAAAGAAAGGAAAAATGATAGGGGAAGAAGAAAGTTTGATGAGGGAGATGATTGTCAAGTAACCTTTTTCTCTTTGATCATCGTCAGTTATGCTAGATGGATTTCTTGTCCAGGTTTCCTAGTACTCTTCCTTTCTTTCTATAAAGTCTCTCGTTTCCATAAATAAAAAAAAGAACTTTGCTAGCCTCTGGATACCTTGTTGGTGAAACACCAATATGTATCAAGATATGGTAAGCCTATCTTTATGAATAGCTACTTGCATTATGTTGAATGTCAGCTGGAGGATATTTAGGAAGCTCTCTTGTGCTTTTGGCTCACGTTCAACTACCATTTTGGTAATTCTTTTATTAACGAAAAATTGCCACATCAGCCTCACTGTTCTTTGCCATTGATGTATACTGAACCTAAATGTATGTTTTTTCCTGTGCACTATGGGTGCTTCTCATTCTATTGTTGCTTATGTTATCTTTTTACGGACGTGTCATGTTTTTTCAGTATGGTTTTGTTGCTTGGCTGCTCAGCACTTCTGTTGGATTGTTGCTTTCCTTCTTGAGGTATGCTCTTTTGACTTATTTTAAAATTAAATTCTTCTTTTGTCATTTGTCATTCTTCTTTTGTCAACTGTTTCTAAAGTCTAACCAAGATGTAGTTTTTAAATATCTTTTGATTTCTTTTTCTTGACCTCTATATATTAAAGAATTATATCTGGTTGCTTTCCCAATTTTTTTCTCCAAGATTTTCTTCTTAACAAATAATTACAGTTAAAATTTTGATTCTTGTTACATTTTACATAAGAATGACCTATTGTATTTATGCTATATCTTTTTCCGTTTGCAGCAAATCATCAGTTCTTCTTGGATTGTCCTTGACTGTCCCATTCATGGTGGCATGCCTTTCTGTTGCCATTCCTATATGGATCCGTAATGGCTACCAGTTTTGGGTTCCTCAATTACAATGTGCAGGTCCTGCAGGGAACCATCAAATCCGTGGAACAAAAGAGGTTTGTACTAAATGAATTCACACCATGTTTTATAAGAGCACCTAAGCACTGCAAAACTTGTTATGTTTTGAATAAGCTCTTAATGGGTTCTAGGCTTCTAGCACAACTGCATGATATGACCACCACATATGGACATTTGTTGTGGCTTACATCTCACTACTTAATCTTGAATTTTAGGATTCTGTCATTGGATGGTTATGCATGTGGATGGATTCAGACATATTGACAAAGCTGATGTGATCCTTTTCATTTATGTCTTTAATACAAAAAAAATTGCTTTTGTAATAACTTGACTGCAGTGCATTGTACATTTACTGTATTTGAGCATATGGATTACAGTAGACCAGATACTGGAAGTTTGATTTGACTTTAGTTTTGAATGATAGTAACAAAGGAAAGTCCAATACTGGAAGTTTGATTTGACTTTAGTATCTTTAGGCAATGGATTATATTCGTAAAGTGAAAGAATTTGTTCTTCTAACTAGTCTTTTTGTATTGATGAGGTGAGGCAGGCTCTATGTCCACTGTTTTGTGATTAACTAATAAGTTTCCTCTTTGTTTTGAAAAAAAAAGGCGATTCATTATATTTGCATAATGGTCGTACCTTCTGCATGCGAGGGTGGTAAGTTGCTTTGGAAACAACGATTTTAGTTCTAGAAATGGCATTTCCCTATGTATGTGTACGAAATGAGGTCTGAAATACTGAGTATATATTTTGTTTTGTTAGCCTTTGCCTTTTGCATTCTTGTTGTAATAGCTAAAATGGCATGTATATAGCTGTAGTGTCAAAGATTTCGGGCACTCATGGTTTGGCTGTTATTTTCCCTGGAGGTGTCTGACTTCATAGTAGCTATTATACTACCTTTTATTTTCACTTTTTCACCCTTAACCAGAATTTGTTGTTGACCTCAAATTTTGGGTAATTCTGATTACATCTTGTGCTTTTTCAGGGTGTAATTCTTGTCTTAAGTACAACATTGTTTGCTGCATCTGTGTTAGCTCTTGGTGCGATAGTATCTGCAAAGCCCTTGGATGACTTAGGATACAAAGGATGGACTGGTGAACAGAAAAGCTTTACCTCTCCTTATGCGTCATCTGTGTACATTGGATGGGCTATGGCTTCTGCCATTGCTTTGATGGTTACTGGTATACTGCCGATCGTTTCATGGTTTGCAACATACCGGTTCTCCCTGTCTTCTGCTGTGTGTGTCGGGATATTCACAGGTAATTTGTATAGATTTTCTTTCTTTAAGGAGTCTTTTATTTACCTATTGGGACATCGTTGGTACTCAAAGTCTTTCATAATTATCTTCTTCAAGTATTTTTTTAAAAATTATCCTGTTTTTGTAGTTGTGCTTGTGACATTTTGTGGTGCATCCTACATGGAGGTTGTGAAATCTAGAGATGACCAAGTTCCAACAAGTGGTGACTTCCTTGCTGCTTTACTTCCTTTAATTTGCAGTCCTGCATTGCTGTCTCTTTGCTCTGGGTTACATAAATGGTGAGTGAAACATACTGCTCCTTAGTAATTTGAGCTATGTGGAGTAATGGATGCTCACCAAGATTCTGAAATTCTATGGATTTTGTTTTTCCAGGAAGGATGATGATTGGAGACTTTCTCGGGGTGTTTATATCTTTGTTACCATTGGTCTTCTTCTTCTTCTTGGGGCCATATCAGCTGTTATTGTTGTAGTTAAACCTTGGACGGTAAGAGAGGACTACTTTCTTGCCCTCGATTGTTCTAATATTTTAGAGGCAGCTCTCTAACATGCTTCTTTTGGTATTGCAACAGATTGGGGTGGCATTTCTTTTAGTTCTTCTCATGATTGTACTAGCTATTGGTGCTATCCATCATTGGGCCTCAAACAATTTCTATTTGACAAGGACCCAGATGTTCTTTGTTTGTTTCCTTGCTTTTCTTTTGGCATTGGCAGCGTTTCTTGTTGGATGGTTTGAAGGTGAAAACAATTTAGCTCAGCTCTTATTAGTTGCATCACTATTAGTTTAGTAGTTATATATTGCAGAAAGTCTTTCTAGCTACTAACCTTGTTACATTTATTTTCTTTTTTCAGATAAACCATTTGTTGGTGCTTCTGTTGGTTATTTTTTATTCTTGTTTCTTCTGGCTGGGAGAGCATTGACTGTGAGTTGAATACAATATATTTGAATCAAATTTTAGATGCTCAAACTAATATTTGGTGCGTTCTTGTCTATACTAGTTCTGCAGCTTCTTGATTTTGTGTTACATGATGTTTGGTGCAGGTTCTTCTTTCACCTCCTATTGTTGTTTATTCTCCGAGAGTTCTCCCTGTCTATGTTTATGATGCTCATGCAGATTGTGGAAAGAATGTCAGGTTTGTTAAATACTGTGTATTTCTTATCTCCTTGTTTCAGTTCGATATTTGATATGCATGCAGTTTAGTTTGACATGTGTTTGTGATTTGTATTCCATAATAGTGCGGCATTTCTTGTGCTTTATGGGATTGCATTGGCAACTGAGGGCTGGGGCGTTGTTGCGAGTTTGAAAATTTTTCCACCATTTGCTGGTGCCTCTGTGTCAGCAATTACTCTTGTTGTAGCCTTTGGGTTTGCTTTCTCTCGCCCCTGCTTGACTCTCAAGGTTTGTGTACTGTTCTACAATATATCATTACTGAAGATGTATTAAGATCCTTACAGGAAGACGTATTTCTATATTCTATCCTATCTCTATCTGTTTCTCTCATGTGCTCTTTTGTCTGATTAGATGTTCATTTTTATGTCCAGATGATGGAAGATGCAGTGCACTTTCTTAGTAAAGAAACTGTTGTTCAAGCTATTGCTAGATCTGCCACCAAGGTCGGTATAATAATGTTATGATCTGTTTTGCAACATTGTCCTTCAATTTTCCCTATTTACACTCAAGCACACACAAGTATTTTGGGTCTGAATAAGCTGTGGTGAATAATACTACATATTATTCTACAATAATATACCTTTATACTCACTTGCACAAACTTTTAACATGTTGACTTGTGTTCATTGATCTCCAAAGATGAATTTTCATTCTTGTTTGATTAGGAAAATGTTGTATTTGTATATAACGTGGAGTTATTCTCTTAACCATGCAGACCAGAAATGCTTTATCTGGAACTTATTCTGCTCCACAGAGGTCTGCCAGCTCCGCTGCTCTTTTGGTTGGAGATCCCACCGTTATGCGTGATAGGGCAGGAAATTTTGTGCTCCCCAGAGCGGATGTCATGAAATTGAGAGATCGCCTAAGAAATGAGGAGTTAGTTGCAGGCTCATTCTTCTGCAGAAAGAGATATGGAAGGACTTTCCGCCATGAACCAACTAATGATGTTGATCACAGAAGAGAGATGTGTGCTCATGCACGAATATTGGCTTTGGAAGAGGCGATTGATACTGAATGGGTGTATATGTGGGATAAATTTGGTGGTTATCTTCTTCTTTTGCTTGGTTTGACTGCCAAGGCTGAGCGAGTACAGGTAAATTTTTACTGTTGCTGCTTGCAATCCATGATGTATTTGTTTTATTGTGGACGATGATAGCATTGTTTTTGTGCTGTGCTAGGATGAGGTACGCTTGAGACTCTTTCTTGATAGCATAGGGTTTGCAGATCTAAGTGCCAAGAAAATAAAAAAATGGATGCCAGAGGACCGCAGGCAGTTTGAGATTATTCAAGAGAGGTAGATTCCTATTCTTACATTTGGGTCTTTCTTTATGTGATTATTGAAATTCTCCCCCAGTTTCTAATTGTTGTAGTATCTTTATTTTTGTAGTTATATAAGAGAAAAAGAGATGGAAGAGGAACTCTTAATGCAAAGACGTGAAGAAGAGGGGAAAGGAAAAGAGAGAAGAAAGGCTCTCCTAGAGAAGGAAGAACGCAAGTGGAAAGAGATAGAGGCTTCTTTGATTTCCTCAATTCCTAATGCTGGCAGCAGGGAAGCAGCAGCTATGGCAGCTGCAGTGCGTGCAGTAGGAGGTGATTCGGTTCTTGATGATTCTTTTGCTCGAGAGAGAGTTTCAAGCATTGCACGTCGGATACGCACAGCTCAGTTGGCTCGTCGAGCACTTCAGGTGTTGTATATTATGTCAAACTGTTTCAAGTATGCACCATCATTTCCTTTCACATTAAAAAGTAGGATAAAACTTCTCTGTTGCTCTTACGCTTTCAATCTCACATGTTTTCTGACATTTATTAAAATATTTTAGTGTTAATAGCATCCACATCTCTTTCCTTGCGGGGATGATGAGACATCGCCATCCTAACTTAATGATATGAGACATGTTTTCTCTGTTGTGGTACTTGGTCTTGTTGTTGCCTGGATATGGGAATATTTCTAGATTGTAGTCCTTTCGAATATGATGTTATACTTTTGAGTTGGAATCCACGAGTGAGGGAGTCAACTTGGAAACGAATAGAGAGTGAGTGTTTGATATACTGTATAGATGGCATAGGTCAAGTCCTTTTGATTTTAAGTGGTCAAACCATGTAATCAATTTATCTCATGGGTTCAATAGATCCAATAAAATATTTAAATACCTTGTGCTGTTGCTTTGTGTTTTATTTTATCTAATACCAACCTGTTATTTGTTACTCTGTCTATATGTGTCCGTTTAGTTTGTACTTTACCTTTTCTTGATATATCCATGGAGGTCTAGGTTGTTTATATAACTAGTCAACCAACCTAATTACACAAACTATGGTTAATGTTATTGGCAGACGGGAATTTCTGGTGCTGTATGTGTTCTAGATGATGAGCCAACAACAAGTGGCAGACACTGTGGCCAGATTGATCCCACCATCTGTCAAAGTCAGAAGATTAGCTTTTCTGTCGCAGTGATGATTCAACCTGTATCTGGGCCTGTTTGCCTATTTGGCACTGAGTTTCAAAAGCAAATTTGCTGGGAAATATTGGTAGCAGGTTCTGAGCAAGGTATTGAAGCTGGACAAGTTGGGCTTAGATTGATTACTAAAGGTGATAGACAAACTACTGTTGCAAAGGAGTGGAGTATTAGTGCAACTAGTATTGCAGATGGAAGGTTTGGGCCTTGTCCTTTTTCTAAACAAAATTGTTGATACTTGTCCTGATTCTTGGAGACGTCTTGGCAGTTCTCTGTTACCTTCTATTTGCTTTGGGCCTATTTGGTTTCTTTAATTTATTTATTTTCACTTATGTTTGTTGTGAGGTGGGTTCTGTTTTTATTTTTATAATTATCTGGTCTTTTTTTTATTCTCTTTGGCTGTTCTTGATTTTCTGTTTTTTCCCCTGATGTATCTCTTGCCCTTGTTGTTTTGCGCCCTTTTTTCTTTCTTTAATAAATTTCCAGTTTCTTGTAACAAAAAGGATTTTTCAACCATGTATACTTTTTTGTTGATGGCTGCTGAATCTCACTGGAATCTGTACTTGCTTTTCAGGTGGCATTTGGTAACAATGACAATTGATGCTGATTTAGGTGAGGCAACTTGTTATCTGGATGGTGGTTTTGATGGCTACCAGACCGGTTTACCATTGCATGTGGGTAATACTATTTGGGAACAAGGAACAGAAGTTTGGGTTGGCGTTAGACCACCTACTGATATGGATGCATTTGGGAGGTCAGACAGTGAAGGGGCTGAGTCTAAGATGCATATTATGGATGTGTTCCTATGGGGAAGGTGCTTAACTGAAGATGATATTGCTGCTCTTCATTCAGCTATTGGCTCAACTGATTCTAACATGATAGATTTTCCTGAAGATAATTGGCAGTGGGCAGATTCACCTTCTAGAGTATGTGCTTTTCTTCGTTTTAATATATTATTTTGTATCAGTCCATGTTGGAATTTCAAGTAGTGTAATTTACTGTAGTTTCTGATATTAGGTTTCTATCAAACTGATCCTCGTTTTTTTCTTTGCTAGGTTGATGAATGGGATAGTGATCCTGCAGATGTGGATCTATATGACAGGGATGATGTTGATTGGGATGGGCAGTATTCTAGTGGGAGGAAACGAAGGTCAGAACGTGATGGAGTGCTGGTTGATGTGGATTCATTTGCCAGGAGGTTTCGGAAACCTAGGATGGAAACACGAGAGGAAATCAATCAACGAATGCTTTCAGTTGAATTGGCAGTCAAAGAAGCCCTCTCTGCTAGGGGAGAAATACATTTTACGGATCAGGAGTTTCCTCCAAATGATCAGTCATTATTTGTAGATCCAGAAAATCCCCCATTAAAGTTGCAGGTATGTTTTTCTGGTAACCTTTTTTAACTATGGTTTTAAATATCCTAAAATTTACTGGATTTTCGAATTTAGGTTGTCTCTGAATGGGTGAGGCCTGCTGAAATTGTAAAAGATAGCCGGCTGGATGCTCATCCGTGCTTATTTTCTGGCACTGCCAATCCTTCTGATGTTTGTCAGGTTGGGCCCTTTGCCAAGATGGCAGTTATATTTATGATTATTTTGCACAGCATTATCCCTAATTGGTTTTGCATTCTGAATAGGGTCGACTGGGTGATTGCTGGTTTTTGAGTGCCGTTGCTGTTCTGACGGAGGTTTCACGAATATCGGAAGTGATTATTACTCCAGAGTATAATGAGGAAGGAATCTACACTGTTCGCTTCTGTATTCAGGTGACTTATAATTTCAACAAAAAGATCATTCAATATAGGAGATCATTTACAAATCTGGCTTGAATTGTCTGTCAAATCCATTTCTAGCCTGGTGTAGATTCTCTCAAATTCTTCACTTTAGGCTGCGGTGACGGTGATGTTGCTTAATGTTTAACTAGGATAGTGACACAATTCTTTACTAGTGTGCGGAATTGTTGGGGCCTTGTTTGTGGTATCTGTTGAGTTTGAGTGAACTCTTAAGTGGACTTCTGGTACACTGTATTTGTCTTTTTTGTTATTCTTATATTTTGGATTTCTGTTTTTTCTGTGGAAAAATACTAATTTCCTTTTGGCTATCTTTATTAGTAGCATGCTAAAGCTTGTTCCTGACCTTTCTTTAGGGTGAGTGGGTTCCTGTTGTTGTTGATGATTGGATTCCATGTGAATCGCCGGGGAAACCAGCATTTGCTACTAGTAGGAAAGGTAACGAGCTATGGGTCTCTTTATTGGAGAAGGCATATGCTAAATTGCATGGCTCCTATGAAGCATTGGAAGGTGGGCTTGTCCAAGATGCTCTGGTAGACCTTACTGGAGGTGCTGGTGAGGAGATTGACATGAGGAGTGCTCAGGCCCAAATTGATCTTGCAAGTGGTCGACTATGGTCTCAATTGCTGCGCTTCAAACAAGAGGGGTTTCTTCTTGGTGCTGGCAGTCCATCAGGTTCAGATGTACATGTTTCCTCAAGTGGCATTGTGCAAGGTCATGCCTACTCATTATTGCAGGTGCGTTGGAATGCCACCTTGTCTTAGTCATGCCTTATTATATGAAGCAAATGAAACTTGGCTTAAGGTGGTCACACTTGTTAAATTTTGTAACCCAGGTGAGAGAGGTGGATGGTTACAAGCTTATTCAGATTCGGAATCCATGGGCAAATGAAGTTGAGTGGAATGGCCCTTGGTCTGACTCATCGCCGGAATGGACAGATAGGATGAAGCACAAGCTGAAGCATGTTCCTCAGGTTGTGTTCTATATTTCACTTTCCAACATCATACATGTGAATCTACCTTTCCAAAAATTTTGGTGGAGTAGTGACCACCTCAGATTCATTACACCGTGGATGGCCTATTTATTGCCATTCAATTAAATCTAATCGGTGTGTCCTGACTTTGTTTTTCATAATTCTCTCTCAACAGTCAAAGGATGGCATATTCTGGATGTCCTGGCAAGACTTTCAAATTCATTTTCGATCAATATATGTTTGTCGTATCTACCCGCCAGAGATGCGCTATTCTGTCCATGGTCAATGGCGGGGTTATAGTGCTGGTGGCTGCCAAGATTATGAAACATGGCATCAAAATCCACAGTTCCGATTGAGGGCCACTGGACCAGATGCTGCACTTCCAATTCATGTATTCATTACATTGACACAGGTATCTTTAAAATTGGACCCTATATATATATGCACAACTATCTATCTTTTATTAATGGATTTCATTTACTTTTTTTATCACATGGTCTATGCTTAGGGCGTGAGCTTCTCAAGAACAGTTGCTGGTTTTAGAAACTATCAATCCAGTCATGATTCAATGATGTTCTACATTGGGATGAGGATACTTAAAACTCGAGGCCGTCGTGCTGCTTACAATATATACCTACATGAATCAGTTGGTGGGACAGATTATGTCAATTCTCGAGAAATATCTTGTGAAATGGTTTTGGATCCAGATCCAAAAGGTTACACAATAGTACCTACAACTATACACCCGGGGGAAGAAGCACCATTTGTTCTTTCTGTTTTCACAAAAGCATCAATAACCTTGGAAGCCTTGTAGTATGCCGTGGTGGCTCTTCAGTTGTTCTTTTCTCCTTTGGTCTGAGTGCACATATGCAAAAATGTTGAATCGCTTGGGCTGAACAGGGACTGGTATGTCTGCTGGCAGGTTGCAGTGACCACAAATTAGAAAACAAGATGACAAGGTGAGTTTCTGTCTGTTTCTAGTTATATGCAGTAGTCAATCCTCTTCCGTATATGTTTTCCTTTCCTATTCTCGTGAATGGGGATTATGGTATTGGTAGGGGAAATCGGTTATTTATAATTTTCCTATATGGATGGTGTAAATTTGCGTTAAATGATTGTATATTAATGCATACAAACTTCACTGACCGCAAATGTGTAGCACTAACTTACGTTGTAATATGCCGAAACTCTTTTGCTTGAGGTGTTTAAAAGAAAAGGCCACTTCTTCGAAAAAAGCCTGAGTGGATAGATAGGATTTAGGAAGCTAGTGCTGAGTAGTCTGTGGCTTTATTTACAGTGTATTAATTTACCTTTTTTTCTTTCTTTTTCAAAGTGTTCCACCATTGTGTTATTGTAAGTAAACCTGCATTAATTTGAACTTAGGATTCTCCTATATGTTCTACTAGGCATTTTCTAGAATGAACATTGATTAGCATATCTAGCTTACGGTTCCCTATAATATTGTTTGGCATACCAAAATAGCATTGTTAATGCATTTATCAATTAAATATCTTCTTGTAATTAATGCATCTATATTGGACATTGGTGACTAATTGATTAGGACTTGACCCTGAGCAGGGCGGGCACAGGACACGTATGGTGTTGAGTGATTCACTCACAGCTGCAAATGCAAAGATTAGTACAACCTCAGTGCACCAAGAGTCGGATGAACTTTGCAGTGACCAAGAACTGAGTAAAGAAGTGCTTTTCAGAGACATGCACTGATGTGAGACGTTCCCCCCGTTGGCTTTTCTGTATATCATTTGCGTCTGCCAGCGTGGAAAAGGGCCTTCGGGGTTTTTGTAATTGTATTTGTACATACAATTGATAGTTTTGCATGGAATGAATATAGTTATGATCTTGTAAATGAGAAGGAAAATAGGAAAGAAATAGGAATATTTAGTTCGAGGGAGATATAAGGTAGCAAATGTAGCAGTTTTGAGGTGCCATGTAATTGGATTGGAACCATGGGTCAAGTGTACAAAATATTTAATTATTTCAACATGAACTACATTATCCAGCTTCATTTCAATCCAATGTAATGCAAGTTATATTATTTCGTTATATATATATTACCATTGGCATGCATATGGGAGAGGGAAAAAGACTCTTAACTGACAGCTACTACTCAATCACACTCGAATATGGGGAGGAGGAAATACAATATTTAAAACGTATAGCCGCGCGCAGTGTACTACGGTATAGCCGGGCGGCGATACTTTTTAAATATATTGGAATATTCAAAGAGTATAGCCGTGGAGTTATAATTTTAAATAGAATACTTAAACGGTATAGCCGCCCTGCTATACCTTTTAAATATAATCGAATATGTAAAGCCTATAGCAGCTGCGAGGCGATAATGTTAAAATATAATCGAATATTTAAACAGTATAGTCGCGCGTCTATACTATTAAAATATGTTTGTCGTATCTACCTCCCAAGACAGAGATGCGCTATTCTGTTTCTGTCCATGGTCAATGGCCATGTGGAGTAATGGATGCTCACCGAGACTCTAAAATGCTATGGATTTTGTTTTTCCAGGAAGGATGATGATTGGAGACTTTCTCGGGTTGTTTATATCGTTGGTCTTCTTCTTGGGGCCATATCAGCTGTTATTGTTGTAGTTGTTAAACCTTGGACGGTAAGAGAGGACTACTTTCTTGCCCTCGATTGTTTTATATTTCAGAGGCAGAGGCAGCTCTCTAAAATGCTTCTTTTGGCATTGCAACAGATTGGGGTGGCATTTCTTTTACATGAGCATGCATTACTGGGAGAGCATTGATTGTGAGTTGAATACAATATATTTGAATCAAATTTAGATGCTCCAACTAATATTTGATTCCTTCTTGTCTGTACTAGTTCAGCAGCTACTTGATTTTGTGTTACGTGATGTTTGGTGCAGGATCTTCTTTCACCTCCTATTGTTGTTTATTCTCCGAGAGTTCTCCCTGTCTGTGTTTATGATGCTCATGCAGATTGTGGAAAGAATGTCAGGTTTGTTAAATACTGTGTATTTCTTATCTCCTTGTTTCAGTGTCGATATTTGATATGCATGCAGTTTAGTTTGATGATTCATGTGTGTTTATATCTCATATTTGGGATAGTGCCGCATTTCTTGTGCTCAATGGGATTGCATTGGCAACTGAGGGCTGGGGTGTTGTAGCGAGTTTGAAGTTTTTTCCTCCATTTGCTGGTGCCTCTGTGTAAGCAATTACTCGTTGTAGCCTTTGGGTTTGCCTTATCTCGCCCCTGCTTGACTCTCAAGGTTTGTGTACTGTTCTACAATATATCATTACTGAACATGTATTAAGCTCCGCAGCTGTTTTGGTTGGAGATCCCACCATTATGCGTGATAGGGCAGGAAATTTTGTGCTCCCCAGAGCAGATGTCATGACATTGAGATCGCTTAAGAAATGAGGAGTTAGTTGCAGGCTCATTCTTCTGCAGAAAGAGATAGCGGCTTGCCCCTTTAAATATCCAATCCAAGGAACAAGAATCTTTGTACGTATTATAAAGACCTTGGAAGTCAGTACGTATTATATCTTATCACAATGCAACTATGGAATCGTTGGAATCAAATGCGTGCATAGCAAAACAAATAGAATGGTTGCTTGGTAATATTTTCGCCGAAATGGTTTAGGCTTTCTTGGCATGTTTGAGTTTTGCATGTGTTTTAAGTGGCTTTGGTAACAATACAACCATTACTTATAGCAAACAGATCAGCTGATTGCCAGAAGATAATGTGACCATGATAAGTTGTCAACTACGCAAGCTGCAATGCACTTTACAAGCTTGCAGTTCTCGGAAATGAAGAGGATAAATAGATACATTTTTTTAAAAGGAAAAGCGGCGATCATGGAACTAGCGAAGACGATGAAATTTATTTTCCAACTCTCAAAAATGCCAAAGCAATTATACATAGACAACCAAGGGATTTGGGTACAGAGATTACACCATTTCTAACTTCTTTTTCCCGGCTTTGATCTCTGTCCCTAGTTGCCTACTCCAGTCCTATAACTATCCCAAAAAACTGTATCTTCCTGCCCTTGTTCTTATGTCTCTCTCTCTCAGTCTGAATCACTATCCATACTTCCCATGGCCTTCAATCCTCTGGGTCTCTGCATCATAGTGGAAACCCAATCACATACCCTTCTTACAGATTTGCATAGTTAACGCAACAGAACTATGGCTCTCTTTGGCTGCTAGGAAACTAAATGGAAAAGGTAAAAGAACACATAACATTTCAATTAGATACACAATTTTGAGGACAGTTCTCTCAGGTCCCCAACATTTAAAGTCATTTGAGATTTCAAAACCAAATTTCTTCACATCCCAGCAACCAAACAGAGCCAAGCCAAGCATTCAGGATAGAACAAAGAAGTTAGCAATTAACTAAATTTTGCATAAGAGAGACAGAATACCTTCTTTGAAGCCTTCTTCTCCCTCACTTCATACCTCTCCTGGCACAAATCTGATAACCATACACCTGGCATTACCAACTGCACACAAAAGTGAGAATAAGTCACACCCACATCACTAACTCTCTCTCTCTCTCTCTCTCTCTCTCTCTCTTTCTCTCTCTCATGAACAACTTACAAGTAAGCTTTTTTGGAGCAGCTTTGCTCTTTTCTTGGGCCTTTGAGGTAGCTTACACCCTTTCATAGCCATGAAATCCTCTTCCTTTTCTTTACTAGACAATGATAGAAACAACCTTGGCCACACATGGCCTCCTTTGTCATCCCTTGCATGACCAGGATAATCTAATCCTAACACCTTCCCATTATCATCCAAGCCTATTGAACCCCTTGTTGTGTAATACCGATCTTCCTTCTCCGGTGAAGTAACAAATAACTTCCCACTATTCATCGGCGAAGCTGAATTCCTGCAATCAAAACATAACCACTTGGAACAATGTTGGCTCTATTCCCTTCACAAATAGTCTGTCTGGTTGAGAATTGTGTGAAAATAAAGTATTGAAACCCGGATCTAATAGTATCAGCAAAAACACCAACTACACAAGTCCCATATGATTCAAGGATTGATCAATTTTCTCATTTATTTATTTTTGGGAAGGGACCTTTCAAAGCATGAACTCTTTTTTTCTTTTGCTAAACCTCATTAAATTTCTAAATTCAGAGAAAAGAAAAATAGAATAACACACACGTTCTTAGTTCAACAAAAGCTGCTTCAAACCAATCCCAATCATCAAATTTCTTGCATAGTTCAAGCTTTGGAAAGTTAGCATATTTGTTTCTTATTTCAATTAAAGCATTAATGTTTCTTACTTGTCGATGCGCTGGGGTAGTGGAGCGGGAGACTCTTTCTCGGCACGAGAAGTTATTTTCTTCTTCCTCAAACAGTCTGACGATTTGGTGTTGCTCAAGCTTTGGTCTTTCTTCACCTTCGCACATCTAAGCCTCTTTCTGTTCCCCCATTGCAATACAAAGTCTGACTCTGTAGCTTTAGACTCTCTTTGGCTTTTCCCTTCTTTTTCCATTTCTGAAGAGATTACCCATTTGAAATTTTACTTAAAAAACAATAGAAAGCGCGAGAAAATAAAACAAAGTGGCAGAAAATTTCCCAACATGTAGAGAACTGAAAACTGACCTCAAGATCTGAGGAGATAACTGTTGAAATGAATGCAATTTATCTCAGGCAACCCTGCATTTTCAGAGGATTTACGATGACCCAAAAACGAATTAGATCGACAACAATATCAGAGTAATCCTCTGCTCTGTTTGGTTGTTGAGAAAGTATAAAAGAAAAGAAAGCAAGGAACCCAATTGGATTTAGGACCAGTTAATCTTAATTCCATTGAATCTCTGGGTTTGTTTCTCTTTTTCTTCGGAACCAAACAGACCATGAAAGTTAAACAATTAAAAAAAAGGAGAGATTTGAAGGAGAAAACTTAATTACATAGCGATAGCAGTAGAGCAGTAGGCCAGCAGCAGAGACAGAAAAGAGTGAAGAAATTTGCCCTCAAATTTTCTCCAGAATAACGAGAAGAAGAAAAACTGAACAAGAGTGTATGTTGGTTTTTGTCTCTGAAAGGCCAAGAAATCAAAAATCGGCGCTTTCTTTGTTATCTCCACACTCAAAGCTCTGAGAGTCTCTCAGTTTCTCTCTCTCTTAGAGGAGCCTCTGTTTCTTTTGGTTTCACCCTACTTTATTTTGATTTGTTTTTGTTGCCCCTCCAATCACCAGAGTATAGTATAGTCTCTATTCTCCATTAGTCGTTATACACTTACCTATACATCTATAAAACGATCCTAACCGTCGGATAGCAAATGGAGGGTCAGATGGGTTTCCTTCAAGTGTCTGAGCTTTTTTATTTTATTGTATTTTACCCTATGATCCTTTATTTTATTATGCTAACAAAATAATAAATAGGATGGGTAGGGGGGCTGAAGCTATTGGCCTTGACAGACACTTTCATGAACGGGAATAACACTTTTTGCTATTTTCGACCAATAATATAATGACACGTTAAATAGTTTTTTAATATGGCATTGCATTTAAATTAGAACCTCCTTATATAAAATAGATTAATTTAGAATAATTTAGATTATTGCTTGTATAAAAAAATTAAAAATAAAATGAAGAAGGCAAGGCCATCTCACTATACTATATTAATCCTGTCACTTGTCTGAACGGAGAAAATTGAAGGAACCGTAACTGGTAAGTGGACGAGTAAGTAGTTGAAACTCGAAGCGAAAGAAGAGGAAGGAAGTACAAAGTACAGAAGAGTTGAACAACACCACAAAGCAAAAAGCTGTTACACTTAAATCAGCCCAACCCAATATGAATATGAATATGAATACGAATACGAATACGAAGAAGCCCCCAGCCCAATAATATTGACTATAGAAAAGGCTTGTTTGACAATTAATTTCGTCCCAAACACCCACACTACTCCACAAGTACATAATAATAATAATAATAATAATAATAATAATAATAATAATACAGTCCCTTTCTATTGAAGAATCATTCAAATAAATATATCAGTCTCCTTTTATTGAGAAATTCCTCAAATAATTTTATTTTGAGGGACACCTTTTAGGGTCCCCTACGAATTTTTTTTCAACGATCCAAACTATCTATTTTTTAAGTCTACATTCATAGATCATCCTTGCAAAAATTAGACAAATCGAAAACTGTTTCGATATCCAATTGTGTCTTACAAAATCAATAAACACGGTGCTTCAAGAAAGTACTAAATTTCAATAATTCAATTGAGTGGTCAAATGATATCAGATTCAAATGAATTTTTGTAGAGATGATCTTTAAATGAGTATCTACAAAATAGATTGTTTGGATTAGTGAAATACAATACGGAGTGAGCCCTACAAGAGTGTCCCTCAAATAAACTTATTTGAAAGATCCCTAAACCGAAGCTCCCTATATATATATGTTGAACAAAATTATAATATGTGCAATCGTCCACATTGCACACCTCCAACAACGAGTGGTTCAAAAACTAATAGCATCAATGTTTTTTGTGATAAAATTTTATACATATTGAGCTTTATATATGATTAAGGTAGAAATAATATCGTCAATCTCTTTAAATCTTAACAAGAATCTCGTGTTATTTAATATATTAATTACCTTGCAAGCCAAAGCAAAAGGAATTAGCTGCTATACATACAATGTAAAGTGCAAATTAATCTCAATGTTACCAACCAATTGCAAGTTAACAACCGAAGAAAAACTCTCTCTCTCTCTCTCTCTCTCTCTCTCTCTCTCTCTCTAAATGGAAATGGTTGGTTTGTTTGTTCCACCCAAATAATCAACCCCATTAGTTCCATGTTCGTTTTCATAGTACAAAAAGTCTACAAGTGTTTTGAACTCTTTCATATGCTAGGAGTTGGAGTTGGAGTTGGAGTTGGAGCCACCTAGCACAATACTCTTAATTATATATATATATATATACAGAGAGCTTCCATTGAGGGATCCCTCAAATAAGCTTATTTGAGGGACACCCCTTGTAGGCCCCACTCCGGATTGTATTTCACTAATCCAAACTGTCTATTTTGTAGATACTCATTCAAAGATCATCTCTACAAAAAATCACTTGAATCCGATATCATTTGACCACTCAATTAAGTTATTGAAATTTTAGCATTTTCTTGAAGCACCGTGTTCATTGATTTTGTAAGACACAATTGGATGTCGAAACGGTTTCCGATTTGTCTAATTTTTTGTAAGGATGATCTATGAATGAAGACCTAAAAAATAGATAGTTTGGATCATTGAGAAAAAAATTGTAGGGTACCCTAAAGGGCGTCCTTCAAATAAAATTATTTGAGGGATCCCTCAATAGAAGGGGACTGATATATATATATATATTTTGGCCCCAAATAATTGTGTGTGATAATATATATGATCATCAGAACTTAAATATGATTCCATTCCAATACTCAAACCTTATAATTAATAAGATTATTTGAAGCTTAAATTTAGACTTTGGTAACATTACACATTCAAAAAAGAAAAGAATGGAATGAAGCTGAAATAGACAACACACCAACGCAGCCGGTACAAATTAGGTGACCCATCTAAATTATGAGCCAGCTATAGGCTATGGTTGCCCACTGATATTGCAGGACCACAAGCAGTTCCAATTTCCCTTTCATTTGGATTTTAAGCTTAAATTTTACCTCTTGTATCACTTGACTTGACTTCCACACCCCAGATCCTCCAGCCCATTAATGTCCATTTAAATTCCTTCCCTAATGTTAAGGGCTTGCATAAATAGAGATGGGGAATGAGGTTGCTTTATATGTTACGTCTTTCCTAATTCTATATCAAAAGCATCCACATTACTCTTACTAATAATAACCAGGAGCTTTAGTTGCGGGATGGAGATAGCCGGACAACACAACTAATCTTGTTTGTTGATCGACCGGTCTTCTCTCCTGCAACTAAAAGAGAGAAAATACATGTAGTAATAATAATAGAAGCTCAAATTGCATACCAATTATTATAACAATCCACTGAGCTATTGTTAAAGAAGCATAAACAGCTCATCACCTCTCATTCATTCCTACCAAATTCAAAATAAAACCAACCAACAAGAAAGCAAGACATTCACTCATCATGAGCACATGAGGCATGAACATGAACTTAATGAATAAACTAGTAAAAAGAAAGTGCAAATTTTGTATACAAAAAAGCCAAGAACAGTAGTTAAAGATTCGAAAGAAGACAGCAAAGGTGGGTAGGGACCCAGAGGCAAAGTGACAGCTGTATGGCAAAATGCCAAAGCCACCCTGTCAAGTGTCAACTTCATCTCATCAACCCCCACAACGTTCACTTTGGGGTTTCGGGCAGTTCAGCCTCCTTTGAAAATTGAAAATTAAAATCTGCAAAAACACCTTTGAATCTTTCTCTTTCTCTCTCTCTCTCTCTCTCCTCTCTTTGAGTGTGTATATATACCCCTACCACCCACACTATTGTCCTTACAAAACTCTGCCTCTCTCAAACTAGATAGCAAGTGCAGAGCCAGAGCTTCTTTCTTCCAATCTTTTTTCTTTCTTTCTGAAGTCTGAGTTTAAGTGAAGCAGCTAGAAATGGAGGCAATGAAGATGAATGCTTTTGTGGCTTTGTTGGTGGTTGTGATGGTGGCCTTGTCTGGCGTTCAAAAAGTAGCTGCAGCTGATTCTCCAGCACCAAGCCCAGCTTCTGATGCCTATGCCTTTGCCCCCACTTTCTTTGCATCTCTAGCAGCTTTGGCTTTTGGGTTCTTCTTCTGAGCTCATGACTGCATTTTAGGTTCATTTGATGGTTGCTTGCTCATTTCTCTCTCTCTCCATTTCTCCTAATCTCTCTCTTTACTCACTTGTATTGAGTGTTTAATGAGAGGGAGCAAGGGGGACAGAGAGGGAAAGTGGGTTGGGATTTTCTTTTATATTATTTGGGAATTTCAGGTTTAAATTTAATTATTTATTGTTGATGTTGGGATTTGTTTGGGTGTGATTGATGTGTTTGTTGGTGGTTTTGTATCATATATGATGTATAATTAAATGTTAATTTTGTCTAATTTTGTTTTTGATGGGGGAATATGCCTATGGGATGTTAAATTTAGGCTAATAATAAGGAGATCATGGGGAAGAATGTGAATGTGATGTACTGCTGCTTCTTGTACTAGTGGTGGATAGATTTTCTCTATCATTGTATCTGTGATTCATTGGTTTGGTAGTAATAAATTCCATTATTCTTCTATATATATGTATATATTTTCTTGTGTCTGTAATATTTCTGAATGGTTTTTCAGTTTCACCATAAGAAAATAGAAAAGGATTATATAGAAAGAGGAAAATATGAAGGGTTGTTGGCAAGAGTTGTAGCTAGCCAGCTTGGCAGATTCTAATCCCCTTGTAATGTAATGATGAAGGGCATTGGTTGGTTCTGGTTCTCTCTCTCTCTCTCTCTCTCTCTCTCTCCTCTCCCTTGGTAGCATCCTAGCATCATGGACAGGTATTCCTGTGATCAAGATTCAAGAGGAGGCTTGAAGTCCCTCTACCTAAACCATGTACTTTGGTCACTTACCAAGAAAAACAAAACCAATCGATAAAAAAACAAAAGAAAAGACAAAATTAAAAAACCAAATACTTTGATCCTGGGAAAAATCAAGTTTGTGTGGGTAGCCTTGCTTTTGGAGAACAGCCTCAGATATTTTGTATTGTTGTGTTCCAAATGAAATTCTTCGTATCCATGAATGAATAAAATGACTTGATGCCTAAAATATCTATATCTTTTGTACAATAATTTCTTGTATTGTATGCGTGTTTTGTCTTCAATACAAAGGATATTGTAAATTTCGAAGGAGGAAATCGAACTCGGATGCAAAGCAATGAAACACAACTAAACTAATTGATGTCTGCAACTGCAACTTATTGTAGTGTATGTACGTATCATTGACAAGTAGGGTTGGCTACCCATAAATCATCTTAGCTATACTAGACACACAGACAGAACCCTCATATTCAATCAGTTCACACGGAAGTCGGAACGGAACAAAAAATATTTGCTCCTCTCGTTAAAACAAGTTGATGTCACATGGCACGAAAACAATAAAAAAGTTACGTCTTATCTTCTCATACAAAATTCAGAGCAGCAATGATCAATCACATGCTTGTTGAGGTTGAGTTGGTGTAAGAAAGAAAGAAAGAAAGAGAAGGAAAGAAAGAAAGAAGGGTAGGGCCATACTTGACTTATGGAAAATTGCTTTTCCAAAGGAAGGCAAAGTGGAGAAGTTAGAAGTCTGTCGTTGTTAGTGTAATTAAGATTTGATTAGATCCCAATAGATTAGTTTACCAGTTTAAGTTTCCCAGTGCTCTGCTCACTCACTACTAGTGTTAATATTGCCATAATCACTTTGATCTAAATTCAACCACCGCATCCGCACAACCGCACATCCGCACATCCACATGCATGCGTCACACAAGAACATGATTATTCACCTTCTAGAATCTACTTTGTATTACATTTGTATCTTCTATAGGACAAGTGCCCATTTACATAACTGGCCTTGTTGTGGCCCAGTTACTATTTTGTTGGAGGTGTTGGGCTCGAATATTATAGACGAAATTTTGGTTAAATAAATACAAAAATGAAACTGAGAGCATACCATGATCCCTTCCTTACACATTATTCATACAGAATTAGAATATAAATGAGGATTTAACTAAATTCCTAAAATGGGATGATAACCTCTCCAAGTAGAGAAATCTGCACATCAAATTTATCCTTCAACAGTTCATATACATCTTTAAAATCTACACCTGTTAGATCTAACTACTTCTTCCCGGACAGCCTATTTATGTTTACATCCATTTGAAAAAATATGGCAAAATTAGCGGGCTAACATTACATCTACAATTCTATTTTGCAAAAATTGTATATAGAGGCGCTAAACTGTATCGCGGCCACCTAGAGTTCACTTGGGCATTTCATTCAACAATATATTTACCAATAAATGACCAAGTGATTAACTGCCGTCTTGTTTTTTCACCCGCACTATGGCTTCTCTTGATGCCTGGAGAGGTCCTTATCAGCAAAATGCAAAAGCCTTCTTAATCTCAAAACCATGTCACAGTGAAAAGGCAGTGCAGTT
The DNA here is from genome assembly GCF_000346465.2 of Prunus persica. Taxonomy (NCBI): domain Eukaryota; kingdom Viridiplantae; phylum Streptophyta; class Magnoliopsida; order Rosales; family Rosaceae; genus Prunus; species Prunus persica. The sequence continues at coordinate 382,302 of NC_034014.1, forward strand.
CGCCTCTCCAGGTATGCTGGACTCACAGTCATCCAGGAGAGTGCATGAAGCTCTGCTGCCAGGGATTCGAGAATTACATGCGTCTCAATTTCCAATTCTCTAGCTTCGGAGCTTGGACTCCTTCCCACTTGTTTGGTATTACCTCTCATGAGTTTTTCTTGGCTAAAGTTATTACCTCCATAATGATCAATAAGACTGACCAAAAGAGTTGAAGGCCATTCTTCTTTCAAGTTGCTCCTATAATCTCTCCTCATAGTAGGTACAGCTTTTGAGACCACAAAACAAGTAGAAAGGGGAATAGCAGAGCCTTTACTGTGAAGGAGATGGGCTAGTGGAGGTGATTCAGCAGTGAGGCATGTGGGCAGCTGAAGTGGCGTTGGAGGGAGGAAACGCATGCTGGGTGATGGGATCAGAATGTAAGCAGCAGGTGTGGAACCAAGGGACTTCACAGGTGTGAAGCCTTCCAGATACCCTGATGAGCCCACACCAACACCACCTTGAGCTCCTGCACAGAGTGGAATCAATATTATGATCTGACAACTTCAAAATAACTTCTCTGATCCTCTTGGCAGATTATGTAGTCAGATGTTTGCAGTGGCTCAGTATCAAACAACTCATGTGATTTAGCTAACTGAACTATGTTCATAATAGACAATTTTCTATGCATACCAAGTAGAGAGGAAATAACTCACCTGGTGATTGCGTATCTGCTGGAAAAACAAGATGTAAAGAATGATCAATTGCAATTGTAATGAAGCTGATACTCTGCACCCACTGAAGCAAACTCCTTGAGCTGTCAATCAACTGTGTGCCCATAAGCTGCTTTCTCACAGAAGGTTGTCCTAAACCACCTTTCATAAATCCAGATATTTTTGAGTGAGAGCTGCCATACAGAGGACCAGGTGAAGAAGGTAGGGTTCTTTCTTGAATCAAACTCATCTCCTGCTGCTGCAATGAAGGCCCATTACTACTAGCAGACACTCCATCAGACACAGATCGCCGCAGTTGCAAGTGCCATTTTTTCACTTCTGAACCCCCAACTGAATTAATTGCTTTCTGCCACTCTGTTCACAATCAGATGGGAAAATATGAAAATGAACACAATGCCAATTTGAGAAAAGAGAATAAAATGGTTTCAACAAATAGGCTGTACAAACAATATTCAAATTGATTAACCCACCCCATCCTACCCAAACCCCCTCCAAAAACAAAAGGTGATTGCAAGAAATGTATTTACCAACAGAGAAAAGGAATATATCTCATGATACAATCTTCACCATACATATAATTCATCTTCCATTACAATTCATCAAAGAAATTGCACAACACAGTTTCCACTCAATTAGTTGCAGCTTCCTAACAGAACCTAAACACTGCTTGAACTTTAAACAGAAAAGCATAAGAACCTTGAAAGCTAAAATGATAGGGATGAACTCTGCATACCTTGGTATTCAAGTTCGTAGAAACTTCCAATGCGTGCAATCACAAAGTCCCTCGGCTTGGCAACACCGGTATCCGAAGAGCAAGCCTGCAGTATTTGACAGCCTTGCTGCAGAACTTGCACAAAAAGACATTCCAGTCCCTTTGTGTCCTGTCTACTGCTAATTCCACCAAAAGGGAATATGTGGCTATCAAGTAACTCCCCCCTTGAATCTGTCCAGATGCATATTAGCCAACGCCAATCCTCTGTCCATCCGTAGCAACAATGTAGGCTAGGAGGAATCTTATCTAGCTCTGATCCATCAGCTTGAGAGCCTGATCCAGAATCCGCACTTCCACCTAAACTTGTACTCTGCATAAAGCCTCCACTGATGTCATCGGACAATGCCTTTGAAGGTTCTGATGGTAAATTACCAAAAGCTAAAGGTGAAAATGCACGCTCCAAAGAACCGGGTTCTGCAAGAATAAAAAGTGGTTCAAACATGTAGCGAGTCTCATCTTGAGAAAAAAAATCTCCAATTCTGTTGGGATCGCAGTTTGCTGCTCCAGTTCTTGTTGTTTGCCATGAACTATCCCAGCTACCAGTCCTCAAACTAGCATCCATCTCACCCTCTCTTGGAAGGGAATGCCCAGTAATTCGAGGGCCACCACAGTCCTTCCACGTCCCTGGAGTAGGAGAAGACATTTGCGAGAGGACTGTATGGGATCTACTAGACAGTGATGATTGGACTGCATCACTAGAGGCTCCCCGTGATATTCGGCGAGCCTTGTTGTAAACAGTAAAAGCAGTCTCCTTGAGAATTACAAGTTCATTCAGTGACGGGCTTGTAACTTTAAAAATGGCATCCACTGTCACAATCTGCAGTACCAATTTAGGAATACCAAACCCAGAGAGTACTAAAATATTTGATATTGATGCCTCGTCCACTGTGGCCGAGTAGCTTAATGCCTTCGAAACCTGACTGTACAATATAGATCTCCTTTCTCTGTCTGATTGGAAAATGACTGATCCAATAGCAACAGAAGATTCAATGACAGTCTGTAAAATTGCAATAGGCTCAGGGAAGGGGCACACTACATAAATCACCTGGATGCATAAAACCAACAAAACATGTGATGTCAATCAAAAGCAGTTACATATGTTTCCTGATTATATTGAGCAATTAGCGGAAATACATTTCCAACTAACTATAAAAATAAGGGAAAATGACTTTGCAGCGAACTCAAAAGAGTCTCAAATAGATAACTTAAGTAAGCTTTGCACTTTAGCATATACTTCTGAAGCCTAAATATCAATTTATCCAAATTATAGGAACAAAAAGAAATTTGTAAAATCATGAAAGAAAAGGAAAAGAAACAGGTCTGAATACAACAATAATTGAAGGCCTAATTCTACTCACCGTAGAAGGACCACTACTTCCTTCTTTTGCATTTGTGGACAAGCAGTGACCAAGTTTCAAAGCTTTGAGAGCCTTTGAGAGAGACTTAAGGTAGCTTGTCAAGTCCCAACCATTCGAAATAGAAAGAAAATAATCGCTTAGTGAGCCCACAAGAGATGCATTTCTACTTTCTATCTTCATTGCTTGAGGACAATCAAGTAGGACAAACCCAGACGATGGCCTTCTCCCAGAGTCAACCTCCATTTGGCTCCCAAAACTCTGGGGTAAATGAGTTCCCAGTTTGCATGTTTCATAGACTGGAAAAGAAAAAGGGATAAACAGAAAGAATAAAAACACAGAAAGAAAAGGGGGAGGGGTGTAGAGATAAAGTTAAGGAACAAATAACTTATCTCCTACTAAACAAAGAACATCAGGAACCATGCAAATTCACCATAAATAAACGAGTTATGAAGAGCCAAGAACAAGGCCTTCTGCAAGGCCAAGTTTTATTTTCCCTTTAATTAACAACTCAGAAATTCCTCTTTTAATTAAAATATTAATGCTTTGGGAGAATAGTATGCTTTCTCCTAAGATAATTCTCTAGTCATCGTTCTCCTCAAGGACAGTCTAACTTATCTTGTTTTAGGGGTTGACCAGTCATGTATAACTCTAACATAAATTATACTGCATTGAGCCTTTTCCAGAGGCTAGAGAAAACCCCATGCCCCTTACCTAACTAGCCCCTATGAGGGTCAGGGCAGCTGCCTGAAGCAGAATTATTCCGTAAAATTAGTCAATCCCTTGTTTGATTAGAGCTTTGTCGTCCTTACTGACTGATAGCATAATTTTTCTCCTCCACTGAGATAATGATGCAGAACCAAGAGACAGAGAGAACATCGAGAGGCAGAAAATGGAAAATAGAAGGGGAAGCGAGGGAAGAAGAGAGAAATAGAGGATCACAGGGGAAATATCTAGTCTATCAAAAGAGTATACCATAGCTGATTTATAAAGGCCAACTCAAAATCATCTCAAACTAAGTTCCCTAATGAAACAAAAATTCCCATTCAAATCCCTAAAAAAGTAGGATCTCCATCGCATAAGGAACTTTTGTAACAACAAAATTCTTGTAGTGCAGGAGGATTGTTCTTTTCTTTGCTATGATACTTCAGTAAATTGTGCAAACAGACAACAATACCAGTTCAAATCTTGTAAAATGGAAAAGAAGATGATAATAATCTTCATTGAACCAAATTATGACTTACCAGTTCCTAGTTGTTGGAAAAAATCGGCAGCAGCAGATGTAAGGGGATCAATGTCTGGACATACAACATAATAAGTAATCTGCAACAATTAATGAACAGAAAGTTGAAGAACCATTCACATATACAAGCATTTCAAATATTCTTCAACACTAGACATGAATAATTTCTATCTAGCATTTGTTGCAAATTTCAATTAACTTACAGGTTTTTGTAGAGCATAAGGCTCAAGCGGAGCCTTTTCCCAAAGTTGCAGAGAGCTTGCTGATGTCTTAAGCCAATCGTCTTGATACCTAATACATAGATCATCATTTGCACATTTCTGTTATATGTGAATCGTGCAAAAAGACATAACAATTATCTCAAATATGACAACAAACTCATATCCTCAAGAAAAATCAGTAAGAAGATGCCACAACACAAGCATTTCAACAAGCTATTCTCAATTCCAATCCAACTATGCATTTTTCATCTGACCATCCATAAATAGAGAACTACTCACAGTTTCATGAATCATGAAGAGGTGTAAAACGAGGTGTTTTACCACCCACCACAAAACAAGGCCTACGCCTTCAGGAACTGGGACTCCTACACTTATGTGTATATACAAGAAGGTATAAAAATAGTTGGATAAAAGTGCTAAATGACACTAATTTTTTAACACCACAAACATCATGTATCTAGCTTTCAAAATATGTCCCACAAATTTTATACATAAAAAAAGTCAACATTGCCCCAACAGATGGTTGATTACAAAATTTGCACTTAGGCCCCATTTGGTTTACAGAACGGATTTGCGGGGAAATCACATCCCATGTCATTTCCCAAGGGATAGGAAATGGAAGATTCATTTCCTACATTTGGTAATGTTGGGAAAGTAATCAGGATATATTGTAATTCTAAATTGTTAATGGGGACAACATGGTCATGAAAAATGTGCATTTAATGTTGGCTCATTTTCCCAAACTTTCCCATGAGGAGGGAAAACAAAACCCAAGTTGGGAGGAGGGCTTCACTTTCCCCCGTACTTTCCCATGTGCCAGACAATGATTTCCCATGCCTGGACTTACCAAACATGAGAAAGCAATTGATTTCCCCTCCCCAAGCCTCCTTTCCCATGAACCAAACAGGGCCATAAGGTATTTCTCTCCTTCAATGTCTTTCGCACAGTTCCAAAAAAATGCTTCTTACTCAAGTTAATAAAACTGACCATGATGGATGAGATTAGGGGACGCTAAAAATGACACGCCGCAACACAGAGGGAGTTACTGTGTCAAGGAAAGAGATTTGGGGTGTTTAGGGATTGATACAGGTTTTAGAATAAAGACAGAACAAAACCAACACTCGACGCTTTAACACTCGACACTTTAGTCCACTCAGCCATCTCTCCTCCCAATTGAAATAAGATAATACCATGTTACATTATAAAAAATAAGGCTTTAAAAACCCTTAATAATTTTTTTTTTCATCCGAAGGGGCTTTTTAGTTCCACGGCCCGGCTAAGTACTGACTGATGTTTGGGGCAAAGAAATTTTAGATTTTATTTCCAGGGACACGCCTCATCCCTAAAGGTATACATTTTTTGGTACATCCTAAGATATACACTTCGGCCAAAAGGCTCCCTTTGCAGAATTTCATCACGCAGGGAACAACAGCGTGTTTCCCCCTCGCTACGCCCTAAAGCAAACCTCACAAAATCCTTGAGAACACAGATAAATCATATTACAGGAAACCGTATGAGATGTACGGTTACATTACCAAAAGATGTTTAGTTATTTGAGGTTCAACTATATGAAAGCATCATTGCACAATTGCACAAGATAAAAATAGAACTCATGAGGAATTTCAATGGTAATATGGAGTTCAATAATGGGGTTCCTCATTGATATAGCATATTACTTTTGGAAAGAAAGATCAGTCGGTTCTGATCTCTTTAGCTATAGTACAGGTGTATAATTTTTTTGGTATGGTTTCATATCCTATGAGTTGATTATAAGGCTAACTTATATTTATCTCTGGGGTGTTGTTCGGCTATTCTGTGTAGGAGGTCATAGAATCCTCCATATTCTGTTGGAAGCTCTCCTTATATATGAATCCTTGTTGTTAAACAAAACAAAATTATGTCTAATTTCACTTCCAGATGTTGTCACACAAAAGTGGTATCAGGATACATACCCAACGAGTATAGCAGGCAACGGAATAACAAAAAGTGTCGGTCTTAGCCGGGAGGACATCTGCAGATCAGACTCAGAAGTACAGTTTTCTTGGTTTGATCTTCTTTGGGATGTCTCGTCCACTTTTGCTCCATCCATTGCACTAGAAACTGTTGAAACTCAAACTATTAGGTATAATGAAATCAGCAACATCATCAAGTACATACAAGCATAAGTATACCTTTAAGGCAAGTTGATCCAGCAGAACAAGATGGTGATGGGCTTAATGGTTCTATAATAGAGGGAGCTACAATACTTGATGAATCTTTACATTCACTTATAGTGGACTCAGCAGAATATCCATCAACTGTGCTTTCACCTGATTGGTTGCGACCTCGGCACCAATCAGTGACAGGCAATGGCCCATCCAAAATACCAAACGCAGATTTTAAGGCTGTCTTTATGTCAGACTGCAGCAAACTAATTACAGATGAAGCATGCACCTGGGGGACAAAGGTAATGCTCTGATATCTGTTTCATCAATATAATCCCATAATAAAACATAACTCCATAATAAGGTCACACACAAGAATCCACAACGAAAACTAGTAATATACAGATAAATATTATGATTAACAACCTAATAGCCTTTCATATTATATATTGTTTCCAAAAAAACTCAAAACCCAACCACGATGTTGCTTTTCTATGGAACAAGTAATAACTGGAATAAATTTGATGGCATTACATGGTTTCATTGAACAAAACCTTAATAATGACTTGGAGGAGGTCGTTTTCAAGAAAATTAAAAAGTATCACACTATAAACATTGTGACTGAAAGCATGATCATAAGTGGCACAAGTTATATCCTAGTATAGATGCCAAAGCACTGCATGCTCATCCAAGCAGTCTATTAGGACTTTAGCTTGATTATCTAAGAAACTTTCGACATATCTAGTTAGTTCTTCAAATACATTTTGCCTCCCTCAGAATGGAGTCTCAAACTACAAACCATAAGATGAAACTCTTCCAACGTGATAATTGTAATTTACAAGGCATCAAAAGTAAGTAATTTAACACAGTACCTACATAGATCCATCAAAGACAGGCACTAAATACTTAGTATGCTAACCCAAGGTTCATATAATAATCTCACATTAGAATTTATCCTTAATGAGGTTTGAAAGTGGAATAATAGTGAGCAACAGCATGCTATTATAACAAGGACGTCAACTTGCTAAATAAAAGAGCATTATATGCAATAAAAGCTTACATCAGCAGAGAGTGGATCAACTAACTCGACACCAGCAATGTCCAGGGAGTGACAAGAAGCCAGTGTACCCCCACAACCTGCATGGACCATAGACGGCCCACAAGAAAATCCCTTCCTCCATTGCTCTTGTAACGCCAGCCAACCATAAGGACCATCACTACAATCTGAGTCCAGGGCCAAATCAACAAAGGAAGTAGCTTGCTGTACAAGTAATGACAAACCATCAAGAAGTTCCTGAAGTGGTTGTCTCCCATAAGAAAGCATACTTTCATCATTGAATGAAGTATGAGGCAAGGACGAGCTAATTTCCATACTAGATGAACTTGTGGGTTTTGGGACTCTAGGAGCTCCTACAGAGCGCCAGACACCAACAGGGGCATTGAGATGCCCATCTATCATTCCTCCATCAATATCACCAGCAATTCTAACGGGTATCGATTCTTTCCTCCTCGCCTCATACTTTCCAGATATGTTTTCTGGCATGACAGTTTGGTCACCTGGCAGCCTACTAAAACCAATAGATGAGAGACTACTTGAAGACAACAAGGTGTGTCGTATTCTACACATTGACGCCTGAAATAAGATGCACTCAATTTCAGTTGCAGGAATGGTCCTCATAGATAGAAAGGAATTTTCTGATTCAAATGTGCCTTCAGTCATTTTCCTCTGTGCCGCTTTGACCGCATTTGTAGAATTGAGAACAGGGAAAGGAGATTGCGCCACCCCATCATGTGCAACCACAATGCCATTACTACTTGTAAGCAATCTTCTGTCTTGTTGCTCTTTTCCACTCTCCACATGAGTGTAATAGTTTTTCGACCGGAAAATGTTGCTTGCATCTTTCTTTCCAGCAAATGGTTTAGAATTTGACGGTATGCCAGTCTTCTCATCAAATCCATCAAAGCAAGAAGAAGGTGGTGTTGGACCATATGTGTAAATGCTCGGGCTTGAATTTGAACTCTCTGCTTTTCTAGATTTGGGCAAGTATGGGCTTCTGAAAATGGATGATGAGACTTCACTTGTAGGTGTTTCAACAGCTCCATATTCAGGAGCAAATGTCATCAGTGCCTCAGCTTTTATTATGTGATCAAATTCACTTATATTAGATGCTGAAGAGCAGTTCACTGGACCCGAGGACAAAGCACTATTTATGGCTTCTTGATTTTTTATGAGCGTCTCTTCCATGGCTGCAGGAGGGGGTGGAATAAAGCTTTCAAAGGATGCAAAACCCTCGGACAAAAGCAACTGATCAGAAACATCCATCACCCCAACTGGGTTGTCAACTACATCGCCAAAATCTGGTGCAGAAAACATGAGAGCCTGAGATTCAGTAGTTCCTGGGGGCTTCACAAAACAAAGAAACATGATCAGATCAAAGAACCACAATCATGTCATTAAAATGAAAGGGAGGACAACACAAAGCAGGTCTATCAAATAAAGGTTGCCCTTTATTGTCATGAAAGAATTATTAAAATATAGGTTCGATCAAGCAAAAACATATTGCAACACAAACTGCAATCAAGAAGCCTGTAAAGGAAGATCCTGTAAACATGCAATGCTTTATGAATGTATACGTAAATATCTTACAGGATAAGAAAATACCTCTCCAAAAGGCAAAACATCACTTTCAAATAAGTCACCAAAATCTCCAAATTCATTAATCAAAGCATGGATATCAGTGCCATATCTGTCATCACCATCCCAATCCCAAAGAGATCCAATCTGGTCATTTGTAACTACAGTGATCGCTGAGTTGTTGACTTCCATGGAACCAAAATCAGAGTTGTATGTATCCTGCAGAGAAGCACTTGTAGCTGTTCCCACTTCAGCAAATGACTCTGCCATCCCATCTCGTGGACGCTTAAAACCCTGTGGAGAAATAATAATCACTTATCCCACGAACTCATCCCAAATAAACAAACAGTAATAAAAGTGGTACAACATAGGAGAGCTAACGTAAACTTAAATTTATTCAGTAAATAGACTTTCCATCCCTTTTTCATAAAAAATGAACTTTATTAATCACTTCAAAATACAAGAGCAAAGCCATTAATAAAACTCGTCAGCCCAAAGAAATGGTGAGATGCTTAATGGCAGGTATAATATTCTAGTGATGTCATCAATGTTAATGAGAGAGCTGAACTTTATTAATAGCTTAAACTGAGAGAACACCGAAAACTAGGTTAAGTACAGCCCTCCAATCTGCAAAAATAACAAAATACGGTATTTCCCAAAAATTATAAGAAACCAAAGACCAAAGTGAACTCCAAATGGTCTTTCCCATAACGCTCCCCCCAACAGTTATCACAAGAAAACAAACCACAAGGTTTACACCCAGCTATATTTTTTTTTATAAGAAACAACTTTCACTCATATTATATTAAAAGTGCATCGACCAGTTGACCAGGAATCCACCTGAGCTACATATAAAATTTTGAAAAATTAACAGTTATCACACAGTATATAACATCGCTATTAAATACAAATGACCAAACAACACATGTCATGCACACCAAGAATCTCCGTCTGCACTCATGATATAAAGGAACCTTTTCCATAAACGCATAATATGCATCACAAGCCTAAGATATTGCAAACCGTTCTCCCCACTAGCAGTTGGATTTTCAAATGCTAGTTAACACTATGTTGAGGAACGTAAAATTACCACGTTGGAAACTTACAAAATAAAATACAATAGGTAACTTAGTGGTTTCACTACCAATAACACCGAGGCCTTTTGTGATAAAACCCCAAACCTGGTGGGCTATGCAAGTTGGGGACAGTATCGGTGTTTGATCAATAAGTAGTGTGTCAATGGTCCGTCTCTCTGAAATCTTAACACACTAGTCCCAGCATGTCGTGAATAATCCACTTAGCTGACGAAACTTTAAGACTGCTTATTTAGCTTGAATTACAATACCAATGCGTGTCCATATACCATAGGTGAAAAAACTAAAGAATAGATGATGTACCAATTTGGAGATATCATTTCCCAACCGATTATTAAAAGATAAACCAGACTGTCTACAGGTTAAGGAATCGGCATCTGCCTCTAGTTCACTGGCTCCTGTAGCCATCTTGTCATCACTATCGCTGGAGCTGCTGCTTATGCTACTAATGCTGCTACTATTACTGTTGCTACTACTATTATACCCACGTTGTGTGCGAATCCCATTGGTTTCGTTGCATTCCTCCATTGGTTCTATGCTGTCAGAACTGCAGAAACCAGAACAGCCAGAAATGAGAGATATAACATTTAGCAACAATGTTTAGACTCTATCTATAATTATATTGTTATAATGAACCTCAAAATAAAAGAGTTTAATGACCAGACCAAAACCATAGTCAAAGGTCAAATATATATTTTGGAACATCAAACCAAATTAAGTGACATAAGAATAACAAGCAACATTATCGATCTAACTGTTCTGTGTCAAACTGATGAAAATCGGCAACCATCATAGTCTTCTAACAAAAAAGCAAATTTACATTTACGTGTGAGTGTATTGAAGGGGTAGAGAGAACCGCAAAACAAATTAACTTAATATACTAAAATTGCAATAATGGCAAAATAAAAATATGTTAACTCAAGAAACGCTTAAGTAGGGATAAGAAGTCACTAACCAAAGCATAAAGAATGATGAGCCAGGCATGGAGGGTCCAATCCAATTTTGAAGCCAAAATCTGCAAGTTCACATCAACAGTTTTAGGTCAAGTTAAATTTACGTGTCGATAACATATAAAGAGCTGAATAAGAATGGGCAGTGCAGCAAGTGGACCACAGATTATAATTCTAAACAGCTAAAGCTTGAACCTAGCACAAAATAGGAATAAAATCATATTTGAATGAACTAATGCTTGGGAAACACCCATGTTATTTTCATGCATGCACGCATTAAAAAATGGATAAAATAAAAATACTAATGATTATTTCCAAAATAGCTCAAGTACGGACATATAAACACATCCAACCGAGTTAGACAATTGCCTCCCATTTGGGCGAGGCTCCAAATCATGTTAAGAAATCAATCTCACGCTCGGAACAGAAAAACTAAGGTACCTTTTCAGAGATGATCCGGCCACTTGCAAGGATGGGACAAGCACTGCCTCAGCCGGATATACAAATGTTTTTTCATAAACTGATATATTATCCAATGAACCCTTCTGATCACCTCTTCCCAAAGAAGGAGATTCAACAGGGTGATGCTTCACTACATTCCTGAAGGAATTTGAGTTTGATTGTAAGGCCCGGTCACTTCTAGGTCTAGGACAGCCAAGGGTAACTTCAACATAGCAATTTTGCCACGTCAGTTGGGAACCAGAACCTTGAGAGACATGGTTTGGCAGACCAATGAAATTTGAAGTCTTAAGCTTGCTAGAACTACATCAACAAGAACAATAAACAAACATTAATGTTTCGTTTTCTTTTAAGGAAAAAAAAAACACAAAATGAAGAAGTGATATTTGAAATAGTAAGAATAGATACACGATAAAAGATTAAATTTTACCTGAAATACACTTGTTTGACAAGATCACCTGGACAACATCCAGTTAGCCTCCCACATATTCCATGAGGAGAAACAATAACTGTGACAACCAATTTCAAACAAAATCAGTATAGAACCAATTTTCTAGTTAAAACATAAAGAACCTTCACATTTTCGGGTCAAATCCCACTATAGAAGGTATGGTTAAAGAGTTCTAGCACACACTTTCTCAAAGTACATTAGGAATTAGAGTCAAAGAGTATAGAAAGTAGACCAACCTGGAAGCCCATAACACGAATTTTGGGAAGAATGCTTTTGTACTCTCTCCAAATCATCACTGGAAAGTGCTCGGATATGCCTATAAAGAGTTATAAATAATAAAAGACATTAAAATATGTTTCAACAAGCATTACACAAAAATTATTCCTAAGTTGGATTTACACACTTCGCAGATACTAAAGCATGCACAAAGATTCCCTCTTCAGTGGCAGCAAAGATAAACTCAACTGTAGGCTGGCCTCTCCTGCACAACATCAATAAAAAATTAGGCAACTATTGCACAATCACCCATCCATGCACACTACACACACCTAGAAGAGAGAAAAGAATAACTTCTTTATCATTTATTTTGATCTTTCTGATCCTCAGTTGGGAAGTTCTCCTTTTAGGGAGTTACTAGTTGTGACCATGTTGATATTAAAATATAATAAGACACGTTTAACAGGAGCAGTGGGACACCCCCAACCCCAAACAACAAATGAAAATGCAGCCAAGATAATGTATTGAGCCTAAGACCATGTTGGAACAAGTGTTAGTAAATGCAAACCACAATCACAAAACACGTATTTGTAATGATAAAGAAGTCAGATGATTTATGATATGATTAAGTTGTGGAACAAAGGGTACAATGATTGGAGATAAAATAATAAAAGCATACAAGAACAAATTAAATATTGCTCATTTTTGTTAAAAGCAGGTTATCAATGCTGTCGTTATTACAGCGAATACTACATTTTAATTTTTAGAAAGCATGTCTACCAATGGAACTAGCACTCAAGGCATAAAACACCTGAGAAGCTCTTCACTTTGTGATGCATGGAACTTTGAAAATACATCTCCAAATCTCATGTAGGCTAGTCCAGACAGCGCTCTGTAAATACCAAGAAAATAACTGTCAAGATATCAACAACATGAATTTTACTGCTTGGATTTCAGATGATTGATGAGCAATGACCTTTCTATACGATTCCTTAAAGCCTGAGAAAGGGCAGTCGCAACCTCCTCTGAGTCCCCAGGAGACATCCAAAGTCCAGATGCAACAACTTCCTCAAAATAAATTAAAATCAATACATAACTTCGCAGATACAATTGCATACCACGATAATACATAATTTGGCTATGGTACACAACAAGTATTTGATAACAAACAAAGTAACCACCATTTACCAATCCATAAATAATACATGCAACAATCATAACAAAAAACGAAGAACACATAGTACCTCTTAATTTAGAGACTGCAGCTTGAGCAGGGTCAGCATAACTTGAATGACGGCCAGGAAGAAAAAGCCAGAGTTTAATTTTCTCATCTGTGTATGTTGTACAAAGCAGCAGTTAAATACCAAATATGGTCAACTATAGACTATAGGACACGAGGAATATGGTAACTTTCTCCCTATTCTGTCAAACAAGTAACAAATAAACATCCAATGTAACAAGTTTTAAGCTATTAGGTGAAGAGGTCTACTTCATACTTACTACTTATTTCATCGAACCAACGTGGGATTTATTTCTTCAACATTTTCAACCAAACAGTTATAAGTTATAACAGACTGGCATGTATTCAGGAACTAAATGATCCATTTCTTACCCGGATTGTGCAAACCTTGAGATGGATCCCAAGGCCCAACAAAAGAGTTGGTCCATGTGCTGAGAAATCCTTCCTTCTGCAACTGTAGATGCGATGAAAGTACCAGCTGTGTGGCAGCATCTTTCACACTGCTTAACATCAGAAAAGAGTTAGCTTTGCTAATGCTTAGAGAACAGGACAAACTGAGCCGTCTGCCTAACTATTAGGAAACTAAAGAGAATTTGGGGTGTACATTCACCTTTTATCTGGTTGTGGGATCAACTCAGAATCATGCGGGAGGAACTGAAACCATGATATTTGATGAAGACCGCCCTGTTGAAATGATCAATAACAGTTACAATAATACTATTTTTTTTAAAATCAAATATTTCAGGCCTTCTATTAAATATGATAGCTTACAACACCAAAAAGGAAAAAGTCAGCATACCCTTTTAAGTAAATATTGTTAGAAAATTGTAGTTTTTTCAATAAGATTTAGAGAGTTACTTTAACCCATTGAAACCCACCAACTTTCCTTCTTTCTTTTTTTTTTTTCTCTCTCCCCCTCGGCACATTATCTCTCTTCCTTCACTCCGTCACTGAAACTGAATGAAAAAGAAAATCTTCTCCAAACCCGACCATCTACTTTCTCTAGCTCTGCAAAGATAAAAGGCTTTCTTGACGACTATACATTATTTTCTCCAGCAGTGAAAACTGGGTAAATTTTGAAGGGGTTTTTCGTATGTTAATATCAAGATTCATCCATCTTCTGTATTACTCCCACACACAGATTTTCATTCAAGATCCACTTTGCATTTTAATATAATAATGCACAAGAAGCTTTCAAAACCAATCATATTTGAGTTTACCTTATGACAACGACAATTTAATAACAAATGATTTGTGAATAAACAGACACATGTCTCTATGTCGTTTTGCAAACTCAGATTTCATGAGGAATTTAACCTTCTCTTAATGGGGTTTCTATGAACAAAACTAATCAGTCTATTGTTGTTGTTTCCAAAAGGTTTAGGGTTCAGCCTCCTAAGATGTTAGCGAGTGATTTTGAGAGAGATTAAAGAAAGACATGGTTGTGAGTCATATATCGTGGTCCCAGTTAAATGTCACCATGGGTTACGCCTCTAACTCTCAATATTCAGGTGTCATGATTATTAGGTTTCCTTATTGGACGGGTTACCATGATGAAGGAAGGGAGGAAACAGAACTTTATGGGTTACAGAGAGAAAACGTACAACTAATATAGAGAGAAATTAAAGACATTCCTCGTATATTATGCAAGATAAAAGCAGATGTTTCTTCGGTTATGTCAGATGCATTTCAGCCCTTAGATGGTAAAAAATTTAGGGGCTGAAAATTTGTGTTGAATTATGTGGTTCCCGAACAGGATCCATAAATTAGTTGTAGTTTAGGGTTTTTATCTCTAATAGTTAGTTTAGGGTTTCTATCTTCATTATTGTATGCATCATTACACGTTCAATAAGATTGGTATTCTCTCTCTCTCTTCTCTCCCTATTGCAAAGTTATCAAATATAACTACATCCAAGCCATTAAGCAAATATTAAAAATGACATCAAAGAAATGAAACTTCAAGAATTCAAGGCTAACAGAACGAATAAAATGAGAGCAAATGACCATACGATTTTGAAAACATTGGTCCACATTCCTTTTCAATAAAGCTCTAGAGCTCCTTCCCCTCAGTCTTCAACTACTTGCAACCTTCTTTTATTAATGTAAATTCATATCAAATCAAATCCCCAAGCATTTCTCAGCCCTGCAAACAACAGCACAACGAAAATTCATACACGTTTCCAAAGCAAAGAAAAACACAGCAACTAAATAAAACTGTTTGCACTTATTGATTGTAAGTAAGTATATATGCGTCTATATGTTAAGAGTTATAAAACCTAGCAAAGCGTTCGGTGGCCAACAAACGGGGAGGGAAAGAAATTAAAAACTCAGAATTTCATAAACCTGCGGCAAGATTTCACATGTATCTCTTTCCCAATTCCAAAGATTTCTTGACAACGGAAAAACGGAGACAGAAATGAAGTGTAATATTAATGAGCGTACCTTCAGTTTGTTTGGTTAACTGGAAATTTCAGTCGGGGATTTGAACTGGTTTGGTTTTCGCGTGCTTGAAGAGTTTTCAGAGGGTTTTTCTTTCACTCAAGTCTCTCAACAGTCAAGTATGAATTTGGATCGATTTGTTTCGGGCACCTAGAAATTATAGAGCGTGTAAACGAGTCGGATCTCAGTCGGATCCTATTTCGTTCGGTTATGCACTTGGATCCAATTTGACGTCGTGCTTGCTGCGCCTGCGAGTGAGAATTTCAGTCTCTGTTAATTTGTCCCCGACCCGATGGATTTGCGGTGCGGCACGTATATATATAAAGGTTGCTGCTAGGGACACCAAATTTGTATCTTAAATAGTGTGGCATATTAAAAATTGTTTAGATTTTAAAATGAAAGTAGTTATTAACAATTGTGTATTGTTAACTTTCTATTTTTACTACAAATTTATTAAACTAAACGTCATTTTAAACCTTGTCAACAAAGATAACTTATATTTTTTTTTCTTTGTCAACAAAGATAATTTATACTTCTTTTGCCTATTTTAATTTGATTTATATTCACACAAATTAAAATTCTATCACAATCTTTCATAAATTGGTGTGATTGTTTGTAAAATTGTGATACTGAAATATATATTAGTTTTTAATAACTTATTGCAATTATATTTATTCCATTATTTTCCCGATAACAATTTACCCATTCAGCGTAACTTTTTTTTTGGGCAAACATTCAACGTAACTATTTGACCCGTTAAATCCAAATATTTGCTTGAAAAAGAAAATAAATAAAAAAGAAGAAAAAGAAACTTGGTTGAAAGATGTAAGCGTGTATCCTCTCATAACTTTCTTCAACATCTTCGTCTTTCCCTAAACCCTTTCAATTATTAGCAAATTATTTTAGTATTCCAAAAATGGATTTGAGCCTACAAACCCTAAATTAAAACAAGAGGCAAGTACGGCCGCTCAGCTATCCTATTTCTTAAAATAAATATATATAAAAAAAAAAGACATAATCGAGTATCGCCGTGCGGCTATACTATTTCTTTTTAAAAAAATAGAAATAATCGCGTATAACAGCTCGGCTATACTATTTCTTTGAAAAAAGTTTTTTTTTTCTAAAAACCACCGCAAGGGGGGGGATGCCGAAGGCAGGGCTAGTGACTGGAGTGACCGGGCGGCTAAACTATTTCTTTTTTGAAAAATTAGACAACCCAAGTATAGCCAGAAAATTAGAAACACTCAAGTATCGCCGACCGGCTATACTTATTCTGTTTTAAAAAATTAGACAAAATTGAGTATAGCCGTTCAGCTATAATATTTCTTAAATAAATAAAAAACCTAGTATAGCCGTCCGGACATACTATTTCTTTTTAAAAAATAGAAATAACTGCCTATCGCAATGCGGCTATACTATTTCTGTTTAAAAAATTTAGACAAAACCGAGTATAGCCCGGTGGCTATACGATTTCTTTTTAAAAAAATAGAAAATCAGAGTATAGCCGTGCGGCTATACTATGTCCATGAAACAAATTTAAAAACCCGGTATAGCCGCGCGGCTACACTATTTCAATTTAAAAAGGGGTATAGCCGTTCGGCTATACTATTTCTTTTTAAAAAATTAGAAAAACCCGCGTATAGCAGGTCGGCTATACTATTTTTGTTTAAAAAATTAGACAAACCCGAGTCTAGCCGTTCGGCTATACTACTTCTTTTAAAAAATAGAAATAACCGCGTATAGCCGTTCGGCTATACTATTCCTTTATTAAAAAAAATGGCAATAACCGCATATAGCCGCCCGGCTATACTATTTCTTTGAAAAAAATTATACATAATCCAGTATAGCCTTGGGGCTATACGATTTCTTTTTAAAAAAAATTAGAAATAACAGCGTATAGCCGGGCCCTATACTGTTTCTTTGAAAAAAAAAATTTGAAAAACCGAGGATAGCCTCGCGGCTATACTATTTCTTTTTAAAAAATTCGACAATAACCGAGTATTGCTGCAAACCATATGAGATGTACGGTTACATTACCAAAAGATGGGTAGTTATTTCATGAAAGCAGCATTGCACAATTGCACAAGATAAAAATAGAAGTAATGAGAAACTTCAATGGTAATGTGGAGTTCAATAATGGGGTTCCTCATTGATATAGCATATTACTTTTGGAAAGAAAGATCAGTTGGTTCTGATCTCTTTTGCTATATAGTAATTGTTTTGGTCTGGTTTCATATCCTATGAGTTGATCATAAGGCTAGCTTCTATTAATCTTTGGGGTGTTGTTCGGCTATTCTGCGTAGGAGGTCATAGAATCCTCCATATTCTGTTGGAAACTCTCCTTATATATGAATCCTTGTTGTTAAACAAAACAAACTTATGTCTAATTTCACTTCCAGATGTTGTGACACAAAAGGTATACCCAACGAGTATAGCAGGGAACGGAATAACAAAAGTGTCGGTCTTAGCCGGGAGCACATCTGTAGATCAGACTCAGAAGTACAGTTTGCTTGGTTTGATCTTCTTTGGGATGTCTCGTCCACTTTTGCTCCATCCATTGCACTAGAAACTGTTGAAACTCAAACTAGTAGGTACAATGAAATCAGCAATATCATCAAGTACATACACGTATAAGTATACCTTTAAGGCAAGTTGATCCAGCAGAACAAGATGGTGATGGGCTCAATGGTTCTACAATAGAGGTAGCTACAATACTTGATGAATCTTTACATTCACTTATAGTGGACTCAGCAGAATATCCATCAACTGTGATTTCACCTGATTTGTTTCGACCTCTGCACCAATCGGTGACAGGCAATGGCCCATCCAAAATACCAAACGCAGATTTTAAGGCTGTCTTTATGTCAGACTGCAGCAAACTAAATATTTTCGAATATTTTAACCGTACAGCCGTTCGGCCATGCTGTTAACATGTATTTATATGAGAGAGTATAGCCGCGCGGCTATACTGTTAAGTGGTATCTTAGCCCTTTTTAATTACTTAAATTAGTAATTATGTTTGAATTATTATTTCTTTTGTGAATAATTAGTTTTGAAATATTTTACTAATTTCATAAAATACTTAATAAATATTAATTAATTATATTTACTTATCTTCAATAATTTTGCGGACTTTAAAATTATTTTTAATTTTCGAATATATTGTAAAAATTGTTTCAATTATTAGCAAATTATTTTAGTATTTCAAAAATGGATTTGAGCCTCCAAACCCTAAATCCAACCACAAGCCTACTATTGAGTACTTATGACTCGAGACTCACGTAACTTGACATAGGGTTTTAGGATTAGAGTTTCGATTGCAATATATAGTTAGTACGACATAACTGGACCTAACCCACAAGGCCCACCTTCCATATAGCATGTGTGGGAAGACCCCACTTATTAGGAGTAGAGACTTTCTCTTATTTTCCAATGTAGGATTCAAGTTCATGTATTTCATTCAAACTCCAACAAGTAGTTGATATTATCGAATCATGTTGTGACTTGGAGGTTTGGAGGCTAAAATCCATTTTTGCAATACTAAGGAGTCGATTAGGCTCAGACATGTAAATAATAAAAGTCTATATTGATGCAGTAATCATTGGAAGTTTGATTTCACACATCAAACATAGTAACATAGAAACAGTGGCTTTCTCAAAAAGAAATAATAATAATAAAAAAAGAAATCATGGAAATAGGTTACTATTAACCAGAGTAGTTAAGAATACGATCATCTGAAATTATACTAGCAGTGTGAGCGGCAATTGGGATAATTTTGAAGTTCCTCATAAAGCAAGGAAGGTTCTTATTCGAGGTAGGAGCATATAAAATATAAGACAAGTTTCTCATAAAGCAAGTTTGTTATTTTTTAGTGGATGTGCGAGCACGTCCAAGCCAGCTGAATTGAGTAACAAAACAGAAACTAGAATGGATCCAATTTTGTACATATCAGCTCTAACTCTGAGCTAGCACATCCGGCAGTGGCAGCATATTTTCTTTTCCATTGCCTACAATTAAATTTAATATTCAGTATAAAGTTTACGGGTTCAAATTACAAATAATGCCTCTTCAAAAATTTCCTCTGCGACTCCCGTACAAAAAATAAGACCGCTTAAAAACCACAATTTACACGATGCAAGGTAAAAATTTGCTCTGCAAATAAGTTCATCGCATATCTATTGTTTATACTTTTGGCGTTGCCACTCTGCAATCTGCACCAACTGCTTCACTAACGGACTTGAAACCATCCCTTTCTAAGCACTCAGACAATTCAGCCTGTGAGAGTGAGAGAGAAAGAGAGAGAGAAGCAAAGATAGTAAGACTATTATAAGCACGTCGTTGACATCAGGGGGAAAAAAATGGTTTTCTGCAGAATGAGCACATCAGAAAATACCTTTATCTGGGGGATGAGAGCAGGTCCCCCATAGGCAAATGCTGTATAAAGCTGAACAAGACTTGCTCCAGCTCGTATCTTTTTGTAAGCATCCTCACCACTAAATCAATGGCATAAACAAAGTCCAATTAAGGGGGGGGGGGGGAAAAGTAGAGAATAATTAAAATATGAAAAATATCAACAAAGGGCTGTTCTGATCTTACCTGCTAATGCCCCCACACCCTATTAGAGGAATCTTTCCCTGATTGATATTAAATTAACAGGGTCAAGCTCGGATACATAGGCATAAAAATGAAACCAAAAGGAAAGAACATACAATTTAAACAAATAGTTCAAATAACATCCAAAAGAGGACCTAAATGTCTAGCAATAACAACTAAGAGGTTCAAGCCAATAAATATTCTCTAGTAAAAATAAATAAAAGGAACTCAGCTAGACGCCATATTCATCAAACCCAAAAACAATTATAAGCTACTCTACATGAAATTTGACGCTTGTATACTGATATTTTATGCTTTCATAATTCTGTACTTCCTAATGCAAGGGTAACGAAGTAATATTAACAGTCCAACTTCACATGTACATAAGCCACAATGGGATGATGGGTCATGACAACAATAGAATGACATATCAGGCCAACATACTCAAGCATCTTCAAAATTTTCAATAATATAACATAAAAATAAGTGGCATCTTGTAAAGATATGTTCTATGCAATCTACCCCAGTGTAAGTATTGTGAATAACAGGTTACATGAGTTACAAAGGGGCAACGTACCCTCGTCAAAATGTACATCTCCTTTAAGAGACTGGTAGAGATATTAAAGAGTGGCTTTCCACTCAAGCCACCAGCTTCAGAAGCCGCTGGGTTTGTAGTAACAGGATCTGATCTTGAAACAGTTGTATTTGATATAATCTAGAATAAACAAGATAAAAACAGCTCATAAGAGTAGAACAAATGGCACTAACTTTTAGGTAAATAACATACTGAACATTAAAGTCATCAACCTATACTCTAATATTAACATGTAGAACACCATATGGTTATCATTGCACTAAATAGCTCAAAGAGTAGAAACTTTTGATATGGATATGGTAAACAATGAAAACTGTGAAGTGTGTGATAGGAAGTAAACATACCAATCCATCCAAGCGAAGGGCAAGGGCAACCTATGTCCATAAACAAACCACCATAAGAAAACCATTTTAAGGAGAAGAGGGGGCGAAGAAAGTAATCAATTACGAGCATAAACGCATACTGCAGCAATATCTTCAAGGTCTTCTTTAGACAAATCTGGAGCAATTTTCACGAGCAATGGAGGAGAGCCCTCTTCACCCCATTGCATTTCATCACGAGCAGCTTGAACCTTGAGATGGAAGAAAGAGTTATAAGAGCTAACTTTTGCAGACATTGTGATCAATTATATAGAGAGAGAAAGTTCATGCCTCTGAGATCCATACCCTTTTCACAAGGTCCTTTAACTGCTTTCTTCCCTGAAGCATACGTAACCCAGGGGTGTTGGGTGATGAAACATTAATCACCTGCAAAGAGATCAGCACAAATATTGTCGAATTAATGAAACTGGATTTGAACTTGAAACGTATATGCAGAAACTAAAACCTTAATGCTTGCAGTTTGTGAATTATTACTGAAAACTCAACTTCTGAGGAACAATATCAAGAAATGATGCAAGACTCTATTTCAACCCACTGAAAATTCAGCTTTCACAACTGAAGTTGAGGAAGTTTTACTTTAATCTGAATCATTTCCAGATATAAATTTGATTGATCAAATATCCTAGTCAAGTAATAAAAAGTCGGACTTCCGAACAATTGCTGCCCATCTGAGCTTTTAAGAAATTATTTTCCAAAATCTCTATTCTCTAGTAAATTGATTGTGACCCTCAAAAGACATATATGGCATCATTTATCAACAGACAAGGAAATATGTAACCAATTCTGTAGTATAATTTGTGACAACTGATAAAATAGCCTAAAGATGGTATGAAATTATACAATTCAAAATCAAATGAATGAACCAACCAAAAGACCACAACAAGAGGCCTATTCAAATGCACCTCTTATTGCTTTTCTGTGTGGAGAAGCAACATAACAAGAACCTATATTATTAGATGTTAGCCATGAAAACAGCATACTCACACACACAGGCATCATGATGAAGTTGATGCATTTGTGAGTACAACCACAAAGTGAACTCTTGTTAAAAGAAAGAACAAGTTGGACAGTGAAGAGAGTGAAGAGAGTGTTTTTTCCTAATTATGCTTCAGTCAGCAGAACTACCCTCCACGCAACCTCCTTTGGACAAACGGCGATCCTATTCCTAGGGCACCAACATTTGCAATCAAGATGCACTTTCCAACAAGAGGGAATGAACATGTCTTTAGTTGCAAAGCAGCAGAGTCACAATGTCAGACAGAAAAATTACTAGACTATGAGAAATCAATAGAGAACAATCTACCAAGTAATCAGCATACTGGGACAATGTATGAACCCCTTGTACATAATCTGCAGAAGCATCTTCACTTGTCTTATTCTTCCCAAGATTCACCCCTAGTATTCCAGGGCCAGCTTTGCCTCCAGGTTTGACTTCTTCACCTGAAGAAGATGAAGAGCTTGTAGTTTCATCCAACTTCCTCTTACCATGCTGAGCACCCAACCGCTTTGCAACAGCAACAATTCCTTCACTATTAAAGCCACATCGATTGATGATAGCTCTGAACACAACATCAGGTAGATTGATAGCACATAAGTTAGAACAAGAAATATAACCCAGCTCAAGTTTGACAAAAAAAGAAAAAAAAGATTCAGAAGCTAAAGCACCATAATCACCTTCCAAAAGTGAATAGAAAATTTGACTTAACACAAGAAATTCAAGGCAATTCAGGTCTTAATCAGAACATAATAAGATAAACACAAAACATACTCTTACCCTTCCTCACGCAATCTGAAGATACGAGGCTTTGGATTGCCCTCTTGGGGAACGGGGGTTACAGAGCCAATCTCTACAAAGCCAAAGCCTAAACCAAGTAAACCATCAACAGCCTCAGCATTCTTATCAAATCCAGCAGCAAGACCTACAGGGTTGGAAAACTTCCTTCCCCAAACGTCTAGCCCTAAATTTGATGGATCTGGTCTCTTCTCTCTAGGAACCCAACCTCGTGCTGCGGCTGAGACACCCAGTCTGTGAGCAACCTCTGGATCCAGAAGAGCGAAGAATGGATTCACAAGTTTTGTAGCTGAGAATAGCCAGCCACTTCAAAAATTTGATATCCAAGAATTAGCAATAAACGTAACTAAAATTAAACTTCAACATTTCACAAAAAACTTAAGCCAGTCTACTAACTCCTGATAAATAAACTGAATTACACGGTTTCTGCTTCATCCACATAAATAAGTACACAATAGCATAACAATGAACAACCTCATCACCACTGCAAGAATGAGGCAGAACATAACAAATGACAATTCATAATTTTTGTCTAATGTCCCACGAAAGCTATTAATTTAGCAAAAGAAATTTATGACTTTTACAACTAGGAGTGTAATTCCAAAGTTTCTAGGTAACAAGGAGAAATCCAGAGAAATTCACCCCCAGCCCCAACACCGAACAACACACGCTTACACCACACAGGTTTCAAGCAATACAGCATGACAGACTTTTAATTCAAGCATCAGAGGTTGCCTTAAGAGAATTCCACATGTTTTATGCTTATACTTTTCTGGCTGATAGGTAACAGTAAGTGGAATTAAACATAAATGCTGAAACACTGCAACCATATTGTAAACCGTGTGAAAGGTTAAATGCAAACAGAGCAAAACTTCTACTTAAATATTTAAATGAGGTACCAGAAAGTTGCTTCATCCACAGTGCTCACATAAGCTCCTCCGCCTATAACTAAGCCTAAGGTGGTTCCCGTCAACAACCTCCCCTACAGTTCAAAATAAGCAGACAGCACTTCAAAATCAAACAATAATGCATTGAATTTCCAACAAATTTGACTTAAAAATAAGTGTAAGCAATATAAAATGAAAAGGCACCACTTTGGTGAGATGGGTTTGCATTTTTGCTGGAAACAAATAAAAATATAGTCGTCATAGTTCTTCCTCTGTGATTCTTTGCAACCAAAAAGATAGTGTCATACATATACGAAGGAGAAGAAGAAGAAGAAGAAGAAGAAGAGAGAGAGAGAGAGAGAGAGAGAGAGAGCGCATACTTTCTTCGAAAAATGAGGAATCTTTGGAGCAGTTTCTGCAGCAGAAGAACAGTGTCGTGCACCTGCAATAGGAGTTGTGCATGCCCTTCTGAACAAAAAGTCTCTTAATAATTTTCTTGAAGCCCTTGCTGCCATGACCTTCAATGATCAAATAAAAAAGTTAAAAATTTTCAATAGCTTAAATATCGCCTCGCGAACTAACTTTGCTAACAAAATAATCAAAGGCAAATGCAAAATCAATAGTAGAAAAGGAACGTACAGAGCAGTGGACTGTGGAAGGCAAGAGAGTGATACTGGGCTTGTTACGACGGCACCCTTGAAGGAGCGGGACAATGGGTAAAATGGCACACACCGACTGGTTTGGCTTTTTCTCGTGCGGGTGATATATGGGCACCCGGTCTTAGATTAAACGGGTTATTTTGCGTTTACGGGTCAATATCAGATATACTTGGTGTTATTGATTTAAGAATGTATGAGTAAATAGATGCATGTTATACCCAAGTGGTGTCCCCCTAGCATTATTATTAGAACATTGCGTTGGGGTTGTTCCATATCAATGTATGGCAATTTTGACAAAAAATGTTGCAAACGTGACCATATACACAGGTCCATAGTGCTTAAGCCAATCATTTATTTTTCGCCGTCAGATCAAATTAACTAATTCGATTCAATAACTAATTAATTTCATCAAACAATTAAGAAATAAGACCTCATTTAAAGTCCTCATTACGCAAATATTGCTCAAGATCGCGTAGCTGCAATGATACCGACAAGTGAACAAGTAAAAGAGTTGTATGGGCTAGGATCCAATCCAACTAGTAACTGTACAAGGACCAAATGAAACATCAAATTTCTTTGTAACCCAATGACTCATAAGCCATCAACAACTACAAGCCCAAGAGTGTTGCTCAAATGGGCAGGGACAGGGAACGGGAACGGTGTGCAAAAGTTTACTTACTAGGGTTCAAGTCTTTCCTTCACATAAACAATAATAAGAAGAAAAAAGATAAAAGTCATAACAAGTTAGATTACAATCCTTGATATGCAATAATATCTAGTTAATTACAATCCTTGATTTGTCAAGTTACAAAATTACTTGAAATAACAATTTTTGAGTGGCCTTCAAGTAATCCCAGCTTCTTGACTTGAGCATATGTAATATATATTTATTTGAGCGCGGGTTGCTGCTTGTTTTCTCAAATCCCAATTTGGAGCTGTCGTTCGTTCGTTTCAGAAAATAGAAAATAGAAAGGAGAAAAAGAAGATGCAAGCGGTAGCAAAGCTGAGCAAGAACCTCACTCGGCCTCTCTTCTTCCTCGCTCCAAGAACCTTAACCACACTCACTGCTCCTTCTTCTTTATCGAACTTGCTTACCTCACTGGGCTGTGACACCAGCATCACCCACTGCACCAACACCTGTCTCACTGGAAGAACTCTGCTTCAATCTCCCTGGTCCGCCATCCAACACCGCGGAGCCGTTGTCCTGGGCTCCGATGTAAGTTTTTCAATCTCATTTCGGTTTCCTACTGAGCGACGACGTTTTGAATTGTAGTTGTTGTTCACAGTCATGAATCATGATCGTGCGATTGTGCAGGTGAGAGCTGGAAATGTCATTGAGAGGAAAGGTGGGTTGGCAGTTTGGCCTTGCAATCAATTTTACACAGAAGCTCGTTGGGTTTTGTTTGAATATTCATTTAAAATTGTTTTTTTGCTAACAAATTTTATGAATCATTTATAATTAAAAAAATCACATTGCGGTTGCGCTTGGTTTTATGGTGGACAATACTTGCTTCAGATCGTCTTTACCAGGTGAATTGGTTTATTGTATTTTTGAATGGTGCAATAATGTTATTGATGAATATTCTGTGATTTAATTGATGCATAATTTGTTATTATTTAGGTGATAAAGGTAGAACATTCCCATGAAGGAAGAGGAAAAGCGCACATTAAGGTGTGTTTCTGTCATTCTGACCTTATCATTATTAGAACCTTATTCATAAGGTTTGATTTGTACATTTTGTGCTTTTTCTTAAAAACAAGCTGAAATGTGAAGCTGTGTTTTCATTGTAGGTGGAGCTTCGTGATGTTGACTCTGGAAACAAGACATCCCAAAGGTTGTCGACGGATGAGGCAGTTGAAAGTACGAAATTTTTGTAAATTCCCATTACCATTAGCTTAATAGTCTACAATGCTCATTCCCTATCAGATTGCTTTAAATTGTTGATGTACGCATTCTTTGTTAGTTCAATACGTTTCCTTTCTTGGATGACTGTTTCCGCATTGCTTTTCATTGTTCTGGTTTTGTTTCGTTTCACTTTTTTAAAACGTCTGCTTGTGAGGCTTGTTCACAAAGACATTGACCAGTGTTCACAAATTTTTTTATGCATTTACTTGAGTGTAGGTTGTTTTGAACTGAATAATGGTCGCTTTCAGCAAGGAAAGTTACCTCTTGAAACTAATCGGTTCATGTTAACCCGTCTAGTGGATGCTCCTTATTCTTTTAGTTATAAGCACTGGTTTATCCTTTAGTGGACGCCCATTGCTCAATAGTGGCTGGTACCTTTTCCTAAATTAAAAACAATACTGACAAATGGGCTGTATTATCACAGTTATGTCAAGTTGGCTGAGGTCTTTTGATCTCAATGATGTGCCATTCTTTCAGTTATTATGGTTGTGTGAGCTAAAATGATAAAATCTTGTATGATTGCTGCAGGAGTATTTGTTGAGACAAAAAGCTACATTTACATGTGCACAGATCGTGATGGCATTGTATTATTGATTGAGTGAGTTTTATGTTTTAAAATTTCCCTCCAGCATCCTCTTCCTTTCACTTCCTGCTGTTACTTCCTCTTAAGAAATACTTTCTCTTTGTAATTTTTATCAGCCCTGATACGTACGATCAGCTCGAAGTGCCTGAGGACTTATTTGGAAAGAAGGCTAAATACCTACAAGGTCGAGGCTTATTATAGTTCATGTTCCTTTCTGTTCATTCATTTTCCATGATTTTACCTTTACTTTTTTTTTTTCTTACTGTCCGTATTCCAAAAGTTAGTGATTATCAATGAGCATGAAATTCATAGTATATAAATTTATGTAAATTGATTCAGAGTTATTTATTACAACAATTTACTTTCTAGCTGCCACGAATGGTGTTTTGGATAAAACTACATGGTGGTATCTGAAAATAATCATGTGGTGGAAGCTGCTGTCACATCATTGTTTACTTACTTTTTTTTCTTCTGTTCAGAATGCCATTGTGATTGGCAATCCGTGTAAAACTCTTCTTCATGACCGGCTTAATAACTCTACTAGTATCAGGACCTTCCAGCCACTGGCACTGAACCATCTTATAACTCCAATACTGTGATGCCTCTTAGATACAATTATCTAAACCGTCCTAGTCATTTTGGGTGTTATAATAATAATGCCTTGTTTCCTGTTTTGGCAGAAAATTTTATTCAGATATGTAATTGAATTTAAATTTCATCATCATTGTTAGTTGTCATAGTTGCCATGTATTATACCAAAATAAAATATGATATTCACTGTGAACAGAGGAACTGAAAGTTAAAGTGGAGCTGTTTAACGGAATCCCTTTGTCCGCATCAGTTCCAAAACATGTGACATGCATTGTCAAGGAAGCACAACCTCCTGTGAAGGGGATTGCAGCAACACCTAAGTATGTTTTAATTGTGCAAATGCTATTGTTTTTGTAGACTTCATCTCACTACTCAATGTTGCTTTGTCTTTCAGTTGCACTTACTCCTTGAATTATCACTTGATATAATAAACTGCTTGATCAATTTCAGTGTTGAATTCTTGTCATTATTCTGACAAAGGATATAATTGCTAAACCGTAGATTTCTAAGTTAACCCGTTAAACTAAAGCTTGAAAAGATATAACCGTAGATTTCTTGTCATGGAGATGCCCTCATCGAGGCATCAATTGATAATAGTGGGCCCCATGCATTAAAACCTTTAAGTATGCTGGTTTGAGGACTTTGCTAAAGTTGATCATGATTAGGTTGTTGGTTATCTGGTGTAGTTTGCAATATCATTTATCTGTTTCCCCTACAAAGTAAAATCTTGTGACTAAATTCTCAAGTGGATTCCTATTATCATGTTGACACTAGTGTGCATTGTAATATTAATATATTATTTGTGCACTTTTGCTAACCCCTGATTTTTCTCTAAAATGCAGGGATAAAATAGCTGAGATGCAAAATGGCTTCACCATGAAAGTAAGAATTTATTTTTTAAATATTTTGGATAAGCTAATTTACTGCTTTCAGTAGCTAATATTAGAAGAAAATAAGGTATTTACAAAACCTGCATCAAACAATAAGTAACGAATAGTGGGCATTACAGAGTATGGTTTTTTAATTTGAAGTGAACTTTTTCATATTGCATGATGTCAACACTTTTTTTTTGGGAGAAGTTTTCAAGTTATCAAGAGCTTTGTTTTATATAGTATGACAATTTAAACAGCTCACATTATAGAGCAGATAGCTTACCATTATGTCTGGATTGAGTTTATAAGTTGATCCTGAAGGCTTGCTGGACTCCCACATTCTTGCAAAGTTCAGCTTGTTCTTAGAGCCCAGATTCTCCCTCTCCTCTCTCCCTGTTCTACCATTCTATAAGCTGGAAGATAAATACATATGTAGCATGCAGATTACATGGCGAATGGTGCATTGAGGATATGCTATAGGTGTCATGAATCAGAGATTGCATTAATGTCTTCTTTCTTTTTTCTTTTTCATTCCGGACTTGCTAGGTACCACCTCACATCATAGCTGGTGAAGCTGTGATAATTGACACTGAGGACGACTCCTATGTCAGAAGGTAATTTTCTACTTATCTCTCTGAGCGTGTATCATATTCTTCTAAGTTGTTCTTGCACAGCTAGATATAAAGTAAGCACCTAAGCATCCTATTAGCAATATCAAGATTTACCTAATATTTATAAATGTTTATATGACAAGATTTTTCTGCTTTATAACTCAAAAGGCCCTGATGATTGAGATGTTCCAGTTATAATGTGATGTTGTTGTTATCCATGTATATTTACAACTCTCTTTGCGTATTGTCACCGGATCTCTTCATTACACCTCAACTGCTGTCATTTGTTTCTACGTAGTTATCCATAAATAATTATAACTTGAATGTTTCAGCTGGACTCTAGGGGGAACATAATGCCTGTGTTGGGAATTTGGTTTCTAGATTTTCTAGTAAGCTTTGATTTCATTTTTTTTATTTCCTGTTGCTTTCAGGGCCAAGGCATAGTGCTTAATATCATTGCTTCAGTCTGATGGAGAGATGGAATATCATTTGGGATGAGTCTAAGATCACTTGTTGAGTTCAACTCCGTAATGGATTAATTTATTAACCTTGATGATGAGGTTGCTGCTGATTCAGTGTGATGTATATTTACTCATACAACATTAGAGAATGATACACAGCTCTTTAGGGAGGATCCAAGTTTTGCCCTTGAACTTGATGAACAATTGTTTTCTGCGTGCAATTTAATTTATAGAAAGTAACGTTTCACATTCTTATTTACATAAAACTGCAGTTTGAAAAGGGGAAGAGTATTATGCCGTCTCTAGATCATTTTTAGCTTGCCATCAGTTCAAGTTATTTGTTTAAAAAAAAAAAAAAAGTTTTTGATGTCATTAGGAAGAGACGAGAGAGGACGGGCCGGCAGGGGAGGGGGTTTGCGTTGTTTGTTTTCAGATTTTCTTATTAATTAAACCAATATTTTAAACAATCTAAATATTTTATTTGTTTATGTCCACATGTCGCAAATTTGGCATGATCGTCAACTAAAAGTGTGGGCTGCCACAGATTGTGTAATGGAGATTTAACATTGGACGGCGTTTTAAACATTGAGGAGTTACAATTAAGGGCAAACGTGAGGAAATAAAAATGCAATTAACCCAAAAAAGAAGAGGGGAAAAGAACTTTGTTGTAAGATAAAGATGATCATAATATCTCAATTTCTGTTATTATTATCAAGAGCTCCAAGTTTACTTTTGCTTTCATTGTTAATTTCGTCAATAACACATTTGCATTATCCACCCACAACATCCAGCAAGCATACATGGCAGTGTTTTTTGACATTCATTCAAGCCATTAAAAAAGAATTACTACTAAACCAAGAGTTAGTTGGTTAAATATGAGCAACCGGAATTCAAATCCAATCCGATTCCACAAGCAGCGTAAGGGAAAGAGGTTTTAAAAAAGTCATAAAGAAGTTAAGTTCTTGATTTCATTGGTAATGGTATCCCCACCTATTCCATGTCATTTTCCCCTACATATTTACAAAACAAAGGGGAACTAAACCTTAAAACAAAACGAAAGCTTGACTGCATGCACAACTGCTGCCAAAGTAGAATATCCATGAAGTAGTCGTAAATTAAATATAAATGCGTCAAGAGTGGCAAAGCACTGATACAATTTGGCCAAACTAACTTCAAATCTCATTGCAGACTTGTGCTAATCAGATTGCAACAGTCCAATTGACAATTCGAGTTCCCGGATCCTTTCTAAAACAAACCATGTAGTCTGCAAAATCATGCAGCAGGCAATCACTAACAAATAAATGTGTGCGCATGCTTGTGCGCGTTTGTGTGTTTGTGTGTGTGAGAGAAAAAGAGAGAGTACCATGATAGGAGGTGCTGCACGGAGAAGACAAACAGAAAATCCTGAAAAGAATCCAAGGGGTCCTCTTGATTTCAAAATTTCAAGGGCACACTCCAGGGAGGTTCTAGCATGTCCACTTTTTATAGAGGCTAAATGTATGTGTTTTACCGGCAAACTGCATGCTGCAGCAAAGAATGCTGAAATAGCACTTGCACCTGAATAAAAATGATAACTAAATTACATTACAAATAAATACGAGAGGAAAAGGAAAGAGGTTAAACTGAGACAAAATTGGATGTATTAAATTAAATACTGGGGCAAGAAACAAACTCTAGCAAATAGCTAGATAGGTACCCCAAGGAATCGAACCCCAAACCACAGGCCTGACCATGTAGAGGGTAGAAAAAGCTACCCACATCTGCCATTTATTAACATGCAGTGTGCACAGATGAGTTGACAAATTACAATTATTACATGCTAGATAACCACGATACTGTTAGGACCTCAAGAAGAACATATTCCCAAAAAAGAAACAATAATACTACTTCGTTGGCTCATGAAGCATGAAATGCTAATATTCTAAAATTTAATAGGTTTAGAAAGGACACATATACAAGTTGGACTATATCCGTTTTGTTTTATACCTTGTTATGGAGAATGCTATCCTTTTTCTTTAACCATATCAAACAGAGCGAGACTCAACCAACAAAAATGTACTCTAACAATCAGAGCTATGGCAGAAGTCGAAACCTTATTATAAATTTTGAAATCAGTTTTGATAAAGATAATAATGCCTGGAAATTCAAGTAGTCCAGGAAGAATTTTTACCCAATTGTCCCTTATGTTTTCACGAAGAAAGAGAAACAAACAGCATTAGTGCCAATTTTTTTTACTTGTGTTAACGAGTGAAGTTTAATTTTGGTTAAAAGGAGTAGATGGAAACGGAATGACGATCCTCAATAGTCAATAGTAAGAAGCATTCCTTCCACTACACTGCCTATAGCAGACAGAAATCATTTTTGACGTGATGCACTAAAACTCT
The DNA here is from genome assembly GCF_000346465.2 of Prunus persica. Taxonomy (NCBI): domain Eukaryota; kingdom Viridiplantae; phylum Streptophyta; class Magnoliopsida; order Rosales; family Rosaceae; genus Prunus; species Prunus persica. The sequence goes on from NC_034014.1 coordinate 414,545, forward strand.
AAAACTTAACCAGAAGGAAGAAACTATCAATTTGTAGACGGTGAAAACGAAGGCAAAAACTTGATGCTCAAAACGTCAAACCCCTGTTTTATAGTGTGGTGTACAAAATTTATTTCTCTTCTGCATTCGTCCAATTGTACCTAATGAGACGATCTCTCTCAAGTTCTCAGCTTCAGAATCATTAGGGGGTGTAATATCCTATTCCAATCACACCCTAAAAATTACAAGTACAAATACCATAAATTCAGTAATCCTACTCCAACCCCGCTATAAAAATTTTCCAATATTTGTTCGACGTTGAAAACGTCAAATCGCAGAAACGGGACTACAACACAACTAGAAAAAAATTATTGTTTGAAGTTTGAACTCAACTCCAGCCAAAATATCCGTCCGGGAAGAAAACTACAACCCAAAGTTTGCTTCCAACTTCTGGATCTGGTTGAGGAAAATCCATGTCATCTGCATAATTAAACACCAACCAATCAGAATATCATCAACCAAAATGTGTCAGCAATTGAAACTAAATGAAAAAACCTTGTTCCCCCAACAAAATCAAAATGAGAGAGAGAGAGAGAGAGAGAGAGAGAGAGAGAGAGAGAGAGAGAGAGAGAGAGAGAGAGTACCATGACATGGGGGGCAATTCTAACACAATATACTGGAAACCCAGTGTAAAATTTCAATGGTCCTCCTGCTTTCAGGGTTTTCAAGGCACAATCAAAAGAGCCAGTGTATGGATACTTTCCCTGAGCATCAGGTTGCATTTTCTGAATTTGGGTTTTCACATAATCAAAGGGCAAACTGCAAGCAGCAGCAAAAAATCCTGAAACAGTACTGGCACCTACAAAGAGCAAGCAAGCACATGTCAATTCAGCATAAGCATATTTTAACAATGAAACAGAGGGAACAGGATGTATGAAACCAAGAGAAAGCAGAGAGAGAGAGAGAGAGAGGATCATCATCAATACCCCTTAACTATTAAAATTCACAATATAAACAAGATGAACTCAACATCTGTATGTGGGCATAAGGTCATAATAAGGTTCAGCCAAGAAAATCTGTCCAAATTGTCAACAAATCAACCACCAACATTCGTAGTTATTGAAAACAATGTTATTTAATAGTAAAGTTTGGAACTATAAAAACACAAACAGGGTGTTTTGGCTAGCTTAACTACAGTGCTCACTCCAAATCTTTCCTCACATAAAAGGAAAACCTGCCCTAACATATGAAGTCGACTACTCTTCATTCCATGTTAACAATACTGGATTCCTCACAAAGAGGATTAGTCAAATATACAGAGTAGATTGAATAAATAGTTCTGAAATCAGTAAAAGTTAGCCAAATAAAACCTCATTTCAATTACACCCAAAATAGTCTAAAGTAAAAAACAATCACATTTATAGTACTTGCAAAGAATCTTACCCAAGACTGTAGTAGCTTCACCAAATCCAAGGGAATCCTTGAAAAACTCAACACTTTGATCATAAGAAGCAAGCATTCCCATGTTTAATGCCATTGCTCTAACTACAGTAGGGCCTGCACCTTTCCAAAGTGCCAAAACCCCTTCATCTGAAACAATACGATAGAGAGCATGGAAAGCATTTGTGTAGTGACGGCGCTGAGCAGCAGGCAAAGTGGCATCGGCCTGCATACGAATGAGTGCTAAATCTGCTGGACTTCCAACAGATGCTCCAATGGCACCAGCAGTTAGCCCACACAAGGCTTTCTGGTATAGAGGTAGGGGCTTCCCATCATTGGCCTCAATTGCTTTGTTTGTCAGAATCCTAAACAAGTTTATCAGATTAACAATGTTATTATCTAATAAACAATGTACATATAAATGAAAATACCACATGATAAACTTACTTAACAATATCAAGAAAATGAAACTAAACGTAAGTGAAGCTTTAAATAAACAAATTTAAAAGCTATAAAATATAGATTATACAATTTCACTTAAGTCTGAATGCTGCAAAAGACCCACCTGAATGATCCAAGCCGAGCTGTGGTATATGTAGCTTGTCTTAGCAGTCCAGCAGAGAGTCCCTGCTCATAGGATTTCCGTTTAGAGAAACAAATATTGTAACGTATGAACTTAAGCCAATCAATCAAACAAAAAAAAACAAAAAAAAAACTAAAACTTATGTCAATAAAAAAACATTCATCCACATTTTGAACCTCAAATCTGACAAAAAATACCTAAAATTGAATTTGGATCTGTGAATCAGAGAGAAGGGATTTGGAATACAAATTGGTTGGATGTAATATAAAATGACAAAACTTGTGATGTTAGTTAAATTCAACGATGTACTAAAACTTAAAAAGACGATGAATTTGATGATGGCTTGGTAATGTAATGTACTATTTGAAATTGTATCAAGTGATACTGCAGAAAGGACTTATCTTTCTTTTTATATTCAGCATAAAACTTCAATGAAGATCCTTACACATAAATACTCACCTCCCAACTGAAGTATATGTTAATGCCTCAACTTGTAAATGATGAAACAACCTATATAATCTCGCTCAGCCTAACCTAACATTATAGCTTGAATCAAAACATCATGCATCTCTGATTGGCAGTGAGAGCCTGAATCATACCCCATACCTAAAAGTAAGAAACTTTACTGGTACAAATTCAAATCTATATAAGGTCCTCCACTTTAACGGATCTTAGAAGCATCATCACTTGATTTAAAACCTCATTTCAGCAATGGATCAACAAGATACATGAAACAAAACTCAAGTTCTAATCACGTTTAAAATACATACCTTATACAAAGCACCGATACCCTCCTCCTTAATCATGTTCCTGGTGACCTGGGCCGCTGATCCCTGACCCAATTGAATTCTCACCTGCACCAACCCAAGATAAGAAGAACCATTACCGCGTCAGCCCCATTTAACCACATTACTGCACTAAACAAAACAAAACCTTTCAAAAAGACCCAGAAATCGCAGATCTAAAAATCATCAAAGAAACTCGTTATCAGCTCATAAATTAAAGTGGGAACCAGCTAACACGAAATAACAAACATGGGTTTAATACAAATCGCTAAATTCATACCTTGATCATATCGACTGGTTGGATAACACAGGTAGCAAGCATACCAGAGGTTCCGCCATTGACGAAGGGCTTAATGGTGGGCCAAACACCAGACTTGGGCTTATTTTTGTCTCCCATATTTGGATTTGAAGTGAGTTAGTGAGAGCTCGAAGGGAGAGAAAGGGGAGATGGGTTCCAAGGAGGCTGCTTTGGAGTTGCAGAAGAGGAGAAAACAAAGGAAAGCAAAGAGGCAATTTAACAGAGTACACTGCACCCACAACAAACCCTCTTCCTCCTCGCTTTCCTCACGACCTGAAAATTATTATAATTAAAAATGAAAATGAAAATGGACAAGTTTATTGTATGACCTTAGATGTCTACCAAATTACAATGTCAGAGAAATACCCTTTTTTTTTTAGGCCGACTGTGTTTTAAAAGTTGGTGACTTTACTTGATTGTCAAATTATTTGATTTATTCCACACTATTCTTTTTCTCGATAGGAAAATGCTCTTTTTTTTCCTTTGTACAAAAGGTTTTAAATCAAATTGATTGTGAAAATAAAAATTAATAACAAATAAAATAGCAATTTCATAAATAAATAAAAATCTGACTGACTATCCTACAATTGGTTCAAATAAAATCACCCTCATCAAGTATGTTTTCGGCCGACTATTCTACAATTAGTTGGTTATTAATTATTATTTGTCTAGGCTTACATTATAACTAAACCCAAAAATTAATAATTATTCAATAATAAAAGTATAAATGCGAATGCAATTATATAATCCCCCATTTACACCTAAATTAGTAATACTGTGAATGGCCATCTCTGCGATATGGTTCGCCAATTCTACGCCATTTATTAATCTCCCAACAAAACTTTATAGGCTTCCACTACATAATCTCAAAAATCAAATTCACAAAATCATATTCAAAACTCCAAAATATTACAAAAATAAAACCAAAACTAGGAAGAATATATTAAAACCAACTCTATGGAAAACAACTAATATGTCAAAAACAACCTGTTGTTTTTCGTGCAGCTAGGGCAACAATTGTATTCCTTGCTTGCTTTTCCAATTGATATAGAATATACAAACCAAGCTTGATGTTGATGTTTTTAATTGCCAATACACTAGCATATCTTCAACCAATAGAACACTTATTTTGATTCAACTGAGGACTTTGAAAAAAGAACAAAATGTTATTGTAAAAAATAAATAAATTAAAACATGTGTCAGATAGAATCACGTTTTCTCTCTACTGTCTTCTTCAAAGTAGGGAGTCAAAATTGGATTGTTCATTGAAGGGTAGAATAGGGAGCACATTAGAACTGATTTATCTCCATCTCCTCCTTATTTAGTTAAGAGGCTTCCTAAACCTTTGGAAATGCTCTAAAATGCAAAATTGAAAATTGATTGAGTCAAATAGTTATAAGGTCTTTTTTTTGGATATAAAAAGGTTAAAGTAAATGATTTAAGTTACGACAAAGTTTGTTATCATAATTCAAATCATTTATGGTAAATCACTATTTTCAGATTCGGAAGAATTTTAAATTTAGTTGGCTAGTGAGCTCTAAGTTTAAGCATTTCCAAATGTCATTACAACTGCATTTTGAATACGATGTAATTTTTTTGTTTTTGTTTTTCAATTGAATACAATGTGGTTAATATGAAATGACCTCAATATAATATATTGCATTTTGAATCTGAAATCTAGGTCACATTTTATTATAAACACATGGATAGAGCCGTCATTTCACTAGTTGTGGGTTGGTGTTGCCTTTTTCTTTCCCCTTTCAAACAAACCAGAGAGAGAGAGAGAGAGAGAGAGAGAGAGAGAGAGAGAGAGAGAGTGTAGCAACATTGACTTTCTGTTAAGACTCTAATGAGGAGGAGGGAAGTTTTTTAATTTAATTGTTGGGTTAATGCATTAATATTTTTTTTTTCATTGCTTGGCTTAGACTACAGTCTACATGTAAAGTCACTTTTGTAAATATAACAATCTAAGCAACTGGGGAAGGGGCAAGTAAGTAATTTAATTTTCCAATAGATTGAGCTCATTGTGGAAATGGGGGAAATGACGTCGAAACTATGTTGATTCATGCATATTACAAGAGTGACGATATTTTCGGGGGATTGATAATTTGATGCCTTCCAAAATAAATAAATAAATAAATGAAGTGATGTTGGGAGGGTATTTTGGGAAAATCAAAGGTTGGGATCAATGACGCCCAATTGCCCATTTGCCCGCCTCACGCACGCACACGAGATCGGAGAACCTCAGCTCAGCTTATCCAATCAATCCTGTAAATGACAAAGTTGTCCCTGTGGCGGTGTAATATTTAGAGCATTTACTCTCACACACCACACCAGCCAAAAAGATGGTTGGATTTTTGTTTGAGTACACGTGGTGACGTGGTCATGGTCCCTCTATCATCTATGTATGTGAATATGATAAATAATCAACTTCAATATATTCTCATAACTTCAGAGATTGGTGATTAAATAAGAAAGAGGGTTTGTTCGGGCGTGATATGGCATGCAAGTTGCCAGGTATGTCACTTTTTTTGTGTTGGTTGTTCTCCAAAAGAGCAACGCTTTATATTATTATATGTTGACTGTGCCGGTACCTACATATTCTATATGTATGCAATTTTGTAGCCCGGCCATTGAAAACAATGTATGCAATTTTGAAAGCCCGTTGAACCATGGCCCATGACTTTATAGGGAAGCAAACTTTATAGCTGATGGCCTTGCTAGTTTGGGTCATAGTCTTTCGCGGTCCAAGATTTGGGAGAATGGTCTTCGTCTGACGTGTACCTCTTCTATTTATTTCGATTTATTCGGGCCTGCATGTTCGGGTGGTTTTTCTTTGTAATTGAACTCTTTTTCGTGAGAAAAAAAAAGAGAAAAAAAAAAAACATGCCAATGTCATACATTAACATTAATTGATTAATTGATTAATTGATTAATTAATGGGTGAGTAGACAGCCTAGCTTTCAACCTTCATAATATCACCGTGAATTTTCAGTTTTAATAATTGAAAAGTTGCACTCATCTATATATCTTTGATGTGTAAATTACTCTTACATACTCAAACAAACTTATATACTTTTTTGTGAAAAATATTTGGAGAAAAGAAAACATAAAACATAAGAAAGTGGATGGTATCATGGTGTGTTCAGAAATAAAGATTATAAAATGCATTATTAGTTTTAGTTCATAATTAAATATATAACTGAGAGAAACAGCAAATAATTAATTACCAAAAATAGAATTTTACAAGAAAAAGGCAAAACCAACAAAGCATAAAATATATATCGGACCACAAAACATAAGAATAATATGAGAAATGCTACATCCATTCCATCCAGGCTCCAGCAGTACTAACAACAACAGCTAATCACACTTGAAAGACGCTTTGGCTTGCTTGCACATGGACAAGTTGGGTCCGCCAACTTTTCCAACTTACCCATATTGCCCTTGCTTCTCAAAACCAACCCCATCTTATTATAGCAATTTTCGATCCTCCTGCACCTGCACCTGCACTGCATGAGTGAGTCGGCAGCACATGACCCGTTCTTTTCTTGGTCATATCCGAAAAGGGCAAAGGAGTCAATAGGCATAAGTCAACCGAAAATGTTGACGGAAGGGGAGGTGGGACCCAGGGTTAGCCTGGCGCCAAATGGCAGAGGGGAGGGAGAGCTGTCTATTTTGCCTTTTTTAGCAGCGGACTTCAAATCTTTGTCCATTCCCATTTTATCGAAAAAGGGCAAAACACACACACAAAACCCACACCTTCATACACCCACACAACACCAACAGAGAGAGGGAGGGGTGAGAGACGCGTTCGGTTCATATAGTTTCAATTGTTTTTCAGAGAAACGAAAGGATCGAAGCAAAAGAGATGAGGGAGATTATAAGCATACATATTGGGCAGGCTGGAATTCAGGTGGGGAATTCATGTTGGGAACTCTATTGTCTTGAGCATGGAATTCAACCCGATGGGCAGATGCCCAGGTCAGTTTATATACTTTTTTTTAAATTTATATATATATATTTTCCATAATTATCTACTTGTTTGTGTGTGTTTGAATGTAATTTTCGGTGGGTTTTGTCTAATGGTAGATGATGAATATGTTTTTGAGTCTGACTTTACTATTAATTTATTGATTATTGGGCTTTCTTGGCATAGTTGTCTTTTAATATGTAGGTGTTTGAGATCTTCCTGTGTATAATATACTAAGGATTGCAGATGTGTTACTTTATTTATCTCTTTATTTGTCGATGAATCTATATATTGCATTGGTATTTTGTTGGAGTTTCGGTGCGGAGTTCTTTTGAATGGATCTAAACTGAAGAATGGGATTTTGGAAATGTATTCAATTGAAAACTATAAGCAGCATAAAACAAATACAATAGATTTCACTTCAATCCGATTGATGGATGGTGTGTATTTGCTTTCTTTGCAAGGTTGTTGTAACTGATATGTCTTCAATTGAGACAGCATCAAGGAACTTAGCTTGATATTCTATGGTTTTGTGAGAGGTACTATAATAGTAATGATAAAACTTTGTTCATTTAAAAATAATAGTAATGATTAAAACTCTATTGATTTTTTTTTTCCTCTGAGTTCATGGATTTTTTTTTAATAACATCAGACAATGAGGCGCTTGAAATGTGAACTGAAGCTTTTAAATTTGTTGGCCCATTCAAAACTGTGTTTTGTGTTGTCCATGTGCTTGCAATTTGAAGTTTGAATGTGTAGATAATTGAGTGCCTAATGGAAAGTTATGGTTTTGTGTCTTCAAAGTGATGCCTCAGTGGGTGTTGGCCGCGACGCTTTCAATACCTTCTTCAGTGAGACTGGATCAGGCAAGCACGTCCCTAGGGCCATATTTGTCGATTTGGAACCAACTGTTATTGATGAAGTAAGGACTGGGACTTACCGCCAACTCTTCCACCCCGAGCAGCTCATTTCTGGGAAAGAAGATGCTGCTAATAATTTTGCAAGAGGACACTATACAGGTAATAAATCCTGCATCTAAATTACATTAGTGAACTCTTTTATTACGTTAATCTCATTGATTTAGCCTTTATGGTTGCCTTCTGCAGTCGGAAAGGAAATTGTAGATCTCTGCCTTGATCGAGTAAGGAAATTGGCCGATAATTGCACTGGTTTACAAGGATTTTTGGTGTTCAATGCTGTTGGTGGTGGTACTGGTTCTGGTTTGGGGTCCTTGCTGTTAGAACGGTTGTCTGTAGATTATGGAAAGAAGTCAAAGCTTGGATTCACCATCTATCCTTCTCCGCAGGTACTTACAGCTACAAATATTATGATTTTCTGCTCACCTGCATAGGTTTATGCAGTTTCTTATTCACGCTTGGCAGATGAAACAGGATTTTAGAAATGGCCATCCTCAAACATTTCTTCTAGACTGTTCTGTTATTGAAGAATATTTCTATTTATATGTTAGCTTATATCCGATACAATAAAATTAACAGCACTAACCAGTTCAATAATGTGGAGCTCATCTATTGCTTATTTCTTTTGCATTACAGGTTTCAACAGCAGTTGTCGAGCCTTACAATAGTGTTCTCTCTACTCATTCCCTCCTTGAACACACAGATGTATCTGTGCTCTTGGACAATGAAGCTATCTATGACATTTGCAGGAGATCTCTAGACATCGAGAGACCAACATACACCAATCTGAACAGATTGATATCGCAAGTCATATCATCTTTGACAACATCATTGAGATTTGATGGAGCCATTAATGTTGATGTCACAGAGTTCCAGACTAACCTTGTACCATATCCCCGCATTCATTTCATGCTTTCCTCATATGCTCCTGTTATCTCAGCTGAAAAGGCATATCACGAGCAGATCTCTATCCCTGAGATCACAAATGCAGTTTTTGAGCCCTCAAGCATGATGGCCAAGTGTGATCCCAGGCATGGAAAATACATGGCCTGCTGCTTAATGTACAGGGGAGATGTTGTCCCCAAGGATGTTAATGCCGCTGTTGCTACTATCAAAACAAAAAGGACTGTACAGTTTGTTGACTGGTAAGAACAATGCCTAAGAAGAAAAAATAGTAATTTGTTTATTTTTCTTTTTTTTAAAATTATATCCAAGGTTGTTGATCTAATGACTTTTGTGGCTGGATTCTGCAGGTGCCCAACAGGCTTCAAATGTGGCATTAACTATCAGCCTCCGACAGTTGTACCGGGGGGTGATCTTGCCAAGGTGCAGCGAGCAGTGTGCATGATCAGCAACAACACAGCAGTGGCTGAGGTGTTCTCACGCATTGACCACAAATTTGATCTCATGTATTCGAAGAGGGCATTCGTTCACTGGTATGTTGGTGAAGGCATGGAAGAAGGAGAGTTTTCTGAAGCTCGTGAAGATCTGGCTGCTCTAGAGAAAGATTACGAGGAGGTTGGTGCTGAAGGTGTAGATGATGAAGAGGGGGGAAGTGAAGATTACTGATGTTGTAGTTATGCAAGACAAAGAGCCGTTCATCCATCTTCAACTATCTCTCTTCCTTTTGCTGTGTAGTACAAAAGTATACATCTTCATGTTGTGAAGTTGTCACAATTGTCATTATGTTCTGCTTATGTGTTTAGTTTTTGGTATCAATGAAGTGACATTTTAAAAAATCTGAATGGTTTATGGTTCTATTTCGCAAATATCACGTTTCCTTATTGTCACACATGCATTTGACTGGCATCAAAAGCCACATCAATTCGTTCATATATTTTGGCTTGCACCATTTGGCAGCTGTATGATGTTTAACAACCCATAAAAGTTCTGGACAAGTAAGAAATACTCGTATTTATGTCCTCCGTTGTTGCATTCCATAGGAACCGTAACCCTACCCCTTAACCTTTCCCTATACCTGAACTTGAGGACAATATTGGTGTAACATGGGCAGTCAGAACGAGGGCTCTTAACAGAAAGGCAAAGACATCACATATAGGAATGTGGACCAAAAACAACACATCCCTCATTCATCATGCAGTAATGTTCGAAAAATTGCTAGGCGATAGGCAGGCGGCAGACAAGGGCCTAGCGCCTGGAGGATTAATCGGGGCCTAGGCATTTCTTTTGTTTTATTATTATAATTATTTTGTATTCTAAATTATACCCTTGGCTGGAAGGAACCCAAGTGTAGCACCAATAAACAGTTTTGTCGTCACAAGGGATGACACCAGATCTAACACCATTCCCAAAGAACCTCATGAAAATGGGATCAAAACCATGAGGGCTCTTGAAGTCGGCACGACCTCTAATAGCAGATCTCCCTGTAAATGCCGGCTGTTTGAAGCCAAGCCATTTCACAACCACGGAGTTCAGTTCATCACACCCAACCAAGACCTTTTCAATAAAGGCGTTGATGTTGTAAGTGATTAGATTCAAGATACTTATACGTATAATCGAAAGAATTAGAACATCCATCCTAAAACAAATTGATAACGGTGGATGGAAAGGCGGCCTAAAACATTATATATAGTAAGGCAAGGCTTTTGCATTCTCTCAACAATAAGAACTTCATATAGTTAATGGTGTACAATGTGCAGCTATCAAGGTTGAGATGTTCTTATGCACCAGATGCTAAAAGTTCATAGACATGTTAAGGTGTTAAAATTTGAACGATCAACTTTTCATCTGATTAGTCTACCTTGGCGATGGTTCCATCAGCAAGATGAACCAGATTAAAGTAGCCCGATTCGTCAATTGAAACCACCTTGGATGAGAACCTGATGGTGCCACTACGGAGCTCATTTGCAAGAGCTTCCAACAAGAAGTTCCTTTGCACACATCGAACTTAGCGATCTCCGCTGCACATCAGTTAAACTCTCAAATTCTCAATCATCTGAGCATGCTCAAACTGAATGTTAATAGTCTTGTTATAAGTGATTTTCAATAGAGAGTAAAAATTTTAAAAACAGGAAAACAATATTCGGGGTGGAAAAGTATGCGAAAATGAGAGGCAGCAACTAGAGGATTAGAAGCTACTGAGGAACTTGGACTGCTCTACTTATAAACTTACTTTTTCCCCCTGGCCTTAAATGACATTTCAAATATTCGAAGCCCAGAAATCGTTGAGGAAGTCACATTCCTGTATTCAAAACTCTGCAATCAGTTTCATGTGTGCCTGTAAAGCAAGTAACTACTAGCTGAAAAAAAAAAAAATACACACACATACACACACACAGAGCAATTGTCCATAAATTTATCAAGCAAAACTAACTCGGTTTATATTTTGGCTGTGTTGTCAAAGTGTTCAAACATTGAAACATAATTCGACACAATAACATGTCAAATTGTCCAAAATGGCGACATAATGTACCCATGAAGCGTCTCATGTTGTCGGCGAAGAGTATCGCCAATACCAAGGGCATCTAATGCCTTCCATGCATTTGTCCATGTTGAGAATGCAAACCCTTGTCCTTAAACTATCCGACGATTCCAACACTAAGCTTCGGATGCCAAGCCTGCAGCCAAAAAAATTTGAATTTTGCTTGCTGCTTAGAGTCATAGTGAACTACATACTTACAATCATAACTTGTTTTAGCAGTGCTAAAACACACACAGACATGCACAGATGAGAGAGAGAGAGAGAGAGAGAGAGAGAGAGAGAGAGAGAGAGAGAACCTGTGAAGTCCTAAGGATGTTGCAAGGCCAGAAATTCCAGCTCCCACAATCATAACATCTGCTTCTGCTTCCATGTTGTACTTGATTATGCTCTGGAGACTCGGGCTTTCTTTTACTTGGGTTTTGATAGAGTGTGGAAAGATAGAAGGATGAGATGGGTATTTATATTATATTTTGCAAGGGCAATTGGATAGTGCTATAGTGGGAGTACAATTTAGATGACGATTAATTGAGCTGAAGATGACGAATGATGATTGGCGATCAATATTGACAGCAGCAGACAGTGTTTGGGTTTGACTTCCCTTCTCTTCTTCTTCTTGTGCTCAAAACAGATAAGCTGTCTGTTTTGACTGTGGAGGCAAATCAAAATAAACTTTGGGTTTGTTTCAAGTTTAAAGGCGCAAGATAATCATCGGGAACTTCTTCTCTAGTTCAATATTTTTTCTTATGATGGTATAATTGAGGAGTGCATGATGACTTTTAACATGATCAGAACTCAAAAACCCGAGTATAGCCCACTGGCTATACGATTTATAAAATAAATATATACATATAGCCGTTCGGCGATACCTTTACAAAGAAATATTAATAAAAAAATAAAAACAGGGTATAGCCGTGCGGCTCTACTATTTATAAAAAAACCTAGTGTAGCCGCACGGCTATACTAAGAAGTAGTTAAAAATAAATATAGCCGCACGGCTATACCTTTTTTTTTGAAACATTAATAAAACCAAGTATCGCCGCGCGGCTATGCTATTTTTGAAATAAAGGACCCTCCTTGCGATTAGCGCCCACGTGTCAAAATAAGTATAGCCGACTGGCTATAATACATTATATTTAAAGGGTATAGCCGCACGGCTATACTATTTAATAAAAACATTTAAGAAAAAAAGACCTTTTATCTTTTCTAATTTTCCTGCATCTCTTTTCTTCATTTTTGTTTCACATCTCCCTCTTCCTTTTCATTATTTAATAGAAAAATATGAACAAATAATCATTATATTTTATTTTTATTTATAAGAAACGAAACAAGGACATACCACAACGGTTATTTTTCAACATAAACAAATTATAACACATAATATAACCACCAAGGGAATGAAGAAAATCTCGGAGTATCAGAAGAATCCACCACCAACCTCAACTGCTGGATCAAACATATTTTTCAACAGTAAACAATGAGATGCCTAATATCAAGTACTTAAATTTGAAGGGTGCAAAAGTAAATCAGGATGGTCTTGTCACGTTGCTGCGCGGATGCAAAGATCTGATGTTGGACGCAAGAGATTGTTCTGGTTTCGATGAAAACGACGATGAAATATCAAAGCTTGTGTCTCATATTAGTAAATTTATGTGCGAGGGTTCTGAATTTCTTAAATTTCTTTGTGGTATGGACAATTTTGTTCTTCCTGTTGATGGATACTCATTTCATCTGCATGTGGAGGAGACGTGGGATGGAATGCTCCATGATTTGTGCGACGAGGAATGAAGAACTATTTGATTGTACTAAGTGATATCTCATCTTTTTTATATTTACAACACTAATGAGCAATTATGTGCCTTGAGTGTGGTGTTCATCGTATGTTTCTGGACAATGTTACTCTAATGAGGGCTTGTTATAAGTTCCTATCTTGATTTCATAATAAGATGTATGCTTAATTTGGAAAATGGCCATTCTAAATTCCTTCGCTACATTTTCTGTAATATCACATGTGCTCGCGATTGTTCTTCAGCCTTGCCTCTGCCTCCATTTCTATCTTAACTTTCCCTTCCCACCAAAGGTTTTCCTAGCTAAATTTCTTTGAGGTTTAGGAAAAATTTCTTGGTGAAAGAATGTTGGTTGCACCAGCTTAACAACAGGCACAACCAGTAGGAAAATGAAATAATATGTTATATTTAAGAATGAGATGCTACTTCTCATCTAACACATGTTGTTTGAATTCTCATTTAGAATAGTTTATATATCAATGTCATATGACCTCTGATACCTTCAATTAATTTCAAAATAGAGCTGCAAACTTCCCTTCGCTGTCTTGTTAGATTGTTTTATATCCAATTTTTCGTCTACATAGAATACAACGCGAACTGACATATCTCATAGCAGAAGAGCATGGTCGTCAAGTGCAATGAGAAAAAAGGTTATAATTGGGTTTAGTTCATAATTACAACGGATACATTCTAGAAAGTAAATTGCTATACAAGCAATTTTATACTATGAAATTCAAAATTCTTTGATTCACAAAATGTTGGCGGATACCTTTTATTATTATTATTATTATTGGTATTTATGGGTTTAACCTGTATTATTTGTTAGAAATAAAAATTCATTTTTTATTCTTGCCCAATGGGCTAATAGCTAGAAATCATTAGAATGAGAGGTATTAGAAAGAATTTAAATTCTCATTCCTCAATATCGCTTGTATAAATAAAATAATTGAAGAAATAACTCTAGCCCACCCTAAACCCTAAAATGATATGACAAAATTGTATATTTAAAAAGTTATAGCCGCACGGCTGTACTTTCTAAATACATTCGGATATTTTAAAAGTATAGCCGTTGGGCTATACGCTTTAAATATTAATATATTCGAATATTTTAAGCGTATAGCCGCTCGGCTATACTCGTTAAATATAATCCAAATGAACACGAAGCTTGCACTCGCGGAGGACGGAGGTTGCAGACCCAGTCACAGCCATTTCGCTTCTCTATCAACTCAAGCTTCGATTTTCAGTTTCGACTACTTCGTCCTCTGGGTTTGACACCGAACAAAGACCCAACCTGCTTAGGAGGCCCGCCCAGCCGCCTAGAGCCCTCCTAGCCGCCTAGCCACCCGCCTAGGCCGATTTTCCGAACACTGCGATTGACTGAAAGTCTGAAACCCGAAATTGAAGAAGTTTAGCTGCAAATTTGAGCTTGAGCTTGAGATTGGGAAGCCGAAACAAGCACAAGTCAGGTCCATAGAACAAGAGATCATGAGACTCTTAATTCATCTATTTCCATTCCTCTCCCTGTTTCCAGCCTTATTCTCTTCTCTCTAGGCTCTCTCCCAAACGACATGTTCACCTCACCACACCAACGACAACTACGACAATTCCTCCCTCTGCCAACTCCGCCTTATTCTCTTCTCTCTTCGCATTGACGGCATGGCGCAGAAGAAAACAACACAAAATTTGCTGACTTGGTGTCAGTCTTCAGTGGAAGGAAATGATGAAGCTATCCTATCATGGAGTTTCTATGGTCTTGCCAATAACCAGGTTTTTGAGGTTGAGGCAATGACCCTTCAATTTTGAAGGATAGCAAAGATTATTCAGCAAACATCTCCAATTTTGAAGGATTCAAAAGGTGACAAATATTTTAATCTGATCTCTTAACAATTTGTGTCTAATAATGGCTAATATGCCGTTAGAGAAACAGAGATATAGGTGTGCATGTCACTGTGCTGGTTGTAACAGTTGGCTAATATGTCCCTACAGGAACTATGAATATGTCTGTTTTCTAACCGTCTAGCATTCAGTCCCATATAGCATGGCTGGTCTAACAGATGTTCTATAAACTTAGCTTTCAATTCTAGCAAAATATGATGATCACACTATATATATGCTTAACAAAACCCTCCATTTTACCTATCCTGCTTTGATTCTATGAGTCACGTCATCTCCATTCTCCCCTTGTATATATGGATGATTGAGTACATGCTAGATAGTGAAAGTTTTTGCTTTTTGATATACTCTTAGTGGTGCAATTGGTTGCTCTTATGTCTTCGTCAGAACCAAAGGCTCCTCTTGGTTAGCAGAATTCAAAAGAATATGGTTCCAGTGACCATCTAGTAGATGCAACTTTGCCCGCTATTGAAGTCAAGTCATCGGAACTGAGTATAAGGAATGGTACAAATAATCTTCACTATTGTTATCAACAGTGTCTTCTGCATCACGATTCTCTTTCTTTGTTTTAATGAAAGTTTGTAACTTAAATTTGTGTTTCTTATAAAAAAAAAAATTATAAATTGCTCTTATTGTAGAGTTCATGCAATAGAATTTGGTTAGTAAAAGTGTTGAGACAGACTTGTTGTTTCTACTCAGCTTTTTTTATTCAGAGTATTTTGGATGTGTTATTAAAGTGTGAAGATAGCATTTTATTCCTATGGTAAATGGATGCTATATGTGCAATGCTTAAGATTTCTTATCTCAGTTATAGGAGAAACAAAGACTTCCGTAGCTTCTGGAAATGAGCATATTGGGGAGAAGCAATTAACGGATGTCTTAGTTAATTGGTGAAACTTCTTATAAGAAGATGGAGTCCAAAATAGTAAAGGAGCCACGCACAGTTCCAACAATGAGGCACTCATCACCTACTTCCAGTCCAGGCAAGGGATATGACTTACAAATTATTATTTTATTTATTTTGGAACTGCAGAATTGGTTTATACTTTAAGTCTTCTTCTAAGTTTAATAAAATTGGTAATATATTTAGGTGTTATTTTTGGGTGTCCAATTCTTTCCTAAGTTAAGAGTATATATCTTCGCAACATTGAAATTGTAGCGCAGTTGTGACTGTGGTTGGTAATTTTGTTGCCTTGTCATTTATTGAACCTACCTTCCTTCCTTTATGTGGTAACACTTGTGTTGTTGAACATAATCATGCAGATAGTGAAGAAAGAGATCTCGCGAATATTTTTTCTAGTCTCAGTCTAAAGCCTTCCAATCTTCCTGCTCGAGATGCTCCTTGGAAGTGGGTAACTTCTCCTTTTAAGATGTTACATATGTGTATTCTATAATGATTTCAACAACTCATGTTGTGATTTGAATTAGAGTTAATATATTGTTTGTTATTAGAAGTTGATCAGAAAAATGTTGCTTGAGAATATATGTGTGGTTCTTTTTTTTAATTTTTAAACTTAAATCTTCTAGTGGGATCGCTTTGGCATCCTATGTTGATGTTCTGAATGCACTGTTTTGTCATGACTGCTGTTTTACATATTTACATATAACAAGTTAATTAAGTGCTCTCAAAAGCTTCATTGATGTTTCTTTCTTCAGGGGAGGCTTCATCCTTGATGCAGCCACACCTGGAGAATTCATTGGTGGGTTAAAGACTACCATGTAATGCCAGGAACCAAGCCAAACAAAAAAAAAAAATTAGAAACTCAGAGAGAATGAGAGGGGAAGTTGACTCTTTCCAACTTACAGGAACAAGACATTTTCATTAAAGACTACCAATAGATTGATAGTGTTCTTATGGTCAACAAGGACAAGAATTCCAGGGCTGCTCACCTTGAGTACACCTGATGAACCAGTGAGGGGTGTGTTTCTTTTAGTCTGCACTGTATACGGAGAGTTTGACTCTAATTAGAAGATAATTGTATCAATTTGATAAAGTTTTCTGTAACTCTCTCAACTTAAAAAATCTCACAATTAGCAGCATTGGAAACTTGATTAGAAAGTAGAAACCCTACAGTATATAGTTTAAGTTGAGTTGCCGCGAAGACAATTAGTAAGCTATCAATACTAAAGTTGAATAGTGGGGAGGCAAGTTTCAAGGACATATAAATAGGATGAATTTCTCGTAAGAGAATGACATTATTTGAATTCCCACTATAAGTGTATTGCAAGTACCCTTCTGCTCGGGAAAGACAGTTAACAAAGAGAGGTTACGTTGGAAGCAAAATATAAGCTTTCTAGTTGGTGAGTTTGCAAAGAAGGGTGCCCTAGAAAATTTTAAATTACGTGGCCTACTTCCATTAGTTTATACTTTATAGTTATTAATTTGCTAGTTTCAATATATCCAAAGCAGATATTGAAAAAATGGAAATTTCACTGTAAATCAATCTGAGAGTTCAATTATTTCTTTTTTTTTTCTTTTTTTCGTGCAAACGTCTGCCTTGGATCTACCTCATTCTCTCGAGTGCTACATGTGTATTTTACTGAGTCTTTAACATGTGTACGAAAAACGGAAGTATTATTGAAAGACACATACATACGTGTATAAGACAAGTATTAAACGTGAAAATGCTAAATGCTTTATACGGGTAATAACTCTAAAAATGTAAAAAATCAAAAGGGGACCATAGAGACTCAAGTAATGGCCTAATAGTAATGAATAATGCTCTAAATGAAAATAAGGGGAAAAAATTTATTAAAAAAAAGGGACCCCAATATATATAGCCGAGCGGCAATACTCTTTAAATATATTACATTTAACCGAATAGCCGCGCGGCCATACTATTCATTTAAAAAAAAAAGAAAAAAAAAAGACCCTAGTATCGCCGTGCGGCTGTACTATTTATTAAATTACATTAAATTAAAAAAAGGACCCGGCTCATAGCACCTCGGCGGCCAATTTTTTTACTTTATTTTTTTAGCCGCCATAGCCGCAGCACGGTTATACTCCATGTGGCTGTACTATTTGCTAAAAAAAACTTTTAAAAAAAAATTCCGTAGTAAGAACTAACAACATGAAAAGCACCATTGCACAACATGATCATAGTAGTTTAGAGGATTATCCATTACTATTAGGCGTACGTATTTTATTCGACAAAATATGGCCAAGTATGACTGAAAAGTTCGGCCACTATACAATATTTAAATATAATTTATTTAAATATTTAAATATATATTATTTATATTCTACAATATTTGAAATTTATGTGTACAATAAGTGAATTTTGTATAATCACTACAAGGAAAAACCTTTTTGGCGACCATCAACTTTGGTCGCTAAAAGTTGACATTTCGTC
This sequence comes from Prunus persica, assembly GCF_000346465.2. Taxonomy (NCBI): domain Eukaryota; kingdom Viridiplantae; phylum Streptophyta; class Magnoliopsida; order Rosales; family Rosaceae; genus Prunus; species Prunus persica. The sequence continues at coordinate 432,992 of NC_034014.1, forward strand.
GCCAAATCCCTTTAGCGACGAAATTATTTCATCGCTAGCTTGGTCGCCTAAGGCTCGTGGCTAAAAGTACAAGCAACGAAAGGCGACGAAAACAAATTTTCGTCGCCAAAACCTTTACGCCACCAATTGGTTTCGTCGCCTTACAGTAATAAGTTGGTCGCCTAAAAAGACGAGTTCCCGCGAAAATACCAAAATTTGCCGCGAATTGAGGAAGGATTGGGCGACCAAATAGATTGGTTCGTCGATGATAGGTTCTGGTGACTATCAAATTTGGTCGCTAAAGCTTACTTAGTTGGTCACTAATATAGGTTTATTTTAAAATTTTAAAATTATTTTATTCATACTCTGTTTTGTGATAATATTAACCTTTTGTTCATTAACACATTGTAATTTCGAAAAACAATAAATTTAGATAAGTAGATCAATAGAAAATGACGTGAATAAAGTTCCTTTCATTCAAAAGTACACGAGTAAACTAGTTATTCAAGTACACATAACATATCCAAAAATAGTAAGACATAAACAAGTGAAAACTCTCCACTTAAAGACTGGAGGCCAAGCTCCATATATCTTGCCCTTGGTAAATCCAAGTTCTGCAGTAATTATTTCCCCACTCTAAGACTAGGTTTCGAATGAAAAAAATGCATGTATACTATGCCTTTATTCCAAGTTTTGTAGTCATGATCCTTACTACTTGTGGGATAGGGACTGATCTAATATCGTGGAATTCCCAAACCCTCTGCCAATTGTTGCTTGATCTTCCCAAACTCATCAATCATCTTCCTTTACAAAAGAAATAAAACAAGGAAATGCCAATGGTCAAGAAGATGCCAAAACCAAGAAAATTTTAAAATAAATATATATATAGAGACCAAAAACAAACAATTTTCGACAACACAATTACAAGAAATCTTGCCCAAAAGTTGAAATTCACAACCTTAACTAAATAATCCATTAAAAAGAGTTTGGATCTACATAAGAAAAACGATTATTGGTCATCAATATTTAAGAATGTTTGAGAATGGTATTTGAACAAACTTAATAAAATTTGAATTCATTTTTCATACCTCTCAATATCAACTGTCTAAAGCATACCTTTGTGATAATAACAAATACCACAAATGAAGAAGGAAAACAGTTCTGAAAAACCAATGTAAAGACTAATATCATGCATAGCACAAACCCATTAGAAAACATAAATCATAAAATCCAAAGTATAATCCACACCTTAACCAACATGGGTTGCATAACTTCTCAACACAATACAAAACATGTACGCCATTTTAATACCTTTAAACAACAACACCACAATGACATGGACAACCACTATAGCTGTTAATAAGAAAACAAACGGAACTGAGGTGTAATGAGAAGAAGAGGTTCTTAACTCAAATGGTCCTTTGTCCAAAACCAAATCCTTCCACCTCCTCAAATAATCTGACATGCAAAAACAGGATATTACCTCAGTAAAGTTAGACTCCTAAATGACATTTTTCTAAACACATTATAAGATAAAGAGAACCACAAACCCAAATAAGGCAATCACTCATTGGTTTTAATGTTTACAATGCAAATAGAGACACTGAATGACAACTTTTTCAGTTTCCACTAGAATACAATGAAGAAATGAAATAAAAAGAGATCTAAATGTAGAAAAAGAGGATTGAATTGAAATAAAATAACATGAAAAATTCTTTAAACACAAACAAAGGATGATCCTAGTGAAAACCTAGAAGTCTTGAAGATATTTCTTTATCATATTTTCAAGCCCAAGACACAGAGTTTGCTTAAGCACATTGCCCGACATTCCTAATTTTCTAGGCACTTCAATTTGGTCTTCAACCATTGCTAAGCAAAGAGAGAATTCAACAAGAAGGGTATGAAGTAGTTTTCATGAAATCATAGATGACCAAATAAACATTTTGTTAAACAATTTGGGCAGGAACACTTCAACTTGGGAAATTCACTAAAAATTCAGTTTGAGTCGACATAGTGAGAAACTTTCCAGATCAGAACTAGACACATAAAACTTCATCACATCAAAATTTCATAGCATTCGAAGTTAAAGAAGCATGTCAAAAACAAAATCCAAAACAGACTGGGCTGCAGAGTTTTCTGCTTCCTGCAACATAACAACTATTTTGAAAATTTGCCAAAAATCCAATTTAACTCGGAATTGTATGAAACCAGTTTTGAAATGCTCATTGAAATGTCTAATTATAAAAAATCCAGATCAAAATATAAATCCGAACTAGGTCTATTGGTCCAGGACATAACACAAGATCACAGATTTTTGCATAACCTCAGATTTCATCAACCAACCCAAATCTTTAAAAATTCACCACTTATCAGCTTTAAACATCAAAACACTAAATCATACAAATGTGGCTATTTACTATTGAAAGAGTATTAATCTGAAATTACCAACTACAATAAAAAAATATATAAAGGCATAGCTTAAATTGAATAACTAACTATGAAATTTTTACAAAATAATTACGCAACTTCTCCTGCACTAAACAACATGGCTAAACAGCAAAACTCTAAAAGAAATACGAAGTGTCTATAAAAAAACTTGATATATCATTGAAGAAACGTACAAGACTACAATGCAATATTGAGTTACAAAGCACAACCAATTAAAGGAAGGGAAAACAGAGGAAAACACTACCACAAAAACAGAGAGAGAGCAAGACAGAGAGGTTGACCTGATTCCATTCCACATGTATGGACCCAACCAATTCAGTAGAAAATTAAGTTCTAACAGGCAAGTGATGCATACGTATAAAATTTGACTTATAAATTTCATCACCATGAAAAACATAGAAAAGTACACATGAGTTTTCAATATAAAAAACCATTGTCAAGATATATGAACTCAACTACACTAGAATTTTTTTAACAAATAAAACCATATAAAGAATACATACCAAGAAAGAGATACAGTGGAGCATGCACCATGACCTTGCTATTACAGGTCTGAAAAACAACTAAGAAAAATCAGTTTCAATCTCCTTCAACCACCAAAAATAACCAATAGGCACTAGATCTAACATTAAAACCTTCAATGAACCATAAGTTGCAACCGTACATGACAGAAAATTGATGAAATTGAAAGAAAAAATTTACCTTTTCTAGTGGATTTCAGTTTTGGAAAGGGATTTAGCGGCCTATGGTTTGGGGGGATCTGGCGGTTTCGGTATGATGAGAGAGAAGCATAACCAACCCGGAGACATAGCAAGAGATAAGATAGAGAGGAAAATGAGAGAGACACAGAGAGAGTTAGGTTTTGGGTTTCTGAGAGGACTAGCCAGAACAAGACTATCGAGTCTGGTACCAGATTAATACTGTTTTAGAGAAATCCTAATTGAATACACCCTAAGTGGGAAATGAAAGGACACAGTTTTAATATTTCAGATATTTTTTCTTCACAAACCGCGACCAAAACAGTTAGTCGCTAAGTTACAGCAAATATTTGGGCGGGTCTCACGAATTTTTTTCGCGGCATCTCACATTTGGAGACGATGCAAGAAAACTTAGACATGAAACATTTTCGTCGCCAATAATTTGAAGCTTAAGGGCAACCAAAAATGCGTTTGGTTGCTAATTCAACACCTAGCGACCAAATATTTTCGTCGCCGTAACAAAATATTTTTTCGTAAATCAATTTATACACCCGACGAAATTTTTGGCAACGAATTAAAAACTTTTGTCGCATATAACCTCGTTTGGCGACCAAAATTGGGTTGGTCGCTAAAAATTTGGTCGCAAAAGAAGTTTTTCCTTGTAGTGAATACACGTGTATTGAACTTCAAGAATACGTAGGTACGTGTACAATACATGTATTGTATGTTTGCTTGTTAAAAAAAACGTGTATTTTATCGAATCTTTAAGATGTGTACAAAAAAAGAAAGTTTATTGAAAAATACGTACGTATGTGTATAATACGAGTATTAAACGGAAAAATGCTAAATTCTTTATACAAGTAATAACTCTGGAAAAGTAAAAAATGAAAAGGGGACAATAGAGACTCGAGTAATGGCCTAATAGAAATGAATAATGTTCTAAACTAATCTTGTTGATAAATGAAAAAAAGGGAAAAAAAATTATACTATTATAATGTTCTAAACCAATTGGCTATACTATTAATTAATTAATAAATAAATAAGGGGCCTAGTATAGCCGGCCAGCTAGCTATACTCTTTAAATATTTTATATTTAAAGGTATAGCCGCGCGGATATACTATTTAATTTTTTTTTAGAAAAAAGACTCGCCTAGCCCCTAGGAACTGATTCTCGATCGTTTCGTAAGCATGCCACAATTTTGAACTCATACTTGTTTCTTTTGCTTGATCATTTAAACTTATGTGTAACATACACAAAGTTTAAAGAAATCAACTGTAGGAGACTTAATGGAGCCCAAGGGATACATATCTCCAAGGACACCAAGACTGCTGCGGCCCATTGTATTCATACTCACAGTAGTTGTCACTAAACCTCAACTGTAGGAGTCTCCTTGGAGTCAGAAGGATCTACATATCTCCAAAAGAATGCCAGACTGCTTCCCATTATATTCATAATCACAGCAAACAATGCTGTGGGTAATGCAACCATCGGCGAGGTGAAATGAGAAGTGGCCAAAACCACACCCAAAGAAGAATTTTTCATACCTACCTGCGAGTGTCGAACATGTGAATGAAATGATTAGTGTTGCATGCCCACCAAAATTTATGAAAGTTTCGACATTTCAATCTGAGCATAAAACAATGAAGATCTTCTATGGACTTACAATAAAGTTTAAGAAGAGAATTTTTATATCTTTATTACCAATTTGACCAAAGCCGAAACAAAACAAGAACATAAGGATTCACAGAAAGCCAGATCATGTCTTAAGGTTTACATTCTATTTGATTAATAACTCAATTGATATTGCTCGTCGTTGTGCTTCTCTAAACCCGAAACAGCTGCTGATATATACCTGCAAATTAAGACTCTCCTTGATCGAAAAAGACTCCTCAAGTTGCACATTTGCACCGCAAAAACTCCAAAACAAACTAAACAAACAGGTACAGCACCACAACCTTAGAGAATATTTGTATGAGTGCAAACTCTGCCAACAATGCTCGTATACAAAACTAGCTTCTATCTTCATATGTCAAATTAAAATCCACATAGACAAAGAAGATTGAATATATACTTTCTTACTGCAATAGCTTTTATGGCTATGAAGTCATAATGACAGCAAACTATAGTTTCTCAACTGTTGCTTACAAATTATGAATATTTTGTTTTTTCAAAGTATAGTTAACTTCACTCTATAATTTATATATCAAACTTGACTGAAGCTAAATCAAACAGTAATAATACACTAATACAAGGCTACAACCTAATTTTTTTAGAATTTTTGAGCTTAAATTAGAGTGAATCTTTACATACTGAAAAAAAATGTGTACATTACCTTGAGCTTTTTCCACAACAACACACTTAACAATTAAAGTCACCAACAGTTTAAAGGCAACTTACCCCACAAAGAAACCAGCAATATGTACCAACAGCACAGAAAGAATAACCACCCCAATTTCTCCAGATAACACTAAGCATGAGCCATTAGAGACAGATCAGCCTGCAATTACAGCAACCATTGAAGCTTTGAGACGGACAACATTCTCAGAGAATACACTGGCCCACAAAATGAAATCTAGTATGTTTGAGAAAGAGAGCACATTTGGAAGGAACCACAGGCAAGACAATCATATTTTACATATAAGTAATTAAAAGATATTTATATGCACAACAAATGTACCTGCATGCAAGCAGTGATGCAGCTAGAACAACAAAAAGTGGTGCAAAAGGTATCACAATTTTAACCACTGCAGGAAATGCACTCTGCATATAAGAACCTAACAAATTGGAGCAACAACGACCTACAGATGACAGAATAGAGACCATACGGCCCAGCTGATGGATAATATAATATTACTGAAGTTTATTATATTTAACTTAACCTGCATGGTGCTGATTGACAGTTTGGCAGCATCCACAGGGACGTAAGTCCCAGCCAATATCTTTGTTAGTAGAGGAGGCAGGGATACTGCCCCAAGAGTTGTGCATACCGTCATTACAATAGACAGAGGAAATGGACTATCTGACCATGCCCCAGGCCCCCAGGCATTATTCAGTTGAATCACTCAGTGCAGCACAGCCATAAACCTTAAAAAAGCATTTAATGGAGTTTTAATGGCCTAGGCGGGCTAGGCGGGGTCTAGGCGGGCTAGGCTGGCCAGGCGGGGTCTAGGCGGGCTAGGCTGGCCAGGCGGGGGCTAGGCGGTCTAGGCGGGCTAGGCGGGTGTTGACGCCTAGAAGAAGAAAAAGGCCATTTTGGAACTCTAAGGTCTTGGACGAGATGACAATGTTGCTGAGGCGAGAGAGAGAGAGAGAGAGAGAGAGAGAGAGAGAGAGAGAGAGAGAGAGAGAGAGAGAGATGAGGATTGAAGAAGAAGAGAGGTTGCGAGTTATGTTTAGGGTTGAAAAGGGCCTGGCGGGAGAGAAGGGCCTGGGCTTCATAAAATATAACATTAAATGGATTTTACATTATGAAATCACTAAAGTAACCACTAATAAGTAACAAATAACCTCGATTAAAAAAAAAGGAAAAAAAAAAAGGTAACAAATAACAAATAAATATTTTAATATTTTAAATCAAAAAAATATTATACTATTTGTTTAATATATAATTTATATATCCTTTTGTTTTTCTTGATTTTGGTATAAATTTATAATTTATAATACTAAATAATTTATTAAGAAAAGCATAGGCACTCGCATAGACCCTGATTATTCCTCTAGGCGCTAGGCCTTTGCCTACCGCCCCCTTACTGTATAGTGATTTTTCGAACATTGGGATTAACATGTTGGTATGTCGAGGTGTACCAACACTTCAATTTATAACCCTGTAATTTTAACCGACTCCAATTCCCTTCTTTTTGTGTTCATAATTAACTAAAAATTAGTTGCATTGCATGGCGTTTAGATTTAACTTTTCTGGTATAATTTTTCTCAAGACTATGAACAAAGAAGCAGTTTCATCAGTTCCTTACTCTTGTCTTGAAACTAAGAGAACGAAAACTAAAGTGCCTTAAGAACCTCAGTCAAACAAGATCGATCGTTGCCCCCCTTTCCTTACTGTATTTGTAGTTGAGTAAGGAGTTTAAAAAGAAAAAGTAAAAGCAGCAGACCTGTAGTCCCATTATCCACCTTTAGAGAAATTTTTAAAGAAGGTTTCGTTTAACACATCTTGTTCAATTGATTGTGCAGTGGCTATATGTCTCTGAAGTATGCCATGGGCCGGATGTTTTCTGAAAAATCTTATGGCTACAGCGTCAGGTTCTTGCAATTGGAGATTATTAGTGGCAAAAAGAATACCAGCTTCTATTCCAGTGACCAACATATAGGCTTCCTAGCTTATGTAAGCTCACACTCTAAATCTTAATGCAAAATCGTATCTTTCATACAGCTTAAGCAACCTATATGAAGTTAAATGCAGCAGAGTTTAACAATTATGGCCAACATACATGAAATTTTATCAGGCATGGCACTCATGGAATGAAGGGAGGGGTTTGGAGTTGGTTGATTAAGTATTGGCAGATTTATATTCACCTTCAGAATCTCATGGATTTCTGTTTTTGAAACCCAAAGACATTGCATATGCATGGGTCAAGTTTCAGATTGGCAAGCACATGGAATTGCATACAATTATATTGGATTTTTGCCTCAGTTTAGGTGCACATTGATGTGCCCATTTTTTTCACAAACATGATCCAATTGGTATTTGGTATAACAAACACAAGCAACATATACAAGTTTTGGCATGCAGCTAGCATACCAAATTCACAAAATGTAAGTGGGGATAAAGGGAACCAAGTACTCTCATATGGGGACTTGGGGGATTTCTATTTGTGAGGTAAAATACCTCTTGGTCGAGCTGGGCTAAAGTACAAATGACCGAGCTGAGCTTTTGATGTATGATAGTATCTCTTTACATATCGAAGACGACTTGAGAGACTTCTCGGTGTGGAAGCGATGATGCCTTCACTACAAGATCCTGAGCGCTTCAACTTCTGGGTAACTTTATATTTCTGCATAGAATACAACGCGGACTAATATATCTCATATGTAAGAATGAGATGCCTAATATCAAGTACTAAATTTGAAGGGTGCAAAAGTCAATCGGGATGATCTTGTCCTGTTATTGTGCAGATGCAAAGATCTGGTGATGTTGGACGCCAGAGATTGTTCTGGTTTCAATGAGAACGACGATGAAATATCAAAGCTTGCGTCTCATATTAGTAAATTTATGTACGAGGGTTTTGAATTTCCTGAATTTCTTTGTGGTATGGACAATTTTGTTCTTCCTGTTGATGGATACTCATTTCATCTGCATGTGGAGGAGACGTGGGATGAAATGCTCAATGATTTGCGCGATGCGTTTAATGATTTGGGCAACGAGGAATGAAGAACTATTTGATTGTACTAAGCGATATCTCATCTTTTTTATATTTACAACACTAATGAGCAATTATATGTGTGTTGAGTGTGGTGTTCATCGTGTGTTTTTGGACAATGTTACTCTAATGAGGGCTTGTTATAAGTTCCTATCTTGATTTCATAATAAGATGTATGCTTAATTTGGAAAATGGCCATTCTAAATTCCTTCGCTACATTTTCTGTAATATCACATGCGCTCGCGATTGTTCTTCAACTTTGCCTCTGCCTCTATTTCTATCTTAACTTTCCCTTCCCACCAAAGGTTTTCCTAGCTAAATTTCTTTGCGGTTTAGGAAAAATTTCTTGGTGAAAGAATGTTGGTTGCACCAGCTTAACAACAAGCACAACCAGTAGAAAAATGAAATAATATGTTATATTTAAGAATGAGATGCTACTTCTCATCTAACACATGTTTTTGAATTCTCATTTAGAATAGTTCATATATCAATGTCATATGATCTCTGATACCTTCAATTAATTTCAAAATAGAGCTGCAAACTTCCCTTTGCTATCTCGTTAGATTGTTTTATATCCAATTTTTCATCTACATAGAATACAGCGTGAACTAACATATCTTATAGCAGAAGAGCATGGTCGTCAAGTGCAATGAGAAAAAAAAGTTGTAATTGGGTTTAGTTCATAATTACAACGGATACATTTTAGAAAGTAAATTGCTATACAAGCAATTTTATACTATGAAATTCAAAATTCTTTGATCCACAAAATGGTGTCGGATACCTTTTATTATTATTATTATTATTATTAATTTTGGTATTTATGGGTTTAACCTGTATTACTTGTTAGAAATAAAATTCATTTTTTATTCTTGCCCAATGGTTTAATAGCTAGAAATCATTAGAATTGGAGGTATTAGAAAGAAATTAAATTCTCATTCCCCAATATCGCTTGTATAAATAAAATAATTGAAGAAATAACTCTAGTCCACCCTAAACCCTAAAATGATATGACAAAATTGTATATTTGAAAAGTTATAGCCGCACGGCTGTACTTTCTAAATACATTCGGATATTTTAAAAGTATAGCCGTTGGGCTATACTCTTTAAATATTAATATATTCGAATATTTTAAGAGTATAGTCTTTAAATATAATCCAAACGAACACGAAGGTTGCACTCGCAAAGGACGGAGGTTGCAGACCCAGTCACAGCCATTTCGCTTCTCTATCAACTCAAGCTTCGATTTTCAGTTTCGACTACTTCGTCCTCTGGGTTCGACACCGAACAAAGACCCAACCTGCCTAGGAGGCCCGGCCAGCCGCCTAGCTCCCGCCTAGCCGCCTAGCTGCCCACCTAGGCCGATTTTCCGAACACTGCGAATGACTGAAAGTCTGAAACCCGAAATTGAAGAAGTTTAGCTGCAAATTTGAGCTTGAGTTTGAGATTGGGAAGCCGAAGCAAGCACAAGTCAAGTCCATAGAAGAAGAGATCATGAGACTCTTAATTCATCTATTTCCATTCCTCTCCCTGTTTCCCGCCTTATTCTCTTCTCTCTAGGCTCTCTCCCAAACGACATGTTCACCTCACCACACCAACGACAACTACGACAATTCCTCCCTCTGCCAACTCCACCTTCTTCTCTTCTCTCTTCGCATTGACGGCATGGCGCAGAAGAAAACAACACAAAATTTGCTGACTTGGTGTCTGTCTTCAGTGGAAGGAAATGATGAAGCTATCCTATCATGGAGTTTCTATGGTCTTGCCAATAACAAGGTACGGTTTTTAGGCCCCAATCTCAAATTCTGACTATTTATTTCTGGTTTGGTTAAGCAACAGATTGATTGGTTTGGTTCTTCTTGCTTGAAACTTGATAAATCATGCATTCGATATTCTTCCATTGATGGTTCTTCTTGGTTGGACCGCTTTTCATTCTTTGGATATTGCATTTCTGTTATAGATTTTGACATTTGATCATGCCCACTTGTTTGCTGATAGAAAAAGAAAAGATTATCTAATTCATTTAAGCTTTTATATTTGTTCTATTAGCCTCTATGTTTGTGTAGTGCTGATAGAAGGTGCATTTGCTAACGCATGGGTTGGGAATCTCTTAATTATATTTAATTAACACGCCAACATGAAATATAGTTTATCGAGCCTCCATTAGTGTAAAAGGACTGTAACTACATTAGCTGAAAATGCTTTAGAGGAAGGATCGACTTCCAGTTCATTGAGATCCCTTTGACTATAAAAACCAGGTTTTTGAGGTTGAGGCGATGACCCTTCACCACTCAGCATTACAACTGCAGCTGGCATGCTCGGTCTATCTGCCGGGTTACGCTGCACACGTGAAAGACCTACATGAATTGATCTCACAACTTCATGTAGATCACTGGAGTCCCCTACTGATGTATCAAGCACTTCAATGGACCTGCCTTCTGTGTATAGCATCCATGCCTAAAAGAATTGATCAAAAGTTCAAAACCATTGTGCTTAATTAAAAGAAGAAACAGAAACAAGTAATGAGTAAATCCTCTGTTCCTCTTCCTACTCGCTATCTCTAGCACCAACACACCTATTCTTCAACTCATTGAAATCCTCTGTTTCTCTTCATGTGTAACCTCATTCTTCAACTCATTGAGTCCTTGTCTAGAATGTTTTGAGAGCCTTTTCACAGCTATTTCTTGTCCATCTTTTAATGTACCCTGAAATCCATTAGCCATATATGATGACCAAAATCCGTACTCTGTTGTTTGCAAACGTTCAATATACGACTTGTATCCATAGTCCTGACCCAAATGACATGTGGAAACTGTCAAGCTAACTGTAGGGAGGACTATATTTGATTTTACCTTAAAGACTGATCCGAAACCACCTTCTCCAAGTTTATTGTTGTTTGAAAAGTTTTTAGTTGCACAAACAACAGCGGCCAAGTCAAATAATGGTAATTCCAGATCTTCCTTTTGGCCGGGCTTCAGTTCTCCTGTGAAGTACGTAGTGAAGTAAATAATGTAGCATGGAACCTTAGCTTAGAAACCAGAGAGGCAACAGCAAAAAATTTCTATAGAACTGAACCTACCTATCTTAGAAAATGGAGGGGCAGAAGAGTACAAAATCAAATAGCTTACCATATTTTTGTTGCTGGTTCTTCCTCACATATAATAGCAGGGTTAGGCCCAGGATCAGTAGTCCAGTAGACAATTCGCTTGGAACACCAATTGTATCTATAGAAGGAAGAGTAGCAGTAGGAATAGCAACACCAAGTCCAGCGATACCAGAAACAGCGGTGATTGGAGGAACAAGAGGAGAAACCACTGGTGCAGCTCCCAGGAATGGTGCCGTTGGTAAAGAAACACTGCCGGTGCTATTGACAGCGGGAGTGCCTAGGCTAGGGGACCAGCAATACTGCATACAAAGCCAATGTAAGACCAACTAAAACAATTCAAAAAAAGAATAAAGTGCTCAGAAAATACCAACCCTGATCCAGAGCCACTGCGATCCAATTTCTGCATGAGAATTGATCGAGAGCGGGCATTCAATGACTGTAAGATTAATAAAACAATACGTCAATCACCTTCAGTCAGGTCAACAAAAAAAAGGATGCAGTGCAGACACTCTTTCTATGCCAAACTATCACCCTTGGCTTTGCAGTGCTGATGTCTGCAATGCCTTGAGAGACAATGCATATCTTACTAGTTAAAGCAATAATCTACTAGCAAAAAAAAAAACAATCTTAAATGAGCAATCTTTCCAATATCAAAGGTTAAAAAGCTGGCAGCACGAGATGGTAGTTCAAATTATTTTTTGACCTAATTTTTCTCCTAGGAGTTAAGAAGTAAGAAATATATATCTACTCAAATAAATAGGAGAACAATAAACACGCAAGATACTAAGCCAATCGAACCAACTATAGATACCATAAGCATCAAGCAGCAAAAAAGCTTAAAAGCAATGGAGCAGCAGCAGCTTCCATACATTCAACAATTATTCCCAGACATTATTGAGCCAGAGCAAACAGTTCTTAGCAATCATACCACTCCACAAATTCTTTGTGTTAATAGAAAATAAAAACATAAAAGGAAAGATGTAACCAACCAAGCCACCACCTTCATCGTCATCAAAATCACCAGCATTTGCTCCAAGATCTTGCATTCCAGCTTGGTCTGTAACAGCTGACACCTAAATAGAAAAATGAGGACTCGGGTTCGGGTAGATGAACTCCCAAATTACTTAATATATGGTTTTAAGCAAAACCATCCTTTTGGGAAACCACAAGGATGCGCAATTACAGACCAAAATCATGCAAAATAAAAGAATATATAAAAACAAAACTTTTAACATTTTCGAACCTTGATATTATCTGACTTTTACTTTTGTATTTTCTGTAACCCATTTTACAAAACCCAACCCGTTAGTTTAAAAAAATATTTATGACCAAAACAAAAAACAAAAAAAACAAAAAACAAAAAAACAGATATCATCTTCTTCCCAGCGCCGCCTTCTCCTTCCTCTCTCTGTTTCGATTTCATCTCTCGATCTCTCTCTCAGTCTTTCTTCCTAACAAGCTGCACCTCAGCGCATCCTTAAGCGTCGCCGCCTCCTGCGCGCTTCAACCGCGCCTCGTCGGCGCTTCAACGACAAAACACCCGCCCAGGCCGCCTAGGCCTCGCAGGGGGGCCACCAGGCCGCCTAGGCTGCCTTGGTGGGCGCCCAGGCGCTGTCTAACTCTCTGGCGCCTACCCCTAACGAGTAGGGTGAAATCTCGGCGGTGTCCTCCCGCCTAGGCCGATTTTTCGAACCTGCTGAACCTCCCGCGGCATTGAGGCATTGACAGCATTTGCAGTGATCATGATCATTAAAAGGCTGATTTATTATTTTCCTATGGCTCTACACACTACACACAACATGTGGATATGGCAACATAGCAGCAGAGTTTGAAGTAGTGTAAATTGAGAATGAAAAAGAAATCTAAACCTGTCCTTAACTTTTGAGAATGGTTTTCTTCATTTTTGAACCACTAATATCAAATCAATTGTTAATCATACAGGCTGAAACAAATCCGCAATAGCAGATAATTATATTACAAACTATTAATAACATACAGGTTCCTAGAATTTTCATGCTTTGAAGAGCCTTGCTCTAAACATGATTTCTCTCAAGAGACTGACTCATTCAAAACTATAAAACTCAGAGAAAAGAGAGGAAAAGATTAGCAGCCAGCCAACCATCATCACATCACATCAGCCAAGGCAGAACAACTGCGAGAGAGTAGGAAGATCCCATAAAGCATCACTTCCATCGTACTCATTGTCCACATACTCATTCCCTCCATTCATTGCATAAATCGAAGCTGATATCTGCCTCTCTACCTTTAAGCGCTCAAACTCCGCCACCTCTGCCTCTGCTGCTGCAACATTACCAATGCCTTTTGTTAAGTCCATCCCTTCATGGGTTAGTGGAAGCTGATCAAACCCAGCTAGGAACGGCCATGACTGATCCAAATGAAACATAGCCGGTTGAAGCTCCCCAATGCAGTTGCTAAGGTCTGGTCTATATGCATCATCAAACGCTTGAATGTCCTGGCTTTTGTAGCAAGGCAGAGGAGAACTAGAATTAGCATTGCAGTTGGCTGATGAAGTGTCACTAAACGCTTGAATATTGCCGCTACAAATGCTAGAGCTAGAACTAATTCTAGTAGTTGTAGCAGCTATAGGGGTGGATTTTAAGCTGCTGTTGGGGGTTGGTGGAGGGCTTTGTTTTTGCTTCAAATTCAAACTTTTCTTGTGGTTGAGGAGGTTTCTGATTTTCAAAGAGAGTGGAGAATTGGAAGGGACGTGAGTGGAGAAGTTGGTTCGGGTGTTGGAGCCACGAAGAAGATAAGCAGCTTCATCATAAGCTCGAGCAGCTTCCTCAGCAGTCTCAAAGGTTCCCAGCCACATTCTTATCTTCTTTGTTGTGTCCTTGATCTCTGCCACCCACTTCCCTGATGGCCTCTGTCTCACCCCAACGAACTTGCATTTGGTCTTCAACTTGCTTTGTTTGTTGGCTGAGACTGAGACCCCATTTTCCTTTTGCTGCTTTGGGGCTTCTTCATGTTCTTCTTCCATGGCAGATATGTTGGTTCAAGAGATATTTTGTCAATGAATGAGAGAGCAAAATGGTGGGTTGTGAGTTATATAAGCTTTTGTTGGTAGTAGTGGGTGGCTCGTTTTCTTTCTCATGTCAGCATATGTCGATTTGAGTTTGTTTCTAACTGAGGATGACTGAATTATCAAGGTTCGCTCAAGACTAAATCATACATTAGTTATTTGGTTATTTTTACTTGTGTTTGTTCTCTCTGTCTCTGTCTCTGTCTCCATGGGAAATGCAATCCATTTCTTTCCTTCATTTTCTTTTCTTTTATAGAAAATCTTTTGCCTTTGCCTCCAAATAATATAAGCACCAAAACCCATAAAATGATAAGTTAAGAAGGTGATAAATAAGTATAGAGAAAATTAAAATATTAAATAAATAAATAAAGAAGATAAAAATAAGTGACAACTTGACAAGTCAAAGCATGGTTAGAAGTAGTAGGGCAGAGGGCGGGAGTAGTTGTCGTCACTCCTCACCACCACTTGGTCAACGGAACCAGGAAGCAAAATTCGTGAGAGCACGAAGGCATGACACATGGCGTAATAGAAAGGGAAACGACAGCTCGCATTGGATTTGTATACAAAGAATTTGATGGGAATCTCATTGTGCACGCTGTGTTTGGTGGAATCTTTCTTTTGACATTACACACCAATCACTTGCTGCATTGCGTTAACAAACACGCTGCTGCCTACAATACAAATTAAACATGTATTCATAAAAAGATAAAAACCAAAAAACAAACAGAGAATAAATTGAGTTCAAACCAATTCTTAAGAATATTAAGCTAATTTAATTGAGCTAGTCCAGTTCAGACCGAGACATCAAACGAGGATGACGCTCAACTTCATCGTTCGCGTCCAACACAAGCATTTTGCATCAAGTTAAAACGAGTTGAACCAACCAATAAAGTTTACCCAGCAACTCATTTTCTCATTTTGCATTCTTGCTTAAAGTAATGGAACCAGAAAATATGATAATTTTTGGGTGATCCTAAATTATGCGGATGTAATGTAACAAAACTTTGATTTATTCTGCACAATCAAATCAAAGAAAAACATGATTCTGCACAAAGACACTCAGAACTATTATACAGTGTCATTGCAATTAAAAAAAGGACCCAACACAATACCATACCATAAGCCAATTTATTGCCTTTTGGGATCAAGATTGCAAACATAATGAAAGAATTGCCATCGAAAGTTTAGTCAACGGATTCTCATAATGGAGGCGTAGGAAACACCAAAACACAAGACCAAAACTGATACAAGAATTTTCTCACCAACCACCCTCAGAACCTTAGGCACCACCAAAAACCAAAAAGAACAAGCGCACAAGCGCACAAACCACAATTACCTGCCTTCCTTTCTTCTTTTGGACTCAAAATTGCACTAATAAATTAACACTTGACACTTGCATATACACATCCTACAAAAAAGGGTCTGATTGAACAGATCGCAATGATGACTTCCACGTTTAATCAGATGCTGGCTCGCTGTAAAACTTTACGCAAAAATGACTGATGGGTACCATCTTATGGAAAAGAATTGGTGACAGATGCAACTAACACACAAGACAGGGATGGTGTATCTGAAAGCAGCAACATGCACATTGCAAGGCCAACATACTATGAGGACAGGATAGATTGCAGTGCAAGCTGTTGCTGGGGTTGTAAGGAGGACCAAGTGGAGGCCAAGGTAGCTGGTGGCAAAGTCTGCTGAAGCTGCCGTAATAGATTTATCATCCGGCTTGTAGTTTGTTCTGTTGCTAAATCCTTGCCAGCACAAAGAACCTACAGGAACAATCATACCCCTCAGAGGAAATATTCAGGGAAGCTTGAAGATGTATTACATTGAATGAATCTGCATTTAATGGTGTCATCTTATTGCGCAAATATATTGTTTTGCAGGTTACAATTATCAGCAAGATGAGAAAAATAAAGCAATTAGATTTAGGTTCTACTAGTTAGTTAATCAGTCCCCAATCTTGCCACATGAATATTGCTTAATTAACCAAGATGTTCATCTTTTTACCTATACCACATGATAATATGTACCCATAATTGGTCATGTCAACAACAATCACTAACAAAATATACGTATTCAAAAGAACTGATGGAATAGAATACTAAGCCATGCATTATTGAGAAAACAAGAATTTGAATATCATGATCTTCGGCCACTGGGAAAAACTATACTAAGCTTAAGAGTGCAAAAATATTTTATAGATCACAAACCTCGGCAAACACTGCGACAATTTTGGGAAGATACTGATTGTTGGGACCCAAAAGTTCCCTGTCAGACCTGTAGATGGATTACAACGGTGCACCTATATAAATTTTCTTGGTAACAGTATTCCAAAGCTTAAAGATATGAAAAGACAAGTAATAGGAGATGGCACAATTAAAACAAAATTGAAGCTCTACCTTTCTACCATAGAACACAGCTGATCATGAACAACTTTGGCTTCAATCAAGTCACCTTTAATCGGTAAACAGTTCAACCATGCAGGAATAACCTACCAAATGCCAGAAAATTGACAACCATAGAGCAAAGAAATTAAAGATTAACAGACCAATAAAAGCAAGATACCAATAAATTTAAAAAGAAAAAGATGACAAGCTATAATAGAACAGTAGTATTACAAAAGTTATTAGGGTACATTGTATGCGCTACAGTAGTACATAAACTTATTCTGGTAACTCATTCAGTACTTTTGTACATATGTTCCTTCACCACATCAAGGACAAAACTTCTGATAAATCTATTTATGACTAAATCAAACAAATGGAAGTACCTGAGCTGCATCAATACTGTCGCGATGAAATTGACATATTTTTCCTA
Source organism: Prunus persica (assembly GCF_000346465.2). Classification (NCBI taxonomy): domain Eukaryota; kingdom Viridiplantae; phylum Streptophyta; class Magnoliopsida; order Rosales; family Rosaceae; genus Prunus; species Prunus persica. The sequence goes on from NC_034014.1 coordinate 450,462, forward strand.
GAGCAGAAACGGCATTATCATATGCCATTAGGTTTTCCGGTTGCACGGCATTAGGATGCTGAATCACAACATTTAGCCTCGAAAGAGCCTCTGGATAAAGCCACTAGAAAGTGTTACCTATAATAAGCATACAGAAATATTCCAACTATTTAAGATATGCAGGCAGAATTACCGCCAATAAGAGGTTTAATTACTGTCCCGCCAAACTCTGAACAGACACCAAGTCCATATACAGCTGCCTGAAAAGGAAAGGAAAGGAAAAATAAAAGAATCACATAACAATTATGAGAAAAAGCAACCAGACACATTAGAACAGTTTGGTGAGATCAGACCTGTCGAACATCAGGGTTATCGTCATTGCAAGCCTCCAATAGAAAAGGAAGAAATGTGTCGTAATATCTGATCCAAACACATCAGAACAAATATGAGTTCACAACAATAAGAATTATTTCAACCAAACAATTCTAACAGAACAAGCTTACTTTACAGCTGCCTCGCGACACTGCTCTGCAACATCATCAAAGATGCATATTGCAATCCTTCTCTCTTCAGGTGTTTTATCCTTGGCCTGCGTTTAGGACCCAAAATGATTAATATAATAAGAAAGTAACTAAAAGGTTGAAAAACAAAACCAAGCAACATAAAATAATAACTTAGGCAATTGTACGAATGAGCATGCTGGTCCCTCAAAATGACCAGGGCTGGCCCTAAGATTTTGGTGGCCCAAGGCAAAGTAAAAAAGAAGGCCCTATAAATGCAAGACTACTTACAAGTAAAAATAGGTGTTTTCATTTATACATGTGTATATAGAGTGTAGACCTTTTACAACTAGTAACAAAAATTAGGCCTTAAAAAAAAATTCATTTTACTTATGGAAATGTTTAAAAAATTTATATATAAAGCAATGATTGAACACAAGAAAAAAAATTGAAAGAGATTGGAAGAAAAATATGGCATTTTAAGTAGTAGAATGCACCAAAGGAAGAAAGAGGGGAAGAACAATATATGTTAATTATAACAACCACAAATTACTCATTCCAAAGTCATTTATAGTCGTCTTTTTTTTTTCCCAAAGATAGTCCATTCAATACATTTATAATCAGAGCATCAACTCATCAATCATCATAAAATAAAAATATAAAAATGTTATTTCTTCACGCTAGTAGGACTTGAACATAGATTTGGTTTGAATAAAATCGAAGAGAAACCATTAATGCAAGATGGAACTTCAGAAATCTTGATGTTGGCTTCTTATCTTCTTATATATACTAGTATATCACTGTACCTCATATTAAGAAACTATTTTGGAAGCAGCTTTTAAAAGAATAACAAAATAAATAAATATTTTGGGGCCCTCCTTGAGATGGGGCCCAGGGCAGTAGCCCTTCTCACCCTGCCTCAGGGCTGGGCCTGAAAATGATAATTAGAGGGAGTGAACAAGTTAACTCTTCAAGCTGGAACCTAAAAAAAAAAATTAGTGCTTCCTTGAGACAGAACTTACCCACATAGGTGTCAGATATGATGATAGCTCGTCAAAGAAAGGCAAGAAAGAGGCTTTAAACGTTTTGATCAAAGTTCCCAAGATCTCTCCCACCTGGTACCAGAAAATAGTGTGTAAAATAACCATGACAAAAATATCCCCAATATACAAACAACGGCCCCACAAACAAACATCAGTATTATTGATGTGCTACTGAGGGATTGTTTTTGAAAAAACTTACTTGATCAAAAACTTCTTCCTCTTGTTCATTTTCCTCTTTAATGAGCTCCCCTTCCTCAGCATCAAAATCTTCGGCTTTGGTCCTTTCTGCTCTTTCTCTTTTTCTACTTGAACTGGCAGTTATCACCAGCTTTATCTCCTCCACAATGGATCTGACCTGGCTTTCATCTAAAAGTGGTCCAGATATCTGAAAGAAAGGATACAAAGCAAGCATGAATGGATACATATTCAAGAAATAAGGCACAATATAAGATGGATTCATACTCAAATAAAATTTTATTCCGAAACAGTTGGGTGGCTACTTGAATCTTCCATGCAAACAAAAATAATAGAGTAACCATATGGTATTATACAGCACTGACTGCCACCAACACAAAGTTAAGGTCCAAAATCTTAATTACAGATTTAATTATTAAAGTTCTAGCAAATCAAACCTTTTTTTTTCATTTGAAGAGAAAATAAATTAAGAATAACAGTAGCAAAACAGAGCAAGGCAAGGAGTATCCATCATCCAATTACATTCTGGATGCGTCGTCTATTTGTACCCAGCAATAAGTAAATTGACAACGTTGTTCCAGAGTACTAGGGGAAAGAAATACCAATTCCATAACTACGGAAAATGTGAATTCATGCAGACTAAGTGCAACTTAAACAAACCAAGCCATAAAAGAAGTTTACTAAATTTCTTAAAAATAAGGCCGACCTGTAAGCATTCATTTAATGCGTCCAATATATTTGCACATATTTCTGTATCAGGTTCCTGCATACAAATTGCACTCACATTAGGAAAAATTTATATCATTACACCCCTGATCGAGGCTTAATTGACAGACAATAAACTACCTTGTGTAATGCTTCCACCAGAGCTGGGACAATGTAGTCAGACAATTGCTTTATATAGGTTTCATTACGACCTTGAGCTTGCCCTTTCTCTATAGCTAATTTTGCAGAAAGCAGTAGCTCCGGCATTGCTAGAAACAAAAAGATGATCTTTCTTAATCAATAAATGAAACAAACCTCCAACAACATGTGAAGAGGAATGGGAAAACAAGAATATCTAATATTAAAAACCAATACTACCTGAAACAGCTGCCTTCCTAACCTCTTCATGGAAATAAAATTTAAGAAGTGGAACCAAAGTTGGGGCAACCTATACAAAAATATGACCTTTTTAAGTATCATATGAGAGAAAGCCAGGCAAGAAAAAAATAAGGCCCACTATGAAAGACCTGATCAATCCACGGAAAGAATCCTTCTTTCAACTCATCAGCATAGCAACACAGCATATTGCAAGCTGTAGCTTTTTCCTCCAGGACACTAGTCTTGATTCCAATCCGTTTATCCCCAAGAGTAATTGTTTCCATACTGTAATAGAAAAGGAAACTTTTAGCAAGACAGCAGGTACCACTCTGCAGCAATAACAACACTACTGCTAGATCATAATATCTTATGCACTCCCTTACCAAAACTACACCTCACACACTTTCAACTACGAAATTGGGAATTTACACAGATAACCATCAAGAGTTTAAGCATATAAAAATGTTGATATGGATGTTAAAGCCATTATGGTTACCCATGCACACTAGTTTTGGGGGCATGCAGATAATGGTGTAAATGTGGTGAAAGCTCATAGGAGTCTACACTAGATCCAGCTTTCAGTAACCCTTAGGAAGGATACCAAGAAATAGGTAGTGATGGCACATTCAAGCACACTATGCATGTGTGTTCGTACTTTTCTTACATAAAGGGCAAAAGGTAATTTTAAAAAAAATATTGTACCTTTCATCATCAGAGTCATCAATATCACTATTGTCATCTGCAGATGTAATGGTTACATCTGGCTTAAGTTGAGCAGACTGAAGCAAAGGAGGCATTACAACACTCATGTAGGGGAGGAAATCTTGTCCTAAACACTTGCAAAGTCTAGCCCATGCCTACAGCATTGTAGATGAATTTTTATTGCAAATAATAAGTTGGTATTATAGCAATTTGTGTGCAATTTATGGGATAAGAGCATACTTGTAGCATGTAACTTGTAGTTGGATCATCTGTCTCCATTTGAGATCCTTGCAAAGCCATCAACACTTCCATGACCTATAGAGAAAATAGTAAGGATCAGTCTGTACTTATAAGCCTCAGTATATCAGTATATAAATTAGCTGACTTCAAACACACCAACAAGAAATTGGCAGCATTGCTCTAACTTATTTCTTAGATTAGTAAAATGACTGCAGCATTTTAACACGTTAAAATACTCAATTTTTTTATTTCTCATTCAAGAAATAGAAAAGAGCTTAATCATATAACTTGAATATTGTAGCATGCACAAGAGAAAGGAAAAGTTAACTTCTGACGAAATCAAATTTAAATTCGGGGGGAATATTAGGAAATGAATCAAAATAGCAAATTATAAATTTGATATGGATAAGCAGCTAAATAAATAAAAAATTGTAGTAGTCCATACTCTTGCATCCGTCCAATAGCCATTGATATGCAAGACATATGAATACAAATTCTAAAAGGAGTATGCTCCAATACAGGGAAAGGTGGTTTCAAATGTATAATGTCTTACCTGCTTAGCATCATCCCTGAATTTATCCTTTCCAACAGCCATACCAACCAAACTAATGCACTCCATGGATTTGGCGCGAAGCATACGATTAGATTTATCAGTTGCATTCATCAAGATAGCTTTTAGGTAAGGCATAACTGCATCATAGTATTTTTGGAAATGCTCCTACACATCCAATTACCATCAGATTGGATCATCCACAACAACAACAAAAAATCAACTAGAATAGTATATTATATAGAACAATACCTGAGATGAATCAGCAACTGATGCCAAAGCAGTCAAGGCTCCCTCTTGCACCATTTGTTTCCCATTCTGAACAAGACATAAAAATTTAGACAAGAGTAAAATAAATATTAGTACCACGAATGTGGTAACATATATAAATATACACACGCATATATATATACTTGTAAGAAGCACTTACCTGCAGAAGTACTAGCAATTTGCTCACTACTCCATCCAAATAAGGTGTTAAAATATCCGGAGTACAATTCTCGCTGAAGTTGAGCACTGCTGAAGCAGCATGTGCCTGCAGATATCAAATTACAAAAAGAAAGCAATGAATAGATAATCTTGCATGTGCAATAATGACCCTGACAACGAGCTGAATAAAGGGCATGCCAGCATATTCAATATCCTCCGGAGCCATCACCCTCGTTTACAAATTGAGGATATAAAGCAACTCAAACAGAGGCTAGTTTGCAAGTGTGGAAACCAACGGTATCCCACCAAACTAAAGCTCATCGCAATTTGTTTTCTAATGTACTTTGTAATAACTTTCAAAAGGGCCATACTTCCAAATAAATGAGACTACAATCAACCAGAAATATGCATTCATGCATGTATGACTTCCCAGCAGGTAAAAGATTCATTCTCCTGCCCCAATAAATAAAATAAACAGCTCAAACAGCAATGAAGGGCTCCCCTCAAGCAACGTGAGATGACCTAACTGCTTGAAATATTGATTTAAGCAACCTTATACAAATCATAATGCTCTACAGTGCCCAACTTGTAAAGCATCGTTAAGATGAGAAACTGCCTGTCAATATTCGTTTCATGGTCACCTGGGAATAATTGCACCTTAGGTTTTTTTTTTTTTTTTTTTCCCACTTTTCAAGTATTTATAGTTATAGTGCACCTTATTTGTAGGTTAAAGATGAAACTAGCTTGGAAAGAAAAAAATCCTTCACCAGTCAAACATTGAAACTGAATACCAATCAATTATTCAGAAATAGGACCAAATGCCGTATCCGGGAACTAACCTGAACACGAGGGTTCTGAAAATCATCCATAGCTGCAGCCAATGCTGGGAGCACCTGCTGATGATATTGAACTTGCAGATCTGGGCCCAAATCCGTAGACAACTGCCCAATTGCATTAATAGCTGCCCACCTTACACGAGGATGTGGATCTTGAAATGAGTTCAAGACCATTGCCACCACTTGCTCTAAATTTTTAATCATTACCTGCAACAAAAATAAAAAGGAACAGAATATCATTAACAATAATGTAAACGGCAATTCATTTTAGCTAGAAGAAAGAGAATCTGCACAAAAGTACTCTGGGGATGAACTTTTCTTATAGTTGATGATATAGAACTTTTTTTTCCTTTGGTAGTATTGATGATACAGAACTGAGACTGACCCCTTGAAAACTGCATCAAGAGTAGGGATATGCGAGCGTGTATGTGCAAACATTTTACACAATAATTGTCTTATATCTGCCATGAAAACTTTTAATTCATACTTGGTAAGTGTGGATGTGATAATCAAACCGGATAAACACGAGTAATTTGATTCTAGATGAGTGTCTCTCATTACATCTCTAACTTGTCAGCTACTCATGTTCACACAACAGTGTCTTCAACACAAGTCAAAAACCTCGGGCCTCTTATTACCAGATCTCAAATTCTACACTCCAACAGAAAAAGCATGCAAAGCATTCCATATGTGATTAATTGTGGTGCATCTAAGTGGTTGGAGTAACAACTATCCCTAGTATGATATAATAACAATTATGATAACAATCGATACCTTAGCGCAACCTTCGGCAATCTGAGCTAGTGCAATCAACGCAGCATGGTGCTTCTGCCACTCGGGGGCAGCCAAATATGCCGGCAACTGCTCGGAAGCGACTGGAACAATGGTATTCCCACCCAGGGATATAGCAAGCCGATCCAAACACTCCTGCCCCACACTGTAATTACTGGTCTCACCCGCTTCCTCATCTTCAGTCTCTGCTGTATTCCATGCGGGATCGTCCTGGATATCCAAAAGCATACTCATCAAAATAGCGAACAATCGGCTTATAAACTGCGGCAACTTCCTCATCATCCCAGGCGCGCGCTCTCTGGCCTCGGCGAGCGTGATGACGAACTCAATGGCCAAGTGCCTGGTCCCTTCTTCCAACGACTCGGCCTCGGCAATCTGCAGCATAGACCCGACCACCTCCACAATCTGCCGCCTGAGGAACCTGGGCTCGGTCCCGGCCAATTCGATCAACAACTCGAGAGCCTCCTGCGCTGTGGCCTCGTTCCCGTTGTTCAAAGCCTCCATCAGCGTCCTCATCATCGCCGGCAACAGGTCCTGAAACCTATCCCTATCGGCAGAGCTCGTCAAACACTGGATGAAATTGATGACGGCGTTCAAGGCCGCGATCTTCACTTCGGCGCTTGACGAGTTTCCCAAACTATGCAAGAACACGGAGTGCAATTCCTTTATATGCGGCACCAAGGTGTCGCCGATGTACTGCGAAAGCTGAGCGAATATCAAAAACGCCGATTCTTGAAGCTTGGGCGAATCGGAGGAGACGCATTGGAACATGAAAGGCAAGAGCTCGGGCCAGGCGTTATCAGGCAAAATCCCGGAGGCGAGCTCGGAAATGGTGTCGCAGAGCTTCTTGGATATGGATTTGGTGTCCTCGCGCTGAATACAGGTCAAGAGAATGGTTTTGAGATTGGATTGGGTGGTGGGGGAGAGGCGGGGCCAGAGGTACGAGTCGTCGCGAGTGAGCTGCTTGCGGAGGAGAATGGCGGACATGGCTCGGGCCTCCGGGGCGGGAGAGAACTGGAGAAGGTGGGCGAGTTTGAGGGAAAGCGAGTCGGGATCGGTCTGCTTGCAGAGGTTGAAGAGGAGCTCGGCTTGGGATCGCTGCTCGTTGGAGGAGGACATGAGGTGGGAGATTAGGGTTTGGAAAGGGGCCGGGTCGGGGCCGAGAATCGTCGCCAGTTGGGCATGCTGTAGCTGAGTCGAGTCGGCCATTGCTGCAACAAACAACCTCACCACTCAGTTACGGTTTTAGGGCTTTCTGAGGCTTTTGGCTGCGGATGAGTGTATGTGAGAGAGCCTGCAAAGGTGGCTGGCGCTCTCTCTCTCTCTCTCTCCCCTCTCACTTCACTATAGTTTTGATTTTTGGGGTTTTTTGGGAGAAAGGGTGCGGTGCGCTAAAAGTAGGAGTGGGTGTAGAGGAGTGGGGCTCCTAATTAGGGAAAAGCAAGCGCAAAGACTTTGATTATCCAATGGATCATTAGCTGTATGTCTTATTTGTGGGTCACTCATCAATCATGATTTATTTAAATTATTTTCTATCCAAATATATTTTTGGAGGGAATTTTATCCTTCGTGACGATGCAATTCTATTTTTAATTTCTGTTCCAAGTACCCGTGCCAATTATTAAATTTAATTTGTAAACCAAACCCAACCTTTCCACAAAGCACAAAGCTCCTAATGTTAATTTTTAATTCTTTCTTTCCTTTTATATTATTATTATTATTATTCTAGACATTTGCTTTTTATCATTTTCTATTTATTTGGTTACTTTGGAAGACATGCCATTTTCTAAATTTTCCCTCTTTATTTGCATGTTATTTTAATTTTTCGTTCACAGCGGGTTTGGATGAGGGAAATAAACTTAGAATTTTGATAAAAGTTATAATTTTTAAATTGACATGAACCAATTACTGTATTTGGGAAGAAAAAAATACAACAAAAAATTTAGAAATTTCGCTTGGGAAAAAAAACATGGAATTTGGTGGTCATAAATCTCAACTTTAAATTCTATCTAAAAAGTATTCATTTCTAAAATTACAAGAGATATTGAGTTTTTAAAAAAAGATAACTTTACAAATAAATGTTAAATTCTAGTTACCTAAACAAGAAACTTTACAAATTCTAGAACATTAATTTCCGTTATTTTAGAATCCATCATTTATGAATTCCTTTGCACTTTTAAATTTCCTCATCCAAACATATTTAAACATGATTGAATATATCGTAAAATTGAAAATAGATTTATAATTATGGGTGGTTGTGGTTGAGTTTGGATTGATTCCACTCTCAAACCACAATCAAACTGATTAATGATTAAGTGGTGTGGTTTAGTTTAGTTTTGAGCTCAAATCAATAGAAAACCAAACCAACCCAATCACAGTTGGACAAATTGGTTTGAGAAGTTTTACAATTTAGGTCTTTTTTTATTTTTTATTTTTGCCAAAGTTATTAAGGTGATAAGGGTTTCTCATATACACTGTCAATGTACCATATGGGTTCAAACTTGAAGTCACTGGTCTACAAGTCAAGACCATTTTCATTTTTCATAACATCTATTTACTCAAATTTCAAATTGTGGGAGCTTTTTCTTCTGGTAGCTACAAATGGGCTGGGCTGCCGTAAGGAGCGAATTGATGGAATTATCCCTTGTGTCTGAGTTCAAAGATCAAGCCCCAAAAATGCTTCGAAAAGATGGTGAAGCCTTAGGAAACACATTGGTTACCTTCACCAACAAAAATAACAATAGCTTATAGATAAATTCTTGGCTTTGCATGAGAAGCTTGTGGAATGGAAGCTGAGCATTCATGAGTTTAGCATGAGAGAGGGAAAGAGCTGTGATTTCTAGAAGAGAAGACAGGAGGAGATGGAAAAATATAGCTCGAAATTGCAGGGGTTTCAGGGATGAGAGATGATGATTGCTCTCAAGATTTGTGTTTATGGAAAGATAGGAAGAATATGGAAGCATGGGTGGCTAGAGCAAATTTCCAGCAGTTTGACGAAAGCTTCGTCAGGCTCTTGGGTGATTTGACATAAAAGAAAATAAGAAGCAATGAAAGAACAAGGCTTGAAATCGAAGGGTTCCAGAGATGAGAGATGATGCTTGCTCTGGATGTGGGTTTTGAGAGAGAGAAAGGAGGAAGATTGAAGAACAAAGCATGAAATTGAAGGGTTCCAGAGGGGATGTTTGCCTTCGATGAATTCTCATGGTTGCTGGGAGGCTTGCAACAACCAAGGTGAGTTGTCTTTGCTAGGTAGAAAGTGGCTCCTTTTATAGGCACTAAAAACCTTAATTTTATCAAGCCACCCTCTCCCATTTTCCTTCACTTTCTTTCTTTCCATCTTATTTGGTAAAACTTCCCTAGCCTGAGCATGTAGGCATGAAGCTTTTTGGAGTTCCAAGGTCCTTAAGCAGTTGGACTTCTCCATGTGGATGAGGAGCCACCCACTTTTGTTTCTTGTTTTCTTACCAAAGCTTGAAGAGGAAAGAATGGGTAAAGGTGCTAGTCAAAAAAGGTGACCAACACATGAGCTTGCTTGGTTTTGATGGTTTTGACAGATATGCTAGATATTTTCCACGATACTAGGTTGGGCTATTGGTATTTTGTTTCCAGCAGCCTGTGAGTTTGCTCAGGCTACTGGAAACAGCCTATTTGATCAAAGTGCTGGATATTTTGGCTGATGTGGGATTTCTCCAAGTGTTTGCAAAGCCATTGGATATTTTCTTAAGCTATTGAGCCACTCATTTTCTCTCAGACTTACCCATATGTTTTGACTCAAGAAATGGACTCGAGTTTTGGTGCTCCCAAGCAGCTCAAAACTTCCACTTCTTTGCCCATCAATGAGCCTCATGAATGCTCGTAACTATCCATACCACAACCCGCTCAACAAATCCGGGAATTTGCGTGGCTTGGACCCACTTAAGCTTGTAGTTGGCATGTTGCTTAAATAAGGATTTTTCACTTGGTGTTGTACTGGGCCGAAAATATATTTGGGTCTAGCCTTGGATTTTTTGGGCCTCAACACAAATCTAATAATCATTTGAAACAAAACACAATAATTTTATATATACTTGAAAATTTAAATAAACACATCAAATAATTTTCATCTCTTATAATCTTATGAAGTCAAAATCATCGACCTAAACAATCTTAACAATGTTGAGCACATAAAAATGCAACTTTGAATTCACTAGTCTAATGTCTAAATATATAACATTCAAAATTCCATATAAACAACAAAGTAACAATCTAATTATATTAAAGCTTGATATCTATCTATGTGTTAGATGAAACATAATAGTGTGATAACGAATAAAAAGATGTCAAATGCCACGAAATAATAGAATGAACATAGACAATTCGGCTTGCTTAAGATGGTTTTCATATAGGCCAAATCAAATCAAACTAAACTAATTATGACCCGATTTGATTCAATTCGGTCCAAAATTACACTTTTTTAGTGTTAAAACAAATTAAATTGGTTAGATTGGTTTGGTTTGACCGGATTTTTGCCCACATCTATTTATGGCCGAGTCGTAGTAGAAAGTTTTCATATGGACCTATAAAATGGGCCGGACCCTAAGTCCTCGAGGTTTGGGGCATGGGTCATTTTGACCAGCAAGGTAGTCGGGCCGATACTCATTTCCCACTTCATTCCTCTCATGGTCAGAGTGTGCACGGCTGTTTGGGTAATGGGTTAAGTCTGATAGTCCCGATATTCGTTCTTACGGCCAACACCTGAGGAAGGAGCAGCTGCAATGAAACTGCCGGAGCTCGCCGTCTGACGTACATGCCAGTGCTGTAGGCTAGTGGGCAGGGAGAACAAGACGACTGCGTTTAGGCCTTCAGCAACCGTGTCTTTTGTAGCCTCTCAAAAATAACCAGCGCCATCGTGGTTGCTCGTTGGAGCACCCAAAGTTTCCAAAGCCATAGCTGGCTCCTTCTCTCTCACTCACTTACTGGTTATTTGAGGTAACAAGCTCAAATTTGGCAAGTATGGAATTCCAGTAAACAACATTTTCTTTTGAGAAAAATCGATTATTTCTTTTGGATTCTGTGATAGGGCTCTTGGGTTTGGCTTTGCTTCTTTGGGTCCTCATTCAATTTTTTGACATACCATTTCAATGCATTGCATATTGTATTGCACATTTCTCCGTTGGAGACAGTTTAAGAACGCACACACTATATACATTTTGAATGCACTCTAGTTGTTTGTAAAAAGTCGTGAATGGCAGGTGCGCTGCAGACTTTGGAGTTCATTTTTCGGTGAATTATGGTACTGTGAGGCCTAGTCCGACGCACCGAGGAGGACAAGGAGGAAGATGCTTAATAGGTTGGGTAGGCGTTACTTTTGCACTGCTGCTCCACAGCCGTGGCTATTTGTGGGTTTGGGCAATCCCGGCAATAAGTACAAAGGAACTAGGCACAATGTACTATACCATACCATTCATTTAGAGACCATACTTTGAACTTTCTTGTTTTGTTCTTCTTCTTTTTTTGTTTTATGAACAAGTTTCAAATTATCTCCTTTTCTTTTGGTTTGAAGCAGGTGGGGTTTGAGATGATTGATGTTTTTGCTAATTCTCAAGGAATTGAAATGAGCACGGTGCATTGCAAAGCTATCTTCGGGCAAGGCATGTAAATATTTGCATACTTTTCCTTGGTTGTTATTTTTGTTTGTGAAGTTCATGGAACTTTGGTATGCCAGGTTTCGTTGGTGAAGTTCCTGTTTTTCTTGCAAAGCCTCAAACTTACATGAATTTGAGTGGTGAATCTGTAAGTGACTGATATATTTCCTGTTAACATCTGATGGAATTTTGTTTTCAAAAAAGGTTATTCCTTAATCGAGTATTTTCTCTTTATGTTTATTACTTCTGTATAACTGGGAATGGGAGTTAATCTTATATGAAAACAGATGTGATATTTGTACTCTGTATTCCATTCCATTCCTTCTAGCACACTTATAAATTTATATTTCTTTCTGATGTTTAACTGATTCAGTTTTGTATGTTTGAGCTATTGATACTACTGATTATGTTAGAGAAAGAATATAACAGTGTGTTCTCTTTATTCAACTGTTCTGCAGACAGGACCACTTGCTGCTTATTATAAGCTACCTCTCAATCGTGTGCTAGTGGTACTTCCATTCTCCCATTTTAAAGTTTTTATTACTTGATAGCATCTCTGTTTTAAAAAAAAATATATCTTTATTGTATTTGTTTATTTATTCTTGTTTGTAGTTCCACGATGACATGAACTTACCATGTGGGGTACTTCGTCTTCACCCAAATGGAGGTCATGGATGCCACAATGGGTATGATCAAAATATTCTACTTTGATATTTAAGCAGATTTACTTCTAAAGTTCAAAATGATTAAGTAACGTTGGAAATGTTTTGTCAAACTGTTAGAACCTACTTAAACCCAGGTGTTTACAACAGTTAATTAAGTAGCTGATTAGTGGCATGCTTTATCACGAGGAGGTAATTATATAGGATATATACATTAGAATGGCTCTTGTGACCTAGTAAGACCATCACTATTTCGTCTCTTAAGAGTAAGGACCATGGCTATTGTGGTGTTGCTTGAGTTCTTCTTGCCAATTTCCAATCCTCTGAGTAGTGAGTAGTACTGAATAGTGTTTAATTTTGTCCTCTCTTGAAAGGCCTTTCAATTTTGCTTCCCCCACCCCTTGTTTCAAACTAAAGGAGCATATGTGGAATATCATTACCTATCTTTTGAAGCTATTAATTATTCAGGGTGAAGAGTGTAATGTATCACTTTCGTGGGAACAGAGAATTTCCTCGGCTAAGAATCGGTTAGTTTGAATGTTTACATTTTTGTATTTTTGTTGTTGTTATGATATCTTTTGCAGTGCTAGAAATATGATGAATTCCTTGTTAGGTATCGGGAGGCCTCCTGGTCAAATGGATCCCAAGGCATTCTTGCTCCAGAAATTTAATGCAACGGCTCAAGGACGAGTAAGTACATGGTTGTTTTGTATATTGAGTCCTGCATTTGATGGAATTGGATATTCATTTGGTGTTTTGAAGTTTTGAATGATGCTTTGGGCTTTATGATGTTAGATTGATGCTGCTTTACAAGAGGGAGTTGATATATTGAAGGTGCTGTTATCTGAAGGTTTGGCAGAGAGTGCGAGACGCTTCAACTCAGAGCAAAAATACAAGCATATGAGATTAGAGACTACAATGGCAACATGAATTTGTAAATGAGTATATATATATATATATATATATATATATATATATATATATATATATGATTGATTTGATTTTTTAGGACCAGTCTATCTTTCTGCTTCAAGTTTCATTTCGTGAATGAAGAAGGTAGAGAGAGAGAGAGAGAGAGAGAGAGAGTGTGTGTGTGTGTGTGTGTGTGTGAGACTCATCATATCTCAAAAGTTTTGTTTTGCATTGACTGGACTCAATTGTCCATGACTGGAGGTTCGCATCTCCTGTGCACGTGGTGCATGAGTTTATCGTTAAAACAGCAAATATCCAATTCGCTTTACAGCGGAGGCTGGAGAGTGGCTCAGTCTAATTTGTTATTGATTTTATGTCCGATAAAAACATTTGAAAAAAAGAGAGAAATAGTGACTGACTGCCCAGAGTGCTTTGTGGGCCCAATCTTCAGCCATCCTCGCTGTCTCTTGCGGCTTCACTTTATGACCAAAGACCTCCACACGCATTCAAGGAAGGTGGACTCAAACTCTCCCCTATAAACACTCAACTCAAAGGCGTCCTTCTTTTCATAGTAACTTCATAACTCTTTTTTGGAAAATTGAACTTAAAAAATAGAATTGTAAGATTCTTCTTTATATACAAGAAATATTGTGAGATGAGAGTTTAATTTATTTTTAGAATCTTGAATGTATAGATAAATGTTCTTAATCATTTTAGCTATAAGTCCTTTTATTATAAAATAAATCTTTTAAAAGGAAAAAAAATCTACTCATAAAAAAGTTCATGAAATAAACTGGATACATTTTATGGCAAACTTATTTACCTTAAAAAAATAGAGTGAAAACAACCTTATTGAAAATTTAAAAATAAAAATCCTTATTGAAAATTTAAAAATAAAAATCAAGTCAACACAAAAATCAAGAAGAAAATAGGATTTGTAGAGTTCATATTATATACACTTGCTCACTAAAGCAGAATTCCACTTGTATGAAAGTAAAATCATTAGGGCACTAAAATAAAGCAGAGAAGAGTGAACCATGGCCGTGATGTCCAGGCAGTTGAAAGGCGCGTGAGGAGTTATCAGTTCGTGCTGAGCATATTATTATTACACCATACCCCTGAAATCTGTCCGGACTCGCATCCCACACCCATGCTCCCCTCTCAATACCAACAAACTTTTAAAAAAAAAAAATTTATAAAAATTAAATCTACACAAGAAGAAGGGCAGAGAAACAAGATCAGAACGACTATTGATAGCTACCCAATCACCATCTTCTTCCATCCCCATAGATTTCTAAGATATCACTTGCCGACGGCATTTGAGTGCTATAGCCTTACCCTACTCACTCAGAAGAAGTCGAGGCAGCTTTGCTTCAATAATGAGAAACCCATCGTCATCGTCATCGTCATCGTCGTCAAAAGCGGCGGCAGCTGCAGCGACAGCAACTTCAATACCAACGAAAATAACATCGTCGTCGTCGAGCAAGGCGGCGGGGACCAGTGGTGGGAGCAAGACGCCGTGTTGTATCAAGGTGGGTTTGAAGAGAGGGCCGTGGACGCCCGAAGAGGACGAGCTCTTGTCCAATTACATCAATAAAGAAGGTGAGGGCCGATGGCGGACCCTACCCAAGAGGGCGGGGCTGCTCCGCTGCGGCAAGAGTTGCCGCCTCCGCTGGATGAACTACCTCCGCCCTTCTGTCAAGCGCGGCCAGATCGCCCCCGACGAAGAAGATCTCATCCTTCGCCTCCATCGCCTCCTCGGCAACCGGTATACATATATATACATATATATATATATATATGCCCATCATCATCATCATCATCCATTCTACACACACATATGTATAATTACTTATTGATTTCTAGGGTTAGGGTTTCACTGTTGAGATCGAGTGTTTGAATTAATGAATTATATGTATGTATAGGTGGTCTTTGATAGCTGGGAGGATCCCAGGGCGTACGGACAATGAGATAAAGAACTACTGGAACACACACCTGAGCAAGAAGCTGATCAGCCAAGGCATAGATCCCAGAACCCACAAGCCTCTAAATCCAGATATTCACTCCTCGGCTACTGTTGCTGCTGCTGATATGGACAGCAACATTAACAAAGCAGCAACAGTTTCTTCTTCCAAAACCAATCGCTTCAGCTCAAACACCAACCCTAGTCCTCCTCCTACTTCTGAGCCTTCTGAGCCTGTGGCTCATCATCATGGGGCAGCTCCCAATACTAATGGCAATAATGGGAATATCGTCACAAATATTGCCAACAAGGAAAATGGGTACCTTGTTGATGATCAGGAGCTGGGCACCGTGGTCCATGGCTATGCAAACATGACGTCTTCTGATCACGCTTCTGCGGCGGCAATGGGAACTTTGAGCTTGAGAAGCAACGGCAGCAACAATGGAGGAGCACTACTTGGGGGGAATGAAGAGGACGATGATATGAATTGTTGCGCCGACGATGTCTTCTCTTCGTTCTTGAATTCATTAATCAACGAGGATCCATTTTCTGGCCAACACCATTTGCAACAACAAGTACTACTTCAGAACGGGAATAATGCACATAATGCAGCTGCTGCTGATGGTTCGGATCATCATGTTCCTTTGGTTTCTAGTGGTGCTGGTGCAACTGCGCCATCCACTTTTGGCTGGGAATCTGCTGTGCTCATGTCTTCTGCTTTTATCCAAAACGATCACCACAGGGTACTCAATGATCAAACGGAGTAGAAGCCAGCTAGCCCGCCCCTGTTCGATCCATCGCATGCACTGCGCAGATTGAAACAAACACAACAGTTGCTTAATTAGTTTATTTATGGAAATTAGTTCTAGGGTTTGGATCAATATCATATATATAATATGATATGATATTTGTATGATTTTGTGTGTGATCTATTTATTCGACTAGTATGTACTTCATCCTCTCTTGATGATGATTTTGGCTTTATTTGTGGCCTACATCAATGTATGTTCATGTTTGTATTGTTCTATATGTATTGTAAACAAGCATTAGATCGATGTTGAAAGTACTACTTTTGAGTGAATTAATTTGTTTTCATGTTTTGTAATTCACTCACATTTCTATCATTTTGTTTGTAAACTCTAATGACCCGACCATATATATATATATATATATATGAAGTACTATACTCATCATATTCTCAGTGTAGACGGATTAAAAAGGGCTATAAATACTAAGATTACTAGTTTATATATATCCCAAGTGAATCTTGTTTTCATGCTGAAACCTTGTTAGGCTCATAATGTTTGCAATTCCAAAATATAAAAGACTACGTCTACCAAACTTGATCTTCTCAACAGATTAAGTGCTCATCGAGGTGTATGCATATGTATACAATGAGTAAATGGATTACACATGCTAGCTTGAAGCCAAATAAGTTTCAACACAGAGATGTTGCATGCATGAAGATCATTCAAATTATAAACTATCACAGTCACAACTGAATCATCAGATATACTTAGCCAAAACACAAAATAGTTTTGTTCACTTCCTCAGGCTCAGATATAAAACTCGATGGTGTTGGAAAATCATCAGCACCAAAAGTTTAAGATATAAGCCATACAAGAGAGAGAAGAGTTGCAAACCAACAAAGAAATTAATGAGAAATATATGAATGTCGAGGTTTCGAACTCAAGACCTCTTACATACAGGATTTTGATACCATGTTAGACAATCAATATATCATGAAATCTTATATTGTTAAAGAATAAGCCTACATTAATTATGTCAAGCTTACAAACAGAACTATTGATGTCGATCACTGCAAGAAAAACTGGGGTATATAGAGGCACTGATGCAGCTCAAAGGCCACATTTGATCTTTCAAAGCTTACTTACATATGTAAACTAATGTCGAAATGAACAAACGAAAGAGAAGAAAAGATTAACAAATTCATATTTGAATGTCGGATGCATGCATGGAACATTTTGGCAAACTTTCATGAGCATATATATACATATGAATTCTTGCTTTCTTTCTATTGATTGAAGGTGAAGGATCGTTTTATCTGAACATATATAGGTACTCAAACCTACCTCATCATCAGAACTTTAGATGAGATTAATTCCATTAAGGGCTTGAAGCTAAAATATCTTATTAATTCGTCTAATCTGGTCAGTATATATGCATTTTGTGATCTATTTTTGATTTGTAATGTGCATATATTTACATAACATGCTTTGACATGTATATTAAGAGTAATTAAGTTAAAGCATGTATATATTAAACTTTATGTAGTATTAATATATCAGATGTAGATTGGTGTGCTAATCTCTAATCTTGGGTATGGAAAATACGGTCATACATATATGTATACATTTATTCTTGTACTCAAAGAAAACTGAAGCATGTATTTGTGTAAATCAATGTCAGGGTATACATAGATGCCTTAATTAGTTTGCGATTAACATGTCATCGGTAGGTAATTACTTGAATAAAATTACAAATTAACTTAGACTCTATTGTACATGTAGCTAGTAGTATAACTATAAAGGCTATATTAGCACAGTGTACATTCAAAGAAGTGCAGTTGAACCTAGGTATATAGGTTAATCTGAAGGTCAGCGTATTTTCGGAACTAGCATTGGCATATACTTTGAGAGCTCCCCATGCATGAGAAATACAATACCTGGACATTGTGAAATTAATCGATAGAACTGAAGAGGGAAAGGAAAATGGCATTTGGGTGGAGCTTTGGAAGAGTGAGAAGCATAATCAAGATCAACACTCTGGACTTGGTGCATATGTTATTTGTATAACGGATAACATATATACCAGATAATTTTCTAGTTTGGTTCAAGCTAACCTGACGATTACTAGCTGAAAATTGGTCATATATATACCTAAAACACACCGACTTCTATCCTTCCAAAAACAATCATTTTACGTTTGGTGTCTAGGATTAGATTGAATTGGATTATTTACAAGATTATCGAAGAGTAAGAAATTTAAGGATTTTTCATTTTGTGAGGATTACTAGGGATAAGTTATAAGGTGTTGACATCCTACTATTTTGGGGGATTGGAAATGAATAAGTTTCTTTCATGACAAATTCATTGTACTTTTAACAAAATGTGAAAGTTGACCTTCATACCTTGAAGTCGAGTATATATAATTGTGAAAGTTGACCTTCATACCTTGAAGTCGAGTATATATAATTGGAATTATTCAATCTAATCCTATGCACTAAACATGACCTTATACAGTTAGCTTAAATTTGAGCCATTATAAGTAGTGAGTGAGGGAACGCTTGAGTCAAGCGGCTTGACCTCAATGACTTATATATATATATATATATATATATATATATATAGAGAGAGAGAGAGAGAGAGAGAGAGAGAGAGAGAGAGAGAGAGAGAGGTTTAACTGTTAATACTTTGTAAAATCTTTGTAATGTTTGAACATATATATATATATATATGTTTGTAGAACAGCATTAATTCTTGGGTTGTTTTATGTATCTACCATTCTCCATGCACATTGTTCTTAGACTCAACTATAGTACTAAGAACATATGATGACGAAGAGCAAGAGTTTTTTTTCTTTCTCAGTAAATATGCATTCAATCAAGAAACACACATATGATATATGTATATATCAGTAAAGCCAGAAGCCATTCATTTAATGTACGTACGTATATGCATAGTTTGAAGCAGTCATATCTATTAATTAAGGATGAAATGAAGAAAACTTACTATGATCGGCACGACGGATCAAGAATTAATCTGCAGTATAATTAACTTTCAGTCTGGTACGTATGATCAGTTTGGTAATTCTTCCATCTCCAAACACAATATATGTCTGCTGACGTGACGATCGCCAGTGCCCCATCAAGAGCCTCCTGCATAACCATGCATATTCGGACGATGAAAATCAAAGAAGCAGTATATTTATTATTTGCATTCTCAGCACAATTGAGTTGATTCATGTTATAAGATGCCTCACAAAACCAGCTATTATATACTCTTAAAACATGCTCTAACTATGTCAATTTTGAAGAAAGAAATAGGATTTGAATCAATCATATATTGACCCACCCAAAACCCAGACAAATAAAACAAGGTAGACAGACTGGGCTGGTCCGGAACACCAATCTTGTTGGGCCATAGACATTTGCCCAGATAATTATTTTAGCCTAAAATAAATTGTTGGTCGTTGTCTTTTCTTTTCTTGGACCACAAAATTATTCAACACTCACCCAAAAGTTGTTGCTTGGGGGGGAATGCAAAGCTCCCTCCCACCTACTTTGTGGATTTTGACTACTAATGGGAAGAGAATAAAAACAAAACGAAAATGATTTGCACCTTACAAATATAGAAAATAATTCATATACCAATTATTAATTTATTTATTTATTAAAATAAAACCTATTAAGATTTAAACAAAATAGAGGACAATAAATAGTGGCATGCTTGGCTCCTTAAAGTATTGTTGTTGTAACTTGTAGAGCTATGAGAAGCTTTTTCTTTTTTTTGGGGGGGGGGGGGGGGCAAACTATGAAAAGCTATTTTGTTTGTTTGTAATGTCATGGTTTGACCAAAATCCAAAGGCTCATATCTGACCATCCACTCAAACAACCAGTCATCTCACTCCACCAGGCGATTGGTAGATGGTTGACCATTCAGTAGGTTGTAGTGCAACTTCGTTGACCCTCTACCTGCTTGTGTTTTTTTTTTCTCTTCTTGTCCCTATATATTATTACTATTTAAGCTTATATTCTCTTAATTTGTGTTTCTTTCCATGACACTGATATAATATATAAATCCTATACTTTTTTTTGTGGTGGTGGGGGGGGGGGGGGGGGGGGGGGGGTGTCAAGTATGACCTACCAATCTTAGTTAGAGCTTTTCAGTTCCTATGAATAGCCAGTACGCGGGAAAGCAATATAAATAAATTGTTTTATTGTACTCTCTTTCTTAATTGATCACAAAATAAAAACGCGGTTTCACGACACAAGTCACAAGCGGCTGTTATTTTAGCTAAAGGCTAATAAAGTTTGTATCATTATTAAAATTAACTATTAATAAATATTATGGTTTTCCTGTGAGCAAACTGCAGAACTATATCATTATTAAGATATACAAAAGTTCTTTGTCCAAAAAAAAAAGAAAAAGATATACAAAAGTTGGTGTATTTTTTTTTTCTTTTTCCTTTTGGTTTTGTTGGGTTCAATCGAATGCATTAAAAGTCAAATGGCATCATGTGAAAGATAAAACAATAAAAATAGGAGGGCAATGTGAGGTGGGGTTCAAACCAGCTTTGGGAAGTTGTCTTATTGTGGGTCAGGGCATGGTACTTACATTTCAAATGCGTCCTCCAATGGGGTTGAATGAATTGAACTCACTCTTTCATGTATTGCTCTTGTTAAACTTTGAAATATGATTAATTATATAATGAGGTGAAATATAATTTTCCTTTAAATATCGCTACTTTGAAATATGATCATATGATTTTCTTTCAAGAATTTGTTCATTTGGATTTTATTTTTACCTGGTAATATTATTATTAAAGACAGAGACAAACCAAACCCTGTGTAATTTTCTCCCTACCTCTAAGATGCCTTGCAAATGCTAATGCAAATTAAGAAAAATAAGAAGCCTCAAATCTAAAATTACCAACAACCAAGAACAACGAGGGAATGTGTCGTGACAGTTTGCTTGCTCGTTTCCAAAAAAGAAAAAACCAACATATAGAAACAGAGGAAACAGAGTGCGCATTCGCTACAAAATTTGAGACAAAGGACATCCAAAAATCCATAATAAACTATGTATGGGAAGCCAAACAAGCAAAAGCTACCCCATGCATAAACAACTCTACTGCAAAAAATACTTGAACATTTCACAAACTGGAACAACCGAGTTTCTTCAGAAATGAAAGCAACAGACCATTTTTCTATACTATTTTTCGTTGTAGATTCCGAAACCATTTCATTTTACGAAGAACAACATAAGAGAAGCTGAATGAAAGCTGTTGATGGCTTACCTTAAAGCTGTGTGGTGCCTGAGTTTGAGCCTTTTCGCACAAATGCCATTGCTCCATGAGCGCACAATGATAAAATGGGGTCATGGAAATCTTACTGACTCGAAAAAAGATTAAAAATAAGGTTGAAACTTGAAAAAGGCAGAAGAAGAAACTTCATGTAGTAGAAAGCTCTTTCGATAATTTTCAGTATCTCCCACATGTTATAAGCACCCCTGGGTTTTAGAGGGAAGGACACGTGCCATTCAGATGTTGGTGGTGACAAGTTGCAGCACCCAAGAACCAATGCAATGGCTGCACTAGGGCTTATAGTTGGGATGGGAGGGGTTTGTTTGTTTGGGATTGACCGGTAGATTTTGTATTGTCTGCGAGAAGATTACCGGATGCAAACGTAAAACCCAATAAGGACCAACCAAACGTTCTAACCCACATAAAAGAGGTCAGATTTTGTTAGACAGACCAAACTTTCTAATCTCTTTTTGCTGCCAAATAATACTTCCCTTTCCGCATCTGCCTATCAGCTCACCCTCTCTCTCTCTCTCTGATTTTTTTGAAAGCACTGCTTTTTCTTGAATTTATTGGGTCATTATTATTTATTTGTACTAGGTTAGAGAACTGAGGCTTTCTCTGCAGTCTGCAATGAACTGCTGGATTTGGGGATTTGAAATCAATGGAATTTTTAATGCAATAAACCCTACAAATTTGCCAAACACTTGGGATGATTTTCAACACTTATTTTTGGATTGCATATGTAAGTTAATAATGGGTTAGTGGGTGGCTAATCAGCAAACAAGTGTTGATTTCATACATTTAAGGAGGAGGATATAAAAAAGTTATGCAAGAATACTTGGAGCATGCTCCAAAATGGGCTGTGTCTATAAAAATTGTTGAATGTAATGTACTTGCATAAACCATAATGGAAAAGAAAGCATCATCAAGAATCAAGAATCAAGATGGTACATACATATGCAATTGTAAGGAAGGGAAAATGAATGAGGATATTTGGCCCCAATCAACAACCCACAGTCGGATTTTATTTTTCTCAATTTTTTGGGCAAAATATAGTGAGATTGTTCAATAAGTCAAACATAACTAAAAACAGGATATGTAACCTACCATTCTTACAACTCAACATACAATTTTGAATCCCACTCAGATCAAATCAAAGTTGATGAAACATTCAACATTCTTATGATTATGCTATACTATCAAGAATAATACATTTGCCAAAATATTAGTTTTGTATTTTCTAGATTTTGATTGTTGTTCAAGTACTTGATGCCAACACAAGTTGCAGCGAAATTTTTGTTTTCTTTTCAGCTATGTCAATTACAATGTGTCTCCATCAAACATTTGTATAGGTTACAAAGCAAGCTCTTAAGTTACAAAGTATAAGCCAACACGGGTTGGTTTAGTTGGTAAGGTCCCTGCACTGTTGCTCCACCAGTGTTTGAGTCCCATTGTCAGTAATTCCGTGTTTGGTAGGTAATATGTAATTTCCTTTGTAAATTCAAAAAGATCTGGGGTTTACCTTGAACCTGGGTGTCGGGGTAACCTCTCCCTTCCTAAACTTTTCTGAATAAAAAAGTTATAAATTATACATGAAAAATAATCTACAAATTGATAGCTTGATAAGCATAAACATTTTAGTATTTTATTTGGGAAAACAACTGAGGAGAATGGAAACAAAAAATCTATTTTTAAAATTCTTTTACACCTCAACTGGCTTAAAACAAAATTTTCTTTTACATTGCCGTGTTGTTTCCTGTAATGCAAAGCTGACATTTGGCTTAAGCTTAAGTGCTTAACTGGGAAGCCGCTTTTGGCTTTAAAATTTGAATTTTCATATTTACCCATGCGCTCTCTCGTCGCCCCCAATTCCAATTTCTGTATCAAATTAAGGATTGCGAGTTTGATTTGCCATTTTTCAAAATTCAAATTCACCGAAGGCCTCAGCCCCAAACCAGCTTCCCTGTAATTTCAAGTAATTTGATTTCTCTCGTTCTCTCTCTCAATTACTTTTTATGTTTAGGCTCATGAGCTACAACAAATCTAATTTAATCTCCAATCAAAGCTCAGATTTTTATATATTTGAATTCCGACTTTAATGCAATGTAGGTTGTTATAGACTTCATCCTGGGTTCGGTTCATTGCATATTGCTTCAAGTGTTGTTGATTCGAATTGTTTAAAGTCTCATTACAGTTGATTGTAACAAAAATAGTTAATTTATAACAATCGGCAGGGCCTTTTTCTCATAAAGATGAGTTTTTTTTTTAATGAACTTAATTGCAGGCAATTGAAATAAAGAAATGGGTGAGTGGAAAAGGCATAGAATTCTCATGGTCTCTGATTTTTTCTATCCCAACTTTGGTGGTGTGGAGAATCACATCTATTATCTCTCACAATGCCTTCTCAAGCTTGGTCACAAGGTCAGACATACAGTCTCTTCCACTTTCTGGGTTCAACATGTGTGCTTTTGTATATGTACTTATCTAATATAACTGAAAAACAATAGTTCAATGAAACTGCTGATTTATTTATTTGTATGATCTCATATTGCTTTTCCATCACAAGGATGTTGAGGCCCCCATCTAGGTAATGGGGGCATTAGATGAACCACCATTTTGTTTTGGAGTAATGGAAATTTTATCATGATACACGACTTGAATGATGTGATAGCTAAGGTGTAATGAGGAGTTTCTCTAGAGATGGGGGTGGGTGCCAAATTATATATTGCTGCATACTCGTAGTTGTTTTAATATGATTGGAACATCTGAGCTGCCAAATGTTTTGAGATATAAAAAAATGAAAATATTTCGTGGCACAAATCAGCTTCCTTTGTTCTATTAGTTGTTGACTAGATGAACTTTCATTGTTTGATTGTTCAGGTGGTGGTAATGACTCATGCCTACAACAATCGTTCTGGGGTGAGATATATGACAGGCGGGTTGAAAGTGTATTATGTACCATGGAAACCGTTTCTTATGCAGAATACTTTTCCAACCTTTTATGGGACACTTCCAATAGTAAGGACTATCCTTATTCGAGAGAAAATATCCCTGGTACATGGACATCAAGCTTTCTCAACTCTTTGCCATGAGGCTTTGATGCATGCACGCACAATGGGGTACAAGGTCGTATTTACTGATCATTCACTCTATGGTTTTGCTGATGCGGGAAGTATACACATGAACAAGGTGTTGCAATTTACATTGGCAGAAGTAAGTCAGGCCATTTGTGTTTCTCATACAAGCAAGGAAAACACGGTGCTACGGTCAGGTTTGCCACCAGAAAAGGTCTTTGTGATACCTAATGCTGTTGACACAGCTATGTTCAAGCCCGCACCAGAGCGTCTGAGTAGTCATGAAATTGTAATTGTTGTTATAAGTAGATTGGTTTACCGAAAGGGTGCAGATCTTCTCGTTGAAGTCATTCCAGAAGTATGCCGTTTATACCCCAATGTGAGTTGTTTTCACATAGCATTCAATGAAAATATTATGCTTCTTATCATGTTTGCTCATTCTGTGTAATGAATTTTAATATTGGAAAGGACTTGAATGTGTGCGCCAATAATTCTGTGATTGTATATTGAGATGATCATATATTCATCACTTGTCAGCTTACATGCAAAACAATTTTGATGTGTGAAGGCCTAACCTAAGGGGGATGTTTTTGATATAAAGAAAATGTTGAGTGTGGTTTGGAGCATAACATCATTGGATGTAATTATTAACATGGTTAATTAGCATTCAATCATCTCATTCAGAAATATGTGGTAAGGTTCGTTTCATTGTTGGAGGAGATGGACCGAAACGTGTGCGGTTGGAAGAGATGAGGGAAAAACATTCTCTTCAAGATCGAGTTGAGATGTTAGGTGCCGTGCAACACTCTCAAGTACGATCTGTCCTAATTACTGGCCATATATTCTTAAACAGGTAATATCTTCTTTCATTTTATCTTTTTTAAATATCTGAAGAACAATTTTTGTAGCTACACCAACTCAGGCGAAAAAAATTAAATCGTTGGGAATCTTGTAGTTTACTACAACTGGTGGTCAAATTGTCTTTATTGTTTGAAGTTAAACAGTGGCGTTATTAATACTGGTGATACTATCAATACAATTTGAAACATAAGTAAATTAGGAGTTGCAATTGCTTGCAGATACATTGGAGCATAGTCATACTTCTTTTTCTGACTAGCTAACTGTCGAAACTATGGAGAAAGCATCACAGGTTCACAACTATAGTAATATATAAATGTGAATGAATTTGCACCAACATATATTCAACTTCATCTATGTCTGTCAAAAACGTTACCTTCTGTTGTAATTTTTTTGATACGATTTTTCCCTTCTGGCAGTTCTTTGACAGAAGCTTTTTGCATAGCGATCTTAGAGGCTGCTAGTTGTGGATTATTAACAGTCAGTACACGTGTAGGAGGTGTCCCGGAGGTATGAACTTTGAAATCTTTTTTCTCTACATAGTTAATAAACTAGTATTTTTCTTTCTTTCTTAAAGCTAGGATAAATTCCATCTCTTAGTAGAGTCGAATTTGTGTTAGATTCATTTGAACTTAGTTAACCCCATTTCTGTACGTAGGTACTACCAGATGACATGATTGTACTTGCAAAACCAGATCCTAGTGATATGGTTCAAGCAATAAAGAAGGCAATATCTATACTTCCCAAAATTGACCCACAAGAAATGCACAATCGTGTGAGTGTACTCTTTCAAAAATTGTTGTCTTTAGGCGCATTGACTACTTGTACAGTGATTAAAATATGCTTCTTTGGTTCTTTGTTGGTTTGTAGATGAAGGAGCTGTACAATTGGCATGATGTGGCGAAACGGACAGAAATTGTTTATGATCGTGCTCTGAAATGCTCAAATCAAAATCTTTTACAACGACTCTCACGGTGTGCTACTCAAAACTTACGTCTAAATTGCATGCTTGTACAGATGTGGTTATGAGTCTGAGTGCTTAAAACAAATTTGTTGAGCATAGAGTGTGAACCAACTATTCTCTTCATCACATCAATGGTAAAACTGTAAAAGCAGAGTTAGTGACTGCAATACCATTGTTCATCTTGTCTTGCTTGAGGGGATGATAATGAGTTTTTCTTTACAGTTTAGGGAGACAAGGATGCGCAGGTGGTTGTTTTTTCAGTTCAAAGGCTAACTGTTGTATCTCTTGATCCGTTAGCTTATTAATGATTGCAAGATGGAGTGGAGAGGGAGCGCTTGTGTATTTGTTTGGTAGAAACTGTGTCACAGTGAATTTTAGTTAAGCTGCTTGAATTGGACGTCAAGAACTTGATTAGGAGGCAGTGATGGATTTTGAATTTAATTTCATTATTTATTTATCTTGATGTTTTGAGATTGCATAAATATGTCAGGAGCAATTTCAGGGTTGCTAATTGCTTAATTTGTTTATTGTAGATACCTCTCATGTGGAGCTTGGGCGGGAAAGCTTTTTTGCTTGGTTATGATCATTGACTTTCTGTTGTGGCACCTGTTGCAACTATGGAAGGTTGTAAACTTTCTGTGCATGTTCTTTGGGTTTCCACTTTAATTTGTTTTCCCTTTTTAATTATATTACTTTCATTGTCCATTAGCCTGCAGAGGATATTGAAGAAGTGCCCGATTTCGTTCTATCCCATGATCAAGATGAAGGGATCTCGCAGGACAATGAGAACCAAAGCTTGAGATGATTGCATTTAAAAATTGGAATTGTTCCCTTCATTTACAGCATGAAATAGATGGACCTTAAAAAGAGGATGAAATGGATTGACCTGATCTCTTTTTTATGTTGTTTTCACTTGGTTGGTAGTATCAAATTAGTCCTGTATGTAGTGAAGATTTTGTCAAGAAGACTGAAAGATGCTTGTCTGTTGCCTGCATGGCAACTTTGGAACAAATTTTGGCCGGAATTTGGCCAGATTGGCTACTTTCTTTCAATTGTTTAGAATTACCTAGTAAAATTTTGGCCTAGGTGTTGGTGACGACATAGCCCGATTTTTGTACTAATTACTCATCCTATTTCAATAATATATTATCGCCCTTCTTTCAGAAAAACGAAAATGATCCTTCCAGTTTATTTCACATCCAGTTTCCTATGATTCTTGAAGGTCGAAGCCTCTTGGTTATATTTTGTTTTCCTTAGGGCAGAGATTCCACTGGAGCATGTACTTTGAAAGCCTCATGAGGTCACGTTCTGTCCTTAAAAATTCAACCTTAACCTTAGTAAAGAGAGGATGCAATGCAAACGCAAAATGCAGGGCCTACAAACTTGTGTCTGGCCAAAAGAAGATAAAGAGGATGCATAGCAAAATCCAAAACGTACATGGCAATTGACAAGTTGGGTACGTGGAGCAAGCCTAAACACTAAACATGAAACAGGCTGACCTCTAACCGTTGGTTGAACGTTCATCTATGGCCGCCATGTGAGCTTTGTACATCACACTTGACACTTCATCAGTCCATTGCTCTCTCTGTCTCTCTCTCTGTCCCTCGTATCGAAGCCATGGCAAGCACTACCTCTCCCGCTCTGTCTGTGTCAAAATTGGATTTTCCATTTTTGTCCTCTCAGAGAAACATAACTTTCAGCAAGGAAAACCTTCATCAAGTTAAGATGCCTCGTAGGATGTCTAAGTTTTCTGGGTTTGAATCAAATGGGTTTATCTTATTTTCTTCTTTGAGTGGTCAAATTGGTTTGGGCAGCTTTCCTAGTCCAGAAGCCACTGCGAACAACAATGCGCCTGAGGTCCAAGTTCAAAGCAGGTACCATGCTTTCAGTTCCTCTCATGCTCTAATAATCCTTTATATTGGTTTAGAGTTTTGCATTGTTCTAAGTTTCTGTTTGGTTTTAGAAAGTAGGAATTCTTGAAGCAACTGTGAAGTCCTTCATATCCGGTTCTGGGTTTTTCTTTCAAGAGATGTATATAAAGAACTTTCCTCTGGTTTCTCGGGAACCAAACGGGACTTTGGGGATCAAATTTTATGTCTTTAAGTTAGCTATGCTGCCCTTCATATGAAATTTAGTGAGTAAGCTGTTTTTATTAAATTTTCTACAAGGTTAGACTCTAATTTAGCTTTATACTCCATGGATCATACAATGCATAGTTGTGGAAAAATTGGCATAGTGGTGTGAAGTGAAAAAAGATGCGACAGAGGATAGCTGAATCATAAAACATCGCATGAGCCCCGAAAACTAAGTCCAACTGTGGTAAAGGGAGCTAATATGGACTAACCAAGAGAGGGGGAAATGAAAATTTGGATGAGAACCTCAAGTTGGAAGTCTCATAAAGACTACATCTTGCCATCTTTCTACAGACACTCCAATTTCCACTTTATTTGGAATCTCCTGATTTCAACTGAGACATGGATTGGGAGTTGCTCATGTGCTTTTGATTCCCACTTAATATATGAACCAATATAGTTTTAGTGATCAGCTAATGAGAATAATTTGGATACTCATGTTGCTTGTTGCCTGAAAGAGTGTTTCTATTTTCAGTTGCTATTGTATCATTGATTCTTTATTTTATGTTAATTGTAATTGATATAAGTATTTGGCATATTTTTTGGCTGACAGTGGGTTTAAATTAATGATTGTCTTTCTTACTTTCTAGTGTCATTTTTCTTTTGTGTGTTGTAGTATATGGAACTGGAGGGGTTATTCTATCCGCTATCAGCATGCTGGCAACAGTGGCCCGGCATTGGTATTAATTCATGGTTTTGGAGCAAACAGGTCTACATCATGCACACATTACTTCTCATAAGCAGACAACTAATTGCTATAGGTATTACATGCGCAAATTGCTATATACAGTCATGTTTTACACACAGGCATGAGACATATCCATTTTTCTTAGTACGCATGGTATGAACTTCATTAAATTTGAAAATTAAATTTACTTATGTAAGGTTTTGCACTTTTAAGTTTGTTGCTTACTTATCTTGTAGATAGTTGTGACAGAGTTAAGTCCTTGCTAATTAGATTTAATAAGTCAGATCTAGCTGCTGAAACTGTTGTTAGTGCTTAAGATAAGGACCCATGAACAGACCAAAGTCTAATCTTTCTGGGTTTTGGTGCAATCTAGAAGCTAAAGCTTCTTTTTGGGCTTTGTATTCCCCACAATTTTTGAGTTTTCATGCATAACTTGCATTTTAAATGTTCCCAGACTATTTGCAAGTTTCACACTTTGCCATATGTTTCAGAGTTTTGTTGTATGATCTCTTTCATTCCATGCTTAACTTGTCAAGGTCAGTACCTATGACACACTTGTTTTTCTTTACAGTGACCATTGGAGGAAAAATATTCCAGTTCTTGCAAAATCACATAGGGTATACTCAATTGATCTTATTGGTTATGGGTACTCAGACAAACCAAATCCTCGTCAATTTGGGGAAAGTTCCTTTTATACATTTGAGACATGGGGCACCCAGCTAAATGACTTTTGTATTGATGTGGTCAAGGATGAAGCATTCTTTATATGCAACTCTATCGGAGGTGACCATCTCTCTCTCTCCTTTTGGTATGAGTTGTAAGTTTTTATGCTTAACTAGTTCTGGCTAGTGATAAATGAAAATGATCAAGAAAAAAAAAATACATATAATTTATGCTGTCTTTGTTGATCTAATGGCACCTGTGAGGCTGTGAAAAGATCCTGTGATAAGATATTATGCTTTCCATCATGTGTTGGTTAGACATGCCTTAACAATAAATAACATATTAATATATTATGCATTCAGATGCGTATATGGAAAGATAGTGAAGTCTTGGATCCAAAGGGGGTCACCATTAAAGTTCATTTTTTGGTTACTTATGCTGCAATAAACTTATGAAAGAAATATTTTGGTAAAATATACTGCCCTTGCTTTCTTGCGTACCATCTTCTAATACGCTGGGTTTACATTCAGATATCAATATTTCCCACAGTGATAAGCCATAATCTACAATGTTGATGCAATACTTCTATATGATTCTGTGCTTATTACTAAATGGAATCTTTGTTCTTTAGAAACTATTTCTTTGAATGACATCAACAGAGACATACCCTTATGAGTTTTTTTGGGTCTTCACACTGGACTTGTTGGTCTTCAGGCAGCAGTTATGGAGCCACAGTTATGTAAGGGCGTAATGCTCTTAAATATTTCTCTTCGTATGCTTCATATTAAAAAGCAGCCTTGGTACGGAAGACCATTGATTAGATCATTTCAGAACTTACTGAGGTAAAGCTGGATTAAATAGTTTGTTTGTCATGTTAGAGTTCGTTAGTATAAACATAGAGTTCAAGTCATGATGTTGTGGCAGAAATACTGATGTGGGCAAATATTTTTTCAAAATTGTTGCCACACCAGAGTCTGTGAGGAATATCCTTTGCCAGGTATTTTACGATATCGACATATTTATTTTTTGATAAGCTGCTAATATTGAAGTATATAAACCAACATTATCTGATTAGCAAAGATAGATTCATAGCATAGTACAAATTACGAAAATGATTTTTTTGCAAATAGTTAAATTTTGGAATCTTTTCGATTCATCCACATAAGTCTTTCTGGATCTTAATTGGTATAACAGACACTTCAGCTATGATATGTACATATTCACTCTAAGTGGGAATCTAGCTTGAATGTCGTTGTGGTTGCCTATGGTGGTGTGTGTTTGTTAAGCTGTTATATCCAAATTATCTTGTTTTTATAGAACCTAAAAAACTCGTGAACACTTGCACTCTTCCGTTTTGTTTCTTTGTTTAGGTTTACTGATACGAATAATTGCATTTCAGTGCTACCATGACACCTCCCAGGTAACAGAGGAACTAGTTCAAAAAATCCTTCTTCCAGGACTTGAGCCCGGTGCTGTAGATGTATTTCTGGAGTTCATTTGTTACTCAGGTAGCCCCCTTCCTGAGGAACTATTGCCTCAAGTGAAGGTTAGTGTCCCAGTAAACTGATTACAGTATCCTTACTAACCACTCACACCAGTCAAATTTACTATTACTAATGCATCAAGTAGCTTCAAGTTTTTAATTTTTCTTCTCTGTACAGTGCCCTGTTTTGATAGGATGGGGTGAGAAGGATCCATGGGAGCCCATTGAACTTGGACGTGCCTATGGGAAATTCGTTTCTGTAGAAGACTTCGTTGTTCTTCCTAATGTCGGCCACTGCCCTCAGGTCTCTCTCTCTCTCTCTCTCTCTCTCTCTCTCACACACACACACACACACACACACAGCGCTACAAACACTCAGGTTATAATTTGTCTGTATATATAAGCACCAGAGTAGGTATTTAAGAGCTGCCTTGGAGCAGAATGGTAATAATTTAGCTCTCAGAAAGGTTTGTGAAC
The DNA here is from genome assembly GCF_000346465.2 of Prunus persica. Taxonomy (NCBI): domain Eukaryota; kingdom Viridiplantae; phylum Streptophyta; class Magnoliopsida; order Rosales; family Rosaceae; genus Prunus; species Prunus persica. The sequence goes on from NC_034014.1 coordinate 482,356, forward strand.
ATGACGGCTATTGGAGTTTTTTTAAATGTTTGAAAAGATGTATGGATGTATATGTGCTTTTGTAGCACATGCTAAAATCTGGCTCGGAGAAACTGGTTTCTGTTGTCTTGGGGATGAAAGATTAGATCAAATGTATAAATAGGGAAAAGAAGTGCTAGCGCCCAACCATGAGCAGATATAATTAGTATGAATTCTGATAACTTTCCCACTGACAACGAAAGCTGATTCATAACTTGTTAATGTTCCTGATCCTGAAGGATGAAGCACCCGACCTAGTGAATCCACTGGTCGAGTCATTTGTGGCACGCCATGCTGCACTCTCAGCCAGCATTTCCACGGCTACCTGATCCGTGGCATGTCAGTTTGTTGCAGTTTCTTTGTGCAGCAAAGGCCATTGCTAGTCAAAACTTAATACTTATGCCCCAGAAGCAGCGGCTTACAAACAGTATTGCAGATGCTTTTGATGTTCTATTGATGGCGTCATCGTGTGGCATCTGAATAGAATGTTACGAGTACTTGGAATGGCACCATAACTAGTTTTATACTCTACTCTTTCCCTTTTACCAGGAATACCAAGTTTCTATTAGGTTTTGCTCTTTGTAATCACATATTATGACTGTGTAAGACCTCTTTAGTTAGTGATGTATCAGCTTCACATTGAGGAATACTTTGTATATGTTTTACAATCACATTGAAGGATATATACGTCGTATATACGTATTGATCTTGTCTCATATATTGCTATGGTACGTCATCTTATTTCCAATACATTGTTGACAATGATGATTTGAACACTTGAGAGTTGAAATCATGTTTAGAATGCAAATGGTGCTTAGTTAATTGATTTTACTGTTTTTGTCCTGTAAAAGCATGACATATTGGGTCGTGACATGTTTATCATTTTGGTTCAAATGGTCTCTCATATGTATGCATTCATGTGGGGCTGCAGTTGTTAATCAAACTGTTTTGAACTCAGGGATGCATAAGACAGAATAATTAATGCCTACTACACTCATTACATCAATAATTTGGTTTAAATACATAATGATGAGATCTTGTACATAAGCAGGAAGATTGACCCTTGTCTTTTTTGCTTGCTTTTTACTGCTGACTCAATGAAATTTTCCCATGATGGCACTGGCATGGCACAGATGGAAAAACTAAGATGCAGACTTTTTGTCAATCTGTAGCAGATTATTATCAAGGATTTTAAAAGCCAAAAAGTCAGCAATGGCTTCATAATTAAATGGAACAGTGACAAACCAGAGAGACATTTCACCAACAAGTTCATTGTCCCGTTTAGCTTGTTTTTATTGTGTGTCTGGTAAATTTAATGGTGACCGTTTTCAAAATCGGGTTTGTTTTTTCCTCACTATTTATTAACTTTTACTGGTTCCAAAATCATGATTATTTACAAAGCAATGCGCCTAAGAAAAGGTCAATCTAGACACTATATTTTCTTTTTCTTATATTATACTTTTGGGTGCCTTGTGGTTCCTACCATTTCATTATTTTTTATTTCTTTATAGGTAACCTGCCAAAGCCCAAAGGCACTTAACATGATTAGTCAGGCTCAGGCATCATACTAAAGCATGAGATCTATTTCAATTAACCCGTGGTGGGCCCCAAGGTGACTGCATATCATCATCATCTATGATGCACGCTTGAACCTTGAACCCCATTTTGATTTAATCATGCCTATCTTAATTAAATCATGGATGGTGATGTCTGCATCATTGAATTGATCGAATATGCTAAAATATTGATAGTTAGTCTTTCAATCTAGGGAGCTATATGTGGGAGTGTGCTATAGTTTTCAACCTCACATTTACATCAAAGAGTTCAAGTTAATGTTCTGTTCAAGTCTTTTGTAATGTTCTATTTCTGAGTAATGGAACTTGTCTAGGCCAAAAAGAGTTCAAATTTTACTTTCATATCACTCTCGTTTGAATAAGATAAAATATCTGGATAACTAAATATAAAATGATATTTTTCAAACATCTGTTACTTTAATTTTTATAGAACGGAAGAGTCGAGACAATCTCAATTTTGCTTATTTGTCTTCAGACAAACTTATTAACATAATTATTTATTTAGAATACAATAAAATAACCCCTTAGAGTTTATACAATTAATGTAATATGAGATTACAACCTAAAATTTAATCTCTAAAGAGTGATTTTACACCCTAAAGAATCAACCATGTTAATAAATCAAATCAACACTAAAGAAAATTGGGTAAAAATAAGTTCTCAGCACGTTGTTTAAAGAACAAAAGTCATGCACAGAGAAGAAACTACTCAAATATCAATATACAATGTCTCACGCGAGTCTCTCTCTCTCTCTCTCTAGTAACCGCACATATATACTTATGGGATCAAGAACCATTATGAAGATTGTCCAATAGGACAGGATTGAAGCGTGATCATAATAAATCCTAAAATATTAGCCAGACATGACATATGCTTATAATTAGGAGTTGAATGTGGTAAAAGTGCATGCAGCTTGTAGGAGCTAGCTGAGAATTTCCCCAACTTTTGCTATGAATATAGGATGCACAACTAAAAGGGTATTATATATAATATTAGGAGGTCATCATTATGGTTTTATAGCCACTCAACTGAATAGATCTCTGCCAAGGGACCAATATGCACCCAAAATACAAAAGTGCTAGCTTAGCTTAGGTCCTTAGCTTAGCTTTAGGAGTTTTCCAAGTCCAAGAAGTAGAGGAGATGAATGAATGATCCTCTCTCTCTCTCTCTCTCTCTCTCTCTCTCTCTCTCTCTCTCTCTCTCTCTATATATATATATATATATTAAATATTTTAGGGAAAGGAGGGTGAGAGGGAGGAGAGTATATCTTATTGGCGCACCCACCAACACAAATGAGATATAGAATACAAAGAAAGAAAGAAAGGCAGAATCTTGTTTGACTGAAAAGTGAATAACACTTGCATTATTTTCATGTACAGGGCCCATATCAGTTAACATCACCTCTCACGTGTCAGTACCACCGGTACAATTTCTAAATTATTTATTAGACTTTTAATTAGTATATATTATACATATTTGTGTCTATATATGTGTGTGTGGAGAGAGATCGATAGACTTGTTAGAGGGCCTGCGACTTATTCAGCAAAAAGAATATATTGTAGTGATCAACCAACTTGTTTGCATCCCATATCCATCGGAGGTGAAGAAACTCTACAGCTAGCTTTAGTTAGAAAGAAGAAACTAGTATATTATAATTAATGGGTAAGTTCAAAAGGGTGTGTGTCTTCTGTGGAAGTAATTCAGGCCATAGAAAGATATTCAGTGATGCAGCTCTTCAACTTGGGACTCAACTGGTAATTTTGCTACTCTCTCTCTCTCTCTCTCTCTCTCTCTCAAAGACACAAGTATATATATACACACACTGGTTAAAATGAATTGGTCTTAGTTGTTTGTTATTGATATAACTTGAGGCCGGGTTTTGATTGCAATTAGCAAGGGTAATTAATGAAATTAAGTTTGATCAGGTGGAGAGGAAGATGGATTTGGTGTATGGAGGAGGAAGTGTAGGCCTGATGGGGTTGGTTTCACAAACAGTTTATGATGGTGGATGTCATGTTCTTGGGTAAGACTAATTAATTCAATGAGTCCCAGATCAAGTATATAATTAATAAACCTCAATCCTTACTTCTTTAATTATATGCTAATGCTATAGGTACGTAGGACGAATCTTTGATTAATTAAGTGATTAATCTTACTAATTAATAATTTGGTTTTTGCTATAGAGTTATCCCAACAGCCCTTGTTCCACTTGAGGTACTACCCATACACCCTCTCCTTCTTCTAACCTTAATTCTGTTGTGTATTGCTAATTAACTATATTAATATACGCTAATTAATGAAGTAATTAAAATTCAGTGATTGATTTGATTAGATATCAGGCAATTCAATAGGAGAAGTGTTGATTGTATCGGATATGCATGAAAGGAAGGCTGAGATGGCTCGTCAAGCCGATGCTTTCATTGCACTTCCTGGTATATATAATTAATATTTCAACTCTAAAAAACTAAATTAAAGTTACAATTAATGTATATAAGAGTTTTATGTAAACATTGCTGATATAGTTTAGTTTTTCTGCATGTATATACTATACTATATATCATGCATTTTGATCCTTCTTAATTAACTGGGCTTTTGGATAATCCATCCATATATATATATATATATATGAAGGTGGATATGGAACCATGGAAGAGTTGCTTGAGATGATAACATGGTCTCAGCTTGGAATCCATGACAAACCAGTAAGCTCATTACTCTGTTTTTTTTTTTTTTCTCTCTTCTTGTTATCTGCATGTAAAAGAACAAGATGCATGCGCATGTAAGTTCAACAATTATTTATAAAATGCATGTTTCCTTGAAACATTTCAATCTGTCTATTAAAAGTTTTCAGTATTTGTTGGGGTTCACCAGCTATACCCTAGCAAGAACTGTAGGTCTTAGCATATAATTAATTGCTCGAGTATAACCCTAGACCATAGGGATCCTTAATGATATTATTGTTTAGTCAATTTAGATCATGACCTTCGATAATGACTCAATCAATTAAACAAATTTTCCACATCAGAATGATTATAACAAGACCATAAGATCCTTTACCATACGCATAAAATGAGTGAATGATGACGTTTTTATTAGAGTGCTCTTATTGTTTTATGTGTAATAAAAACAAACTAATAAAAATGAACTTTGACCTAGATTTCATTTAATCAATATTTCACTTCATTTTGATGTTCATGGGATTGCACCTAATAAAAGGTTGAATCGCAGCTATTATACGCGTGATAAAGTTTTATTTTTATCCAGATGTGTGTATTGTATGCCTTTCGTTTTTTTACTGCTTTATATGCTTTTGAAGTATTTAAGAAGATTTTTCTTTATAAAAAATAAAAAATAAAAAATTATTTTCTACTTTCTTACGAGACAAGAAAAATATAAGATTCTCGACCCGAGTCTTTAGATAAACTTTAAATACGTACAGTCATCACAAACCGCACTAATTTCATGATTTTCTAATTTGGTTTCCTTCTTCATGGTTTTTATTATGTGATAACTTCCAGTTGGAAGTGAATTAAATTCAAACTATTTTGGGTATATTAACTTGCATTTGAAACCATTAGAAAAAGGGTCATCCTAAACCCAGCGGAAACATTGAGTACATTCTAAAGCAAATTCCTCTAGAGCGTGAGCTTTCAAACTTTTTAATTAAGCCATCCAAATTGAGCACCAACTACTTGGCTGTATTTGGTTATAAGTCAGATCGGGCTTCTAACTTGATAGCCATCATGCATCCACGGTATATGATATGGATGGCCCTGAATAAGACTTGGCAACCATTTATAGGCCCATAATTGAGGCTTACTCTTCCCCTTCTAAATTCGTTATTACTACTGTCATAGCGAAAATCATTTCATAACCATTCTTGCACTTTCCACCCAAAAAAAATCATTCTTACACAAATTATGGGACAAGTAAAAGATGTTGATAAGGTCACGTACGTGGGTGATTTCTAATTGTTTATGAGATTCTGTTTTATGAATTAATAGTCAGAAATCATCCATAACCTCGCACATAGGTGCTTCACTGTAGCATAACTTAGTGAGTAAGTCATGGCAAATGAAAATGACTATTGACCTTTTTCCAAATTTATAACATTTTAGGATTGTAAATTATGACGTTAACATGTTAACCAATTTTCCAAAAAAAGGACATCAACACATTAACCACTACCACATATTTTGGTTGCAAAATCAGGTGGGTCTCTTAAATATTGATGGGTATTATGATTGCTTGCTTCGTCTGTTTGACAAAGGCGTGGAAGAAGGATTTATTAATTTATCTGCAAGGAACATTGTCATATCTGCAAAAACTGCTCAAGAGCTGATACAGAGGATGGAGGTACTGATATACGTATATACTCTACTTTTATACTATTCCTTCCATATCAAAACTGCCCTGTTTTGTACTTGTTAAATTATCTTGGTTTCATCATTTTTTTTTATACTAAAAGGCATTTCATTGGTTTTTTTTAAAATTTTTCCCCTGCAGGAATACATACCTTTGCATAATCAAGTGGCACCAACCCAAAGCTGGAATGTGGAAGAAAACCATGCAAATCATAAAAGGGCTTGATGCACTAATGAACTAATTAAGACTGACTTGAAAAATGAAGTGTTTTAGATGAAAAGCAAGGGTCGAATTAATCATATATTTCTATGGTCAAATTTGCCTTTCAGGATTAAGCAATATATGGATTCGGCATACCAATTATGATTGTGAATGTAATTGATATAAGACTATTTCCTTTCCCTCATGGTATATCTCTATTTACAACTTTCTGAATGCAAGTATACAACAAAGAGAGGGCGAAAAGGAAAGCTGTGTCTGCATAAACAAAGTGTTTCTGGTTTTCAAACTTGATAAACAATGTTTGAGCAAGGGAAAAGAGCAATTTTACAACTTCAGTTTTCCGGTACACACGCAAAATCAAAGTGCATCTGCTGCCTTTCAAGATATTCCCCTCTAGAAAACTCTCCATGTGCATGTGGTTAAGGGATTAAATGATTCATTGCTAATAGATTGATGCATTTACAGCTTGATTCAGTCCATATGCATCAAACAAATCATACGCATCAAACTACCAACTGTTTAAGCATTTTGCAAAACTAGTCGCCAATGATGACTTTCAGGAATGATACGGTATTTGACGAGAAAGCAGAGCATTATAAATCTATACTAGGCATTTCCTGAGTAATACCAACGCAAAAAGTTCAAAGATAAGTGTCATATGAGAGGCGCACAACTCATTCTCTGCAGTTCCAGAGAAATGTAAATGTGTTGTATCCACTTAGGCCTCGACTCATGCGCAGATAATTGTGTCACGTGTGAAGGAAAATGCAAAGAGAAAAGATAATGGCAGGTAATTTATATTCGGGAAGATGGACATTCTACTAGAGCTTGTAAGAGATAAATTGATGTGGATGTCAAAATGAGTTGAATCTATAGTACAATATAGGCTTTGAATTTCCAACCATCAATAAAATAAAAGAACAAGCAAATACAACGATAAGCCTGACCTGAATTCAACAGTATCACTCAGAAAAGTGAATCAAAATATGAAATAAGCAACTAGAGATCTCTCCAACCTGGTCAGCATGTGTTGATTCCATCCTTGCAATCTCCAGTTAAATTATAGAACGTTTCCACACGCGTCTTCGCCCTGTAAAGGACCTCAGTATCCACTTCAACCCTCATGTACCCGTCAAACTCAACTGGTCGTCCATCGTTTAAAATCCTAGTCTCATTGTACCACTCACTTGCATTACTCCACAGTTCTTTGTAATCATCAAGCAAATGAACCTTGTACTGAGACCTCAGTTTATCAAAGTAATTGTAGAACGGTTCATTAGTGGCTATATACAGATTCCTCCAAGGCTGAACCATCCTCTTTACCTTCTCAAGAAGCATGTCAGGGGATGTATCATAATCCAAATGAGGCCAAAGGTCCTTATTTTGTGCCTTCTCTCCTCGCACAACATGAACAGCATCAAAATCCCAGTCCATTCGCCCGCTGATCTCTGTAACAATATTCATCAATCTCTTTGATTTCCAAAGAGCGTGCCATGGCCTCTGTACGTACTTAGCAGCTTGTCCTTCACACACCCTGTACCAGTAATTTTCTGGCTCCGGACCGTCAAACTGCCTCCATATAACCGTGCTCTTTTCTTTCTTGAGTTGCATTGGTGTGATCTTATGGCTCGCAACCTTCTTAACTGGCACTTTCCTCTTATGGCTCCGATCCCACTTCTTCCAATCCCTCAAAAATTCACCCTCCTCCACAATTGAGGCACTCTCCTTAAGATGCTCAAAATCAAAGTAATATCGAAAATCTTTCCCTTCCTTATCTTTATTACTCGGAGTATAACTCGCCGCCAAGCATACACTCAAATCCATCACAAATGTCCTGTTCAAAAACATAGCCTCACCTAAACCACACAAGAAACTCCATTGGTATTGGTTCATTCCTTTGCAATAATCCCCTCCACGTGAATAGTACAAGTACTTACCCTTCCTAAAATTCGTATCCGATCCCAAGCTTGGGATTGTATCATTAATCTGTTCGTCACGAACTGATGGGGCTATTTTAGCACCCCTAGTGCTATTACTAATCCTCCTCGGCCTTCGAGCATTAATACCCGAATGCCACCCTCCGGCATGGACCACCTTATAGGTACACTTCACTCCAAATCCAAGCTTAAACCTCCTAAAATCCCTATACTTCCTCCAAGACTTCTCCTTCTTGTTCCTAAACCTCCACAACACATCACACTCGTCCGGTTTCGACCCATTAACCGGGGTCTGATACTCCAAGAACACAATGGACTTAAAGAGCCTCAAATTAAACCTCTCCACCGCAATCAAAGCTCGAGGGTCCGAGCAATTCACTCTCTCCAAATCCTCACAATTCAATTGGGATGGGGTGGAGTTGGTGATATTGGCTTCTGATTTCTCAATCACCGCCTCGGTGATGCGGTCCTCCGAAGCCGGAGGCACGGCAGGGGCAAGTAAATCCTCACCAGTCTTGAGAATAGAATTGTCATTCTTGAAAGTGGCATTCTCAGACTCAGTGAAGAGTTTTGTTAAGGCTGGAGCTGACTCCAGCCATGGATCTGGGGGTTGGTAGGTGATGGCAATCACAGTGATTATAAGCACTGAGAACACAAACACTGAGAAGCAGAGATTGCTTATGAGCTTTATCAGGTTTTGCCCAATGGGCTCAGTGGCCGGATTTGATTCTTTCATGAGTTTTGAAGAAAACCCAGGTAGTAAAACCAATCAGATCTTGGAGTGCATGAACTAAATTTTGGTGGGTACTGAGAGAAAGTAGAAGAAAATGAAGGAACTTGAGTGGAAATGAATGGGAAAGTACAGAAATTTACTTACATGAGATGTGAAACTGGAGCTGTGGAGGGTTGGTTGATGGAGATCTGCTGAGAGAGGCTCGTGGAAGGAAATATGACTTGGGTTTTACTGGTCTGTTTACTTTAGTTTCGAGGACGGTGGTTTGTATGTTAATATCAAGTGTGGAAGAGCTTCTGCTACAAGCGACAGGGAGCTTTTGGTTGGGTGGATTGTCTTTGACTCTTTGTGAAATTGTCACTTGGACTGCTTGCAATGCCACATCACTCGTCAGTAAATCAAAATTTGTTAGAGCCCAAACTATACTATTTGGGCCTAATTTGAACAAGTGGATTTGGTGGTTGTACAAACAATGTGATAAAAGCCAATAGGAGCGTAGGGAGATGTAAATTCAGGGTTGTAAATTCATTTTTATATATCCTTTATATCTTTGATGTAGATAATGTTTTTGTTCTAATGGGGTGGATGTAAATCCAATTTTGTTTGTATTAATATGTTTTTGTGTTAATTTTTGCTAAAGATTTGGCTCCTTAAAATTGACGATGAGCTCCTTCCAAAATAAATGGAATTTTGACACTTGTCAATTTCATTTATCTTTATCTTTTTATGAAATTCTTTTAATTTTCTATGTTTTGGAATTTGACCATTTGCTTTGAGGAGGAGCGAAGAAGCCAATAATTTTTTTAGAGTTAATTTTTGTTGTGTTAGGTTTTAAAATTTTTTTTTTCAGACAATGTGGAGGTAAAAACAATGTAGTAAAAGCCATTAAGGGATCGTTTGATGTGGAGGTAAAAACTGCTAAAATATGAATATGGTTTGAATACTTTGGGTTTTTCTTTATTCTTCTCCATAATGAGGTATATATAGGAGTTTACATATGAAGGTTTTACAAGGAATTAGATATAGTAAAAAATTAAGAAAATATCTCTTAATTGTACAATGATTTATCACTTATATAAAAAATAGGAAAGAAAATCCCTTAATTAATAAAGGAAGTAAATCTCCTTAATTAATTAGGAGACTCACGTCAACAAAAATAATGGGTTACTGTCAATTTGTGATGTTAATAATTATCAAGATGAGGATGGTGGCAAATTTGTTTTGGTACATACAGAGCATCTATGTTACGTGTTAACATTAAGGAACTGTGGTGCTGGACAAAAACTTGTATGAAACGGGTTCTTACTCACTCTCTCTATCTCTCTCGTCACTTTGCGACTAAATTTTTCTCATGCTTCTGAGCTAGAGACGAACACAACTACCTCTTCCTCTCCGCACCCTTTCTTTCAATTTCTAATGCAAAGAAATAATCTTCACATGACACTCCTTTTATTTTACAAACTTATATTAATGTATATCATAGTTATGAAACCTTGACATGTATATCATAGTTACATTACACCATTGGGTGTTTAATGTTTTCATTATATCTGAACAGTGAGTGAACTTAAATCTCAGCGAAGAGCATGGTTGTAGTCGTGGAAGTGAAACTGTTTGTAGATAAAGTGAGCCAACCATTTTGAAGCTGCAAAGGATAGTATAGCCATTGCAACTAGCGTAGTTCTTGCAGCCACTGATAACGCAGCCTGCTTGGTTGCAGCAACAATTCCAACTAAAGAAAAAGAGACGACCTGCAACACAACTTCCAGCACCCTCAGACCTTTGTGTGCTGCACTGCAACTGCTGCAGCTCACCACATGGGACCAGTACCTGAGAAGGTTGTGCAAAAAACTCCCTTATCATTCAACTATATGACTTTTAACACACTCCAAGTTAGTTCTAAGGATCCCAACACAACCAAATAAAACAAATGCTTGTGTCCAACAATGCATGTGGCAAAATGGCAAGACAAACGGCAAATTTTTAATCAATGTTCCAGAAATTCCAATATCATTTGATTACCTGAAAATGCCAAGAATAAACTGAAAGAGATTGATTTCAAAGTATTTTAGCTGGTTCAGCTTGTAAAACTTGTCAACTAATAGAAAAGTTGTTTCCACATAAGCTTTCACTACTTTAATAGAGTTAACATTATCGCAACACCACCAATTTTTAGCATTTCCAAGACCTCTGTAAGGATCTGCTATCAAAATTTGACAGGCAAGGAGTTAAATGGTTCCAATTTTCTGAAACTAAGAAGTAAACAACGGAAGTTCGAATCCTCCTTCATAGTTGTATGTAAGTTACCTGTCCAACAACTGTTCTCTTGGGGGAGTGGGGGGAAGAGCCCCACTGAACTTGCCTCTCCAATCTACCTGACCACCAGCATACTTGATTAACCATTTTCTGAAACCAACCACAAGGGCATCCGACTTTGTAGGCACAAAACATGCTTTCTGCCACTGGTTGGGGCCAGCATCCATTATCTTACGTTCCTGTAGGAAGAACTCGAGTCATACGAGACCACATGCAATAAAATATTGACCTTAGACTATTTCCATGATCATGTGGTTGCACATAGTAACTCCATAGGGTGTTTCTCTTATTGTTTCTAAAACTTGATACCAAAAGCATTACTTTCGGGGTGTGTGTTTGGGTTGGGGGGGGAATAGGTCAAGCTCATAAAAGTTTTAAAGAGAATTAGTCTTTCTGAAGTTCAAGCTAATATTGAGTGCTGCTCAGGTAAAATAGATCCACTTGACAATTGCCAGGTTTTCTCATTCATTGCCCATCTAGCAACAAGTTTAAAGTTTTGCGAGAAAAGGCCAGACCATGGTCTTTGTCAACTGAAAAAGTGATGTCATGCATATTCAGCAAGTGAGATGCAAGATAATTCCTAAACTTCATTTCATACAACAGAGAGTTAGAACTCACCTCGACATGAAGAAGATATAAATCTGAGTCCAAAATCAGGTTTTGTCCAACATGAAACATCCATCGTGGAACAATCTTATCAATCCAAACGCCAAAGTTTCTTGGGAAGGTCCATATCAATCTGCTATTACCTGGACTAACCGGAATGCAGATAAAAATTAGAAGAGCTCTCCGCTGGGCTGATGACACCTACACAAATCAGCATACACATAAATAGATGCACAAAGGAATATAAAGCTAAAGGGTATGAACAAAAATAACGGAAAGTATAGCTGCAACAGTCAGCTTTATATAAAATCAAGAAGTAAATCAACATATTGTACTACCTTTTTGGTTCCAGCCGATGATGCAGCACCATTACCTTGGTCAACCGGATCAAGGGGAGAAGCGTAGAACACACATGGTGGCAGAAATTTACTGCGACCCCACTCCTGCTTTGCAATGAAACCATTTATGTCTAACTTCTGAACACTCAATTCCAATGGTCTGCCCCCTTCTCTATCGGCCTTCTCTGTAAATTAATGAAGTGTAAGTCATCTGAACCTACCATGTTACAACGAAAAATTAACGTACTGAATTCAATAAAAATGAAAATGATACACAAAAATGTATCTGCCTTTGGGTTGATTCGTTCGCATTATTCCATAATGTGCATATGGAACATGAGCAGGGTCCATGAGATTTTCAATCAAGACCTCATACCTGGAATTGCAAGTAAGAAATCAAGCAAAGTTATAGCATATCTTCTGGATCTGTCTGATATAGCTAGAATAATTGCATATTCTGTTATATGAAAATGTTTACATATGGATACACCTAAAAGTTATTTGACGTGAAAGAGGAAATGAGACCAGGATACAGATTCACAAGGTTACTTATAAAAGAGGATTATCCCTTTCCCTGAGTAGAAAATAGTTTTATATCAGAAAGTGGTTGAAAGATATATCTTTACATACCCGTAAGGAATCTCTCTATTTCCCATTAAACCAGATATATCTTTACATACCCGTAAGGAATCTCTCTATTTCCCATTAAACCAGAATACGATGGATCATCTAGTTCTGGTATGTAGGGAGGTTTTTTCTCCGCAAGAACATCTTTGTATTGAGGATCGGAATTTGGCCAAAACCACACAATGCCATTCTGCACAGTACTTGGATAAGCAGCTACACATGCTTTCTTGGATGTGTGAATCTGCATAGTATGCTAGAAGGGTCAACCCTGTTATCTTGTCAAAGAAATAATTCATGCACTGCATACTTTATTCTTATAAAACCACTTCTGCAAACTTGAATGAACAATATGACTGTTCTGTTTAAGTTCATTAGAATTATGCAAAACTATGGTATTATATGACATCTTCTAGAAGTCTAGTTAACTTGTATGAAGGTGAGCAAAACTATCAATCTGCTACTTGCATGAAAATTTTTCATTCAAGGGTTTTTTACCGGAGGGCCATCAGCAGGTGCTTGAGGGATGAACTTGCAGTCACCAGAGCCATTAAAACACCAGCCATGATAAACACACTGCAGCCTCCCCCACTGATCAATTCTCCCTTCAGACAATGGAGCCAATCTGTGAGGACAAGAATCATCAAACACCTTCCAAGCACTCTCATTTCTGTCCCACCACACCACCACATCAATACCCAAAACTTTCTTTGCATGTGGCACCCTCTTGTCAAGATCACAAACTGGCATCAATGGGTACCATTGGGCATACCAATCAAATTTCTCTTGTTGGGTGCGATTTTCAACCTCTAGTTCAGGTGGGTTTGCAGGCTCAGTTGAAACAGAAGATGATGTGGTGGTGAAAATCTTGAATGTTGATATGTTTCTTTGAACTAATGAGAAAGATGAACTGGGTATTGAATTAAAACAGAAAGAAGTGAGTTTCTTGGATTGCGCTTTGTCAAATTTAGACGGAATTTGGAGTGAAGGAATAGATGAAATTTTCAGAGCTTCCATGGCTGCCACAAAGGAAATGGGAGATAGTCCTGCAAGGTAAAAACTTGAGGCTCAAAGTGTGAAGCTTGAACTTCAAATTCAGTAAAAAACTTGAGGCTCTGATTTGAGATGGCCATTTTGCCTATTTATGTGATCTTTGATGGAGTGGATAACATGTCAAAAGATGTTAGTAATCAGTGTGCGTGAATGAATGGCTTCACGAGTGACAGGTGGTTAGTAATCACCATCACAGTAATGTTTAGTTTGCTATTTGAGGCATGCCCAACCCAACCATAAAATGTTTTGCGTGTATGGTTTTTCTTTGCCCTTTTTAGTTCTTTTGTATAATTTATTGTAGAAGGATGGCATCTTTTCGCGTCCATAAACTGCAACACAATTTAAAACGGCATCAAACCCACCAAAATACAACTAAGGAAAAAGAAAAAATTTGAACCTTCTTTTGTATTAAAAGGGCATCGAACCCACCAAAATCCTACAATTTGTCATCTCCTTCTTTTACAAGATGAACTAATGAAAAAACTGTATACATGATTTGTGTAGGAAAAGAATGACAAAGAATTCTTATATCATCTTTTCTATTCACACAAAAGAATAAATTAGTATTGATAAAAAGAAAAAGAATAATAAATAAAGAAATCTATTTTCAGTCATGAGACATTAGCAATTGCGCTTGCTCTACTTCCTGTAAAAAGTGGGGAGGACTGAGTTCTAGATTTCAGTCTCTCAAGTGCCGGCGAGCTTATGATTGCTTCCATCTCCCCGCCACATTTTGTCGGCGTGAGCACCCTTGGACTCAAACTGCTAGTGATCTGAGGAGAGAAGTATGATCTCGAACGGGCTGCGCTTCTTGGGGACAAGCTGACATGCTCCAAAGCTCGAAACTGGAGCTCTGAGGGATAGTCCCTCACACAACCAATGCGAGGTCCAGCTCCTGTTGTCCATTTGCATGACAACTGCTTTCCCAGTTGAAATGATTTCATTCCTTTGTGTGAGTTAATCCTCTTGAGAATTGATTCTTGAGGAATGTTTTCTTCCTCAGTCTCTTCATGGTTTTCTTCAAACAAGTTCTTCTTTGGAACCATGTAATCTTGCTCTGATGAGAGATTTTCTTCTGCTGTTTCATAACCATCCACTGGAGATTCTACAGGTATACTACTGCAACTTGAAGCAGCAGGTTGAGTTTCACTCGTCACGAAAAATCTTTCCCTGTTTGGTATTGCCAGATTAGACAATTTTCTACTAACACTGCAGAGCCGGCTTGACATATGAGAATCCATTGCAGCAGCAGCTTGTACCATTGAATCAGTCTCGTCGCGAGTCAAGTCTTCAACAATGGTTTCTTTGGTCTTTAACTCACATTCACTTTCGATGAAGTCCCCTTCAGATGAGTTGCATCTAATATGAGCACTGCTTCTTTTCTTGCTAAGTGAACCTTCCTCTTCCTCCTCAACCGGACTTAACTGAATACAACAGAAAAGTGGGATTCTTCAGTAAAAATGTTTCCACTTATTTTCTCTTGAAGTATATCAAATCATCGCAAAAGAATATAAGTTCTATTTTTCTACATACCTTAACATCTGTGAGATCCAACTTGTTCTCTTCGAGGAATGAGACAAAGTCTCTGAAATTTTCTTCTGTAGGGCGATAATGACCACTGTGAGGCCAAACTGCCTGTAGAAAGTCACAAGAAACCACTGTTAGATACAACGGCAATATCTAAAGATAAGCATCAAAACAATGGTACGTATGGAACGAGGAAGAAGATTTTACAAGTTTTTTTTGTATTATATCCATACCTTAATGATGCCATGTTCAACAACTAATCTCCCTGCAGCAGATGTGGCTCCTCCAGCCAAAAAACTTGAATGCTGAAATGTCCCCTTCTTTTTCTTGCCAACATATAAGGTTCTAGAAGCACTAAGGACAAAAATCCATTTGGCATCATTGAATTCTTCAGTTGTATGGAGGACCTGCCCTGATTGCTTGTAGAAGAATTTTCCATCCTCCACAACAACTTCGTAGGCCATTCTTTCCATCTATATTAAGCAGAATAATTATCAGCAAATGAAATGGAAGAAAAAACAGATCGAAGGATTATCAATAAGGACATAAAGGCTCACCGGTCCGAGATACTTGATACACTGCTGTTGAAGTTTTGATCGAGGGCATTTTTCAACAAGATTTACTTCCTTCCCTTCTCCAATATCTAGCCAGTAGAAGAAGGGCTCTCTACTCTGACAATGGAGCCATTTAACGTAATAAAAGTGTAGATTATGTCCATACCGATGCCTTGGGTCAATCTGTAATAATAAAGAATTGAGATCAGCAATGGCTCATAAAACATAAAAGAAAAGGAAAAAAGACACTCAAATGCAATCAACTTACTGCTTCAAGCCAGTGCTGCAGAGCAAGTTTTTGTGCTTTTTCATTCTTTGATAGACCTTTTCCAACCTGCAGTGACCAAGACATGCTTAATTTTCTGAACAAATTACAAAAAACTTAAAGTCAAGCATACCAATCTGTTAAAAAGTTACCTTCGCAGCTCTGGTCCTTGCTCTAGACCAACGTGAGATGGCAGTTTCATGTTTCTCAATTTCAAAGAATGATATAGAACTCCGCTTGAGCTCAGCGAAATCTAAAAGCTTCCACCTATATTATTACAAAATTTTGAATTAAATAAGACAGAAACACATAAATTTTTTGCACAAATTGACAAGATTAGCACATGACAATGAAATACATACCAGCTCTGTTCAACAAGAACTGCACAATCTGCTAGCTTTCGTCTGGTTCGGAAGCTTTTGTATACTTTTTGCAATTTAATTGCGGCCATGTGTTTGGGGCTGGCGGGATGTGGAAATTGCAAGGGTTGGATCATCCCCAGCGAACTATCTGATCTTGGGGATTGAAAGTTCATCTCTTTGCTAATGGGGCTGATTGGTGCAATGTTCATTTCTTTGATAAGGGGACTGAGTGAAGCAGTGCTCATGCTCTTTTCTAATGAAGGAACCTTAACCAGTACCATTTTCTCTAACTCGTTCCCTTTAAAGCTAACAGAAGTTTCTAGTGTCATCTTTCCAGAGCCTAAAGATTTCATTATTGTGGGTTCTGTATCACCACTTTTGAAACTGACTGATCTAACAGGAGTTTTCACTTCATCATCCCCAAAGCTGATGGACTTTACAATTATTGATTCTAACCCACTTTCCAAATCGGTGTGCTCAGCAAATGGGCAGGAAAAGGAAATTCCCATTTGACAACAGAGAGGGTTCTATCAACCCAGAGATTTCGGACTCCTGAGAAAAAAGAGAAAGAATGAGATTCAGTGAATATTCCATATCTGGCAATGCCTTGTATAACAGAAAAGCATCACAGAAGGTACTAAATCCAGCTTTTATCAATGTAAACATGCAGTTGAATTATCCCAAACATGAATAAGAATCCATCATCAGACAATCCTACTATGAAAACAACTTAGATCTATAAAACCTACAAGAATATCAGGTATACATCCGGATGCAGCTGCAACTGTTTTCAATCAATGAAAGCCCATGAAATCCATTTTCTTCTAATAGCACTCATTGTCTATATGGTAAAATCTACCAATGTAAACAAGTTAAGGTAAGATATAAACAGTATAGTCCTATCGCCAAGAATGGTCTCATTTTATACTGATATAGAACCCATTGAAAAAGACCATAAATCTAAAGAAACCATTACCAAAAATTCTTAGTTTCTAAGAAAAAGGACAAACAAACATCACTCAACAGAGGATTCCATTCCATTTTGATACCATTTCCACATAAAATGATTAATTTATTAACCATCTTGGATCAAACCCGGCATACAAGCCCATTAAACAAAGAGCAGGGATCCACAAAACCCATTACCCGAGAGCTAAAATTCAAACAAAAATCACTGGAAAACAAGCACATTCACATGAGATTAAGATCAAAACCCACAACACCCAGTTCATCAGAAGAGCATTATAAAAAACCAACTTTTACCATTTGTGCCTCCTCACAGACCAAACACCAAACAAACAAACTACAAGAATAAAAAGAAGAGCAAAAAGGAAATCATTTATATAATGAAAGGGGAATTCTTACCTTAAAAGGAGGATTTGCGAGCCAACGAAAGAGCAGAAATGGATTATTGTGTATTAATAGAAAAGAAAGTTCCGAATTTGAATGGTGAGTGATGGAGAAGTTGGATTTGTTTGAGAGGGTTGGATAATAATACAAGAGAAATAAAAAGAAGAGTTAGTTCTCTCTTTTCTCCTTGCTGTACAAAGCTCCTGTGCTTTTCAAACTCGACCTTTCTCATGCTTATATATAGGACATCGAAGTGAGAGAGAGTTGACACAGAGAGAGAGAGAGTCCATTTTCCAACCACGTGGTCTTGGGGGTTTTACGGGGAAAAGAGCCGAAATTTGAAAGTTCTAAAACTAATACAAAAATTTGGTATTTTTATTTTTATTTTCTCCCCTCCTTCTAAGAAATTGTAGGAGTTCATATACAAATAATAATTTTCATACTTGACCGAGTAGGCGCATGTACTCAAAATTCCTTACAATATGATTATACTAGAGAATCACTACACCCTTTTTAAATTATAATTACTAAAATAAAAAATAACAAATAATATAACCACTTCTTATTTTTTATAACCAGAACGTTTCGAGTACCATCACATAAAATGAAAACTAAAAGTGTAAATTGTGTTCAGATGATTTTGTTCTCTAACATTATCTTGTTGGAAATGCTATCAAATGGTAACAAATAACCTCATTATATTTGTTTGTGCAAATATTCTCACGGGATAATATTAGCTTGAAGATCTTTCGTCTCTAGAACTTCCTTTTCTCTTCTTCTCGATTCCTGTAAAATCAAACTGGAATTGTTGTAGGATTTTGAAATTGAGCTTTGAATTACCTCGTGTGTTGTATGTAGCCATGTATTTATAGGGCTCTAGGCATCTAGGGTTTTTCAAAGAATAATCTCTAATATATTCTTTCCCCAAATTGAAGAGATTGGATCAAATCACTAATTGATAATAATATCTCCAAATTAGGACAATATCTTAATTGGTGATATTATCTTTTTAAATAAAGATAATATTTCATATAATATCCTTATTTTTAGTGTCAATTAATTTGCTAAATAAATGGACTCAATTAATATTCCTATTTAAGATATTCTTCTTATTCACGTGACGCCTTATGATTGAAAACTGAGATATTTACTTCCATAATATCGATATGACTTAAATAAGTTGTTGATACTGTTAATATTGTCATTCTATGAATAGTAAATAATTTGATATTAAAGTGATAGGTACTTTTGAAGACATTGCGACAGCAATAGTGTTGGTATTTAATAGCATTTTCCTTTTGACTTGATCATAATTTGAACAAGTGTTGGTATATTTACGCGTAACGTAGTCCTCCGACATAATTGTGTTTCGTACTATAGTAATTAATTAGTAATTATTTTCATAAAGGTCTTGCAGGTCATATCATATTGATGTTTTCCAGGTTAAATAAACAATTGGTTAAGTTAATCTGGAATTTTAATTACTTGCACGCTTCTGCTATAATTTTGATGGAAAGTATCTACGATGTACTTAGTATATTGTCAAGTAGTCACTTTCACTTGAAATCATAGTCAGTTTACAGAAAGTGTGATTGACTTGTAAGTAGTCGCCAGCACTTATGTCATTATAGAATTTTCCTACCTCCAATCCAAGTAATTCTTAACGTAACTTCACGCCCAAGCTTTTTATCATATATATATAATTTGTGATAGTGATTAATTATATTGATGATGTGTTTGCACACGTGGAGTGTTTTGGATGGATATATGATGTGATGCGCTTATTATATTGAATAGTGTGTGTATTCGAAAGGGGAAGCTCATGGTTTTTGAAACTTCCATGCATGCGCAAGTTGTAGCTAAGCTTAAGCTAGCTAATGTCTATGTCCCACAAGTTGACTTGAATATCCCCAAATGCAAAAGAGACTTTGATGCGTTAATAACAACAAAAGATCCCTTGGAAAGTCTAAAGCTTGTCCTTTGTTTAATACCATATATGTTAGAAACAGTCAAGCTTCTATAGAATATGGCTTTTTATTAGTAATATATATATATACAGAGAGCTTCTATTGAGGGATCCCTCAAATAAGTTTATTTGAGGAACACTCATTGTAGGCCCCACTCTGGATTGTATTTCACTAATCCAAACCGTCTATTTTGTAGATACTCATTCAAAGATCATCTCTACAAAAAATCACTTGAATCCGATATCATTTGACCACTCAATTAAGTTATTGAAATTTTAGCATTTTCTTGAAGCAATGTGTTCATTGATTTCGTAAGACACAATTGGATGTCGAAATGGTTTCCGATTTGTCTAATTTTTTGTAAGGATGATCTATGAATGAAGACCTAAAAAATAGATAGTTTGGATCATTGAGAAAAAAATTGTAGGGTACCCTAAAGGGCGTTCCTCAAATTATTTGAGGGATCCCTCAATAAAAGGGGACTGTATATATATATATATCTGTATAAAATAATAATAAAAAATAAAACTAAAAACTAAAATTGAAATAATTATTAAATCAACCCTAAATAACGAACAAAAATAACATATCATCTGAATTTATATGGGTAAGTTGCAAAACGAGTTTTTTTTTTTTTTTGGATTATAAAAATGAAAAGGACGGCAAAACTTGTGCTTTTTCCAAGACAGTGTGCCTCTTTCAGACCCAAAAAGAAGAAAAAAATAAGAAACATGATGCTTTTCCGATTTATAATGAAGCTAAATTTGTGTGCTACTTTTGCTTGCCATTGGCCATACAAGTTTTGAACATCTGTCCTCTAATGGCCAACAAAGGCATATTCTTTTTTTTTTAGTTTAAAATTTTGACCACAATTACAAAGTACATATACGTAGATATATTAAGCATGTAAAGTGGATATACGCGTAGCCGAAAAAAACCCCCAAGAAATAATGTATAAATATATGTATATGCATGCATGTGTCGGAAAGTGGTATACAGCAAACGCAAATTAATTAATTTATATATATCCAATACCAGTACTGTCACAGTCTATATATCACCAACAATATATATATATCTCTAGATTTTGGTTAAGTTGACAGCTAGTCTAGCTGGGTATTACATATTATAATATCATATACACAAGCAGCTTCTTCATGATTTCAATATTACATTTCCGTACAGGAACAGGAACAGGAACCCTAATAAATGTTGGCTTCGTCAAAGATCGGCCGTCCAAGTCCCATTCACTTTAATTTGTAGTAGGAGGTCTCTTTATAGATATATCTATGTATGAATGACTTTATTTTTTGTACTTTGCCTCTTTTTCGGGATGACTTTCTAGAATTATCGCTCACGAATGAACATACCTAAAGCTTTTTTTTTTTATCTGTTATAATACACATAAGATTTCTCACAAAAAGGAGAATGAGTGAAACTTTATTCTTGAGAAAATGAGCATAACTAATCTAATAAAGGGTATTATGAATCAACAGTAAGTGACCACAAATTTCTTAGACCCTTGAAATCCAAGAGATCAGTTCAAATATTGAAACAACAATTGACAATACCATTAACAAAGCCATATGAAATCTGGGTGTGATCTAAAAGCAACCAGATCTGGATTTTCATCATTTTCCTATTGGATATGGAGGTGTTAAAATAACATTAAATTTGGCGTAGTGACCTGTAAAATAGGTTTATGAGAGTTCCTTTTTGCAATTGGCAACGTGTTCGTCGGAAAGAGAGGCCACTTAACAAAACCTCGTTCTTAAGAAGAAGTGCTGCACTTGTTTTGAGTATAGTTTTGGAAGCAGATAAATAAGTAAAGTCAATCAAACCCCACAATTCCAAATCTCAGACATAACATCGTCACGTCCAACTGTCATGATTTGGGGTTGGGGATCTCCATGCAAGGCGAGAGGTACTTTGCACCGTACGAGCTGTGGACTCGCCGACTATCTATCGCATCGGTGCATTAAGTACACGTGTCAGATGGTCAGTCACCCACGTTGTGCTGCCTGGTATGAGTGGTACAAACATACCTAACACCCCAGACAACTAATCCCACGACAGACGCCGCGCCAGAGTAGTGTGAATATTTCTTTTTCTTTTTTAGGGGAATTTATTTTTTTACTAATTTGTTGTTGTTCCAAATCCAATCATGTGTAGTGTAGCTAGCTAGCTACCACATCCCACGTCCTTAATTTCTTATTACAAGGTTACTGAAAGTTAAAACCTAGCCCTTAATTTCTTATTACCATGGATGAATGCCCCTAAAATGCATATGCTTATTCAAATGTTCGACACATATTTTGTTTTGGAGTTGTTGGAGTAAACAAAAAAACCCTTATGTTATGACTCGTTACTTATAAAGTTGTGCGAAATGAATTATGAATACATGTAATTACCGATTAATCATACATAGTTAAGATTTCAAGTTAGATATTGTAGTGAAAATGATATCAAATATGGTGTAATAATAGATAAAAATGCTTTTGGTAGTTGTTGCTATCCACAGAGCAATAATATTATAGATGGTAAGTAACCGTCGAGGGTATAAGCAAGCTGGAGAGCACGCGGGTGTATTAAATAATGACAGCTGCTAGCTAGATATGCTTTGTTTTGTTTTGCTTTGCTTTGCTTTGCTACCATTCATCATTCATCATTCATCATTCATCTGGGGAAGGAAGGAAGGAATTGCCAAAGCTTGACTGCTTAATTGTTTTGTTTCTGCCACTTCATGTTTTTTTTGGCAGTGAAATCTCAAATCTCTCTCTCTCTCTCTCCCTCTCTCTCTCTCTCTCTCATACTTTGGAAAAAGTCCCCAAACCCTCCAAAAAACATAGTGTAGAAAACGCGTTCCTAATCCAACTGTGAGTTCAATTTGTCAGCACCGACTTATTATCTAGTATATGCAGCATTGAAAGCGTATATATATAATGTAGTCTTACGAACGTACTATAAAGTTAAGTAGTGGACCAAGTAAAAGTCAGCTCAACATGTAAATTACTCTGCTTTTCAACACACACACACACACATACACAGACAAAGAAGGAAAAAAAGGTGATATTATTCTAGGTAGCTACATTATGTTGACGTTTGCTGGATTCGATGATTTGGCTTTTGCCCCTTTGAAATTTGGTGGGTCATGAGCATGACCACCCCCCCCATTAGCATGCCTCTTTTGTTTTCATTGTTCTTGAGGAAAGTGATCTGCCGGTCCAACCGGTCCCAAAATGCAGAGGCAAGTTTGACCTAATAATACTAATCAGAAAGACAGATAGATACTGATCGATTACTGGCCAGTGGCCATGGCCTACCAAGAAAATATTTTCAGCCCATGCATCATCATATTTAGCTAATAAACAGAAAAGATCAATAATAAAATGGACGATGATTGAACCAAAGTAGCTAGCTTCAAATTAACTTGGGCCACTTGATTGATTTAGAGTGGGGCCATCCATAGAACTAAAATGGGTCTTATCCATCTAAATTAATCTCATCTGTCGTCGGCATGAGCGTTGACGTTGATCCATCATTTTCTTTCAATGCGACCTATTGGGTCTTACACTTAATTTCAATTAGGGTTTTACGAAAACATCATTTTCAATGTTAATGTCTCTCTCTCTCTCTTTCTAAATTCTATGTAGTAATTATATATTGCCTTTGAATTTGATCCGTTCCGTTCCGTTTTCCAGTCCATAAACCAGAACTTGTCAAGTAAGTTTACACAAGTCCGCACGGACCCACCGAAGAGCTTGTCAAGCAAGGAACAATAGATGGAGTCAATTTCTTTGAAACATAATCCAAGTTAACGAGTAAGTAAAAAGGTGTTCCTTGAAAACTTTCAAACACATGTATACGTGACAGTGTCAACCTAACCCAACGCTTTTTCTACGGAATTACTTATACAGAAATTGACATATATTTTACCCTGAAAAATCACCAAATTCAACCTGCTTTACTTGCCAATTAAGTTAAGGACTTACGCTAAAAGTATATATTTTGCATTGCATGTCATGCAGAATGGTTTAAAACCAAAGTTTAGTCCAATGCGATTTTGTCAACCCCGGAATGCGCCCCTAATATGGTTCCATCTTCTCATAGAGCTACCACATCCCTTTGGCCCTTTAAATAAAAAATTGGTCAGAATTAAATAGCTAGCTTGTCACTCACATCACATGAGCGAGACTAGCTATGTATATATAAATGCACTTGTTTGTTATCCCCCCACTTGATTCCAAAGTTGTCTTTATAAACTTGGTGGTGATGATGATGATGATGATGATGATGATGACGATAATTTATAGCTTGCCCCTTCAAACAAGTTGTGGTTGTTACTTGACATTGAATGAAGATACACATATTAATATTATACAAGTCACCCAAGTTGATTATTATTATTCAGCTTAATTAAGATTGACTTTCCTATTGTTAAAATAATGTGCAAGAGATCAACCAATTAAGTTAGCTAGAAAGTACATATACATATATATGGAAATCTCATGTAACTTATATTTTATATACATTGGAAAAAATGATACAAATTTTGCAGACGTGAGTTGGGCAAGTTAGCTAAAATAATGGGTCCGATGTCTTCCTCGTTGCACTGAAGTTTGAATTCCCCCTTGATTATATTAATTCGGAATAATTTGAATTATGACTTGTAAATAAAAATTTAATGGACATGCATGCGTTAGAGAGCAATCCCAACCTAGCTATCATTAATTTGGCTTATAATTGAAATTCCATATGCTTGTATATGCGTTAGGGTACACAATGTATATGGTGGCAAGGAGACACACCAAAGCAAGTGGTTGAACTAATTATAAATACACGTAATTATGTTGTTATGATGTATCCATTGTACTAACTAAGAACATCAATGGAATCATGTAGCATATATATAAGCTGTACGTACGCTTTGCCTATAACTATGCATCAGCAAAGGAGCAAAAGGATAGCATGCGTGCATTATGCGAGAACACCTACAGCTAAACAAAAACAACATGTTTAGTTGTTGATCCTCAACTAATTATATAGAAATGCTAATAACTCTATAATTACATTATTATATACATATAAATCCATGATAATTAAGGGAAGAAAAAGAAAAGCAGATGACAAAATGCATAGCCTAGCTAAGGTTCTCTATTATTTCATAGTTGTGCGTGCATGTCTGCATTAATCATAATTTGGCACATACTATCACGATCCATGCCTAACTAATTATGTTTAATTATAAAGAGTACTACCAACCATGCATGATGCATACATCCCATTCCCATTCCCATTCCCATTCCCACTGGTCACTGGCGGTGGTGGATAAAATTAACTGATCTCAAGTTTCAACAATTATAGACAGCACCACTGGCTAGTCTTTGTGCTGCAGCCTGCATGGATGGCCGGAACAACATCTAGCTATGTTGGAAATTAGGACTGTTATTAAATTGTTATTTAGTTTCCTTTTATTAGTTGATTGTAATTGATTTGGAGTAGTCTCCAAGTAACCTAGTTTTCCTAGTTAAGCTTGTAATATCTCTATAAATACTTAGCCTTTTGGCTCTATCAATAACAACTGAGAATTATTCTTCTTAACAAAATCTCTAATTTCACATGGTATCAGAGCACTGATTCTAGGGCGTCTCTTGAAACTTTTTTACAAACCTTATTTTCTTCACAATCCGATGTTTCACAACCCTAGTTGCTAATCTTTGAAATCTTTTGCCAAATTGAGAGTCGTTGGCGCTTTTCATCCCTCACCCATGATGGGTATTCATCTTGTATAGTCGTCTTATTCACCCTCTCCTCAATGATCAATATTTTATTCCTGCTACCAAAGCCATACCATCCCACAGTTCCTACATCTAACTAAACCAACAGTCGCACCCTTCTTTGGCGCTGCAATTTCCTTATGTTTTTCATACAAGTATTGCTCTCTATACAAATCATATTGAGCCATCTCTAGTCATGCTCTCTGTTGCAATCAGATATTGAGCCCATGTTTTGATGTCTACTACGCTTGCCACAACCACGGCATCTTCGGCCTTCATCGAGCCTACCCATCATTTTTTTAAGTCGTCTACGCTTGCGGCAGGCACGCCGTCTTCATTGCGATTCCTTCGTGAGCCTCGTCACTGCTCACTAAGCCGTTTATTTCCTCCGTGAGCCTTGTCACCGCTCACCGAGCCGTTATTTTCCTCCACGAGCCTCGTCAACGCTCGTCGAACCTTTCATTTGACTGTTCTGTCGGTCTCTGTCTTCTTCAGCTGCTCTCTTGAGTTGCCTTTTCGCTTCTCAGTTTGAGCACCTTATCTTTGTCTTTGTCTCTGTTCATGATTTGCTGGGTTTCCTCCCTTACTATTCTCTTTTTTTGAAGTTTTTTCTTCATGAGACAGCCGTATGCTACCACATTCCCCTCTTGCATTTGTTTCTGCCATGAGACTGGCATGTTTGAGTCTCTTTACTATTATTTCAATTTCTCTTCTTTCAAATCTTGACCATTTATCAGTGTCAAATTTGATGGGGAGATAGATGCAACTTTATTTGGGTGCTGCTTCCTTCAACTCACGACTCTCATACATCGTCGGATTTGAGAGGAGCAACAACCCCCTTTACAGCAGCACACCGTTGCTCCATTTGCCTCCAAATTTGCCTTCATTACAACAGTGATACAGCTGCGACACAGCTGCCCCCTCTACAGCAGTGACACCACTGCCTCTTTATCAGCAACCTTTGGGAGTAACACCTTTCACAATCTCTTGTGCAAGTTGGACGTTCTTGATATCCACTCTCCAACTTGAGGGGGAGTGTTGGAAATTAGGAATGTTATTAAATTGTTATTTAGTTTCCTTTTATTAGTTGATTGTAATTGATTTGGAGTAGTCTCCAAGTAACCTAGTTTTCCTAGTTAAGCTTGTAATATCTCTATAAATACTTAGCCTTTTAGCTCTATCAATAACAACTGAGAATTATTCTTCTTAACAAAATCTCTAATTTCACAAGCTATCACGAGCTTAACCTAATGGTTGGTTGGTGCCACTGCCACTCTCATGTGATTATTTTATTCTGAGCATAATTCATAACCCAAAAGAGAGGCGGAGAGAAGAAAATGAATATTAATCTTAATTAAAAAGGTAATTAATGCTGCTATGCTAGCTATCTCATTACTGATCATTACAGACTGGGTTGGAAGAAAAATAAGACTGGGTTTGAAAAAATGAAATGAAATGATGAATTAATGACGATTGCTGCTGCTGATGCTAAGTGCAAAGGAATCCGAGGTTTCAGATTTAAGAAGACTCCTCCTTACATCACAGTACCATAATTATGCAATGTGGTACTACGGAAAATCAGATCTGGCATATGCAAAAGAAAATTATATATTTTTTTCAAATAGAAAAGTTGCTAGGCTAGCTAGCTAAGCATGGACCACATGAAAATTATAACTATGTTTCTAAAGTCTTCAAGACAAGCTGTATGATTTTCCGGCAAACTGCTCAGTATATTAGCTGGCTTTGCAATCCCTGCTCATGCCTCATGCCTTATAATTTGTTTTTGCTGGGTGTGTTTAGCATGCGTTAATAGAATTTTGAAGTTGCAGATCTAATTACCATTGCCCAACATGTCTTATCTTAGCATTCAATCGGAGGCCGCACGTTCAGTTCAGCCCAAACTGGTTTCTCAAACCGCCCAAATTTGGCAACCACCAGAAATTATTGCATAGGCCTGATGTGAACCGCATAAAATCAACCCCGTTGCAGCCCAAATGTCAACAGATGGGCGACCTAATTGAACGACAGCAATTCACTCGAATTTGGGACGAAAATGCAAAATGGAGTATAATTCAGAGACCATTGCTACAATCAAGTATATTTTTAAAGAAAACAATGCCAAAACTTATAAATTTTCTTTTTGATAAGAAACAAAATTAAATAAACAATGCATATGTACAATACAAAACCTATAAATTACACAAGCATATTTCTTGCTTGAGAATTTTCGCAAGTGACAGAACACCCCCCTCCTCCTCCTCCTCGGTCAGTATGCCAACACTTCATGAGGTCAAAGAGAAAAAAATTTTGATTATTGAAATATGGGCCTATACTTATGTATAGCAAAGCAATTGGTTGTGGCCCTTGTAATTCTGGGCTTACCGGGCAATCAGCCGTCGGATCCACTCCAGTCAATAACCAACCCGGCCCGGATCCGGATGTTCTTTTCTTTGTTTTCATTCGGGTCCCTCTGTGACTCTGCCTCTCTTCCCCTCTTTGTGCAGTTCTGATCTGAAGCCCGAAACGGTGAGAAACTCTGCGTTCGGAGTTGCCTTTCATCAATTTTTAAAGGTACTTGTTTTCATCTTCTGTTTGTTTGATGCTTTACATGTTTGTGATCGTTATTTCAGTGCAAGATTTGATCTTAGTTAATAGATATAGATATATATATATATATATATTGTGCTGACCCAGTTTAGGTTTTATTGAATTGGACCCTAAAATTGGAAATATTCAATATTGGTGATTGGAAAAGATAAATTTTTTGAGTAGGCATATTAACCAAGTATATTAGAAATTCATGTGTGAGAAGATTTTGATTGTATGGCATTTGTCCTGAATCCTGATAGTGTTTTTGTTCCTCCTTCGTTTAGTGCATATCAACTTAAAATGGCTGGCAGAGCTCATATCCCCACTAAGAGCTCAGCACTTATTGCCATGATTGCTGATGAGGTATGGATGATGTTTGTTCTGTAATATTTTGATTGAAATCACTTCTTGCATTCTCGATTTGTCTTTCTGTTCTGATGAGGTGATCCTTTCATTCATGCAGGACACTGTAACTGGATTTTTGCTGGCTGGAGTGGGCAACGTTGACTTGCGGAGAAAGACAAATTATCTTATTGTTGATTCAAGTAGGTTATGAGCTTTATTCATGCTTGAAAAGTTGGAACTTCGTCCATACTGGGAATCTGTTTCTGTATGTTTGTATGTGTATGCAGATGGGTAATTGGATGGATTAAAATGCCAATTCTGGTATATGATTAGTAATCTGTTTGTAAGGGGAAGGAAATTGCAAACTTCTAGGGAATGAATTCTATATGTACGAAATGATATCTTTCTGTTACGAAATTGCTCTGTTGTGAGTATTATTGCGAATCCATTGACGGTGAATGCTTTCCTTCTTCTTTTTCAAGCAAAAAAAAAAACAAAAACAAAATAAGATGCCACGATTCATTAGTGATGCAAAGTATAATATTACATTTTTGTCCGTTTAAATTTGGACTGCTGTGAATGCTTTGGTATTCCTTTTGTCTCTCTTCTTAATGAGTATTGTAGCGCTTGAAATTAGCCTACAACCTGGTACATTAAATGAAAATTGTGGTACATTAAATGAAAATTGTACTTTTCTTCTCTGATTTTTTGGTGTGAAAAATTTAGCTATGAATTCATATTAATAGTTAGAGCGAGTTCAGTTGCTGGTGCTTGTTTTCATATCTAATAGTATGTGCTTCTGGTTTTTTGCTCAGAAACAACAGTGAAAGCAATTGAAGATGCATTCAAAGAGTTTACCACAAAGGAGGAAATTGCAATTGTCTTGATAAGCCAATATGTAAGTTCTTTCTCATTCTTTGAAGTTGTTCAACTGTTATGGTGATGGTTTTTCTGGTTTGTAAGGTGACATCCTTAGTTCCCAAGTGGTTGCTACACATACTGTAATTTATGGCAATCTTTGTTTGTATGTATTGCAATGTATTCATTCTTTCCAAATTAGTTGTTCGTTGTAGATTATTTTTCTTTTAGGAAGGAAATGACCTTTTTTCTCCTGTTTCCTTTGCAGGTTGCAAACATGATAAGGTTTCTAGTTGATAGCTACAACAAGCCAGTTCCAGCTATTTTGGAAATCCCTTCCAAGGATCATCCTTATGACCCTGCTCATGATTCGGTTCTTTCACGAGTGAAGTACCTCTTCTCTACTGAATCTGTGGCATCAGGAAGGCGATGATCATAGAGTATTTTCACATGGTTTGCACACAAGGGTGAGAAATAAGTATTGCTTTTGCTTACCATATATGCCCTTCTGCCTTTGATCAACTTCACGCCAAGTGCTATGTTCAGTTGTGTAACCGAATAAGATATTTCAATCAATGTAAAGAGGCTAATGATATATTTAGATAAGGCTCCCTCGGATCCGAAATCTTTGCTTTCGAGCATCCGTCATTGCCTGGCTCCTCTTCTGCCGTCTATGTATTTGGAGCCGCATCCATCACTCGGATGTCTAACCAGAATAATTCATCTCTTAAAACCGCAAAATTTCATATATTTGACTGTAATTTGTTGAAACAGGGGAAAAGAGAAAAAAAAAACCAAATGTAATTTGTTGAAACAGGGGAAAAGAGATAAAAAACCAAATTCATTGTGCTGTAGTGACCAATACTTGAGAATGGTCACTAAACAGAATTTGTGACGAGCTTCTAGTGACACCCAGTGTATTTGGACACCAATTACATTTAGTGACCCAAAACGGTATTTTTTGTGACCAAGTGGTTGGACACTAATACTTGTTTTTCTTGTAGTGAAACGAGCACAAGCATTTATATTTAGGACTATTTTGTGGTCGTCGATATTCTACTTTGGCAGCTCTGCTTGCCGTCAAGCTTTCGTTTTGTTTTAAGGTTTGGCCCCCTTTGTTCTATGAACATAAGGGAAAATAACATGGAATAGGGGTACGATTACCAACAAAATCAGGAACTCAACTTCTTTATGACTTTTAACCGTAGCTCAGTAGGGACAGAAACCTTTTCACGGTAAATTAATATAACTAAAGTAAGTGATGTGGGGACCTTTTTTGTTGAGAAGGCTTAGCTAGGCTCAATGGTTGCTCGGTCTTGAATGAAGCCTTCAAGTCCCCGTTTCTGAGTAAGCTAGAACAAGGCCCAAAGTATTCTAAAGGAGAAGCGAGTCCTAGAGAATACTCTGTTCTTCTTCTAGTGGCTCTTCCGGCAGCTCTTTGGATTTCTACGATATGGCTTGACATAAGAGGCTTGCAACGTGGGAGTTGAGAATCCATAAGCTTAGCGAGAGAGAATGCTTGATATGCTTGAAACATGGTGTTGGAAAAGATACAAATGATGTTCTAGGGCTTGGGATGGTTTTTTAGGTTTCCAGTAGCTAGAGAGTATGGCTTGGGTGTTTGCAGAGGATAAGCTTGCCTCTGTGCGAAGAGGTTAGTGTTTACTAAATGTTGGAAACAGTGGCGGAGCCACTCCTAGACCTGGAGTGGCCCTGGGCCCCCCCCAGATTTTTATCCCTTCTCTATTATATTATATATAATATGTAGAATTTGTAATAAACAACTTATAAATTAAGTTAAAATTTCCTATAAAACAAATTAGACATGATTCAATTAGAAATATTTAGCTCTAAATATATAATTATTGAATACTTAGGTGTGTTATATACTTGTATTTTCAACTTCAGCCCCCCAATTTTATAATTTTAGCTCTCCTCCTGGTTGGAAAGGCAAACGACGATACGATAGCGCTTAGAGCAAGTCCAACGGGCCAGCCGAGCCCGAGGCTAGGCCGGGAAAAAAAAAATTCGTTCCAGCGGCTAGCCCAAGCCCGGGGGGCTTGTGGGACCCACTAACTCGGGCCAGCCTGAAGGCGAGTTCAGCCCGAGCTTCAACCCGCCGGACAATGCACGCGCCAACGGTAAAAAAAATTTGAACGCGCTCGCTGACGTCAGCGCGATGCCAGCTCCAACGGGAAGATGCCACGTGTCGCGCCCCCAGCCCTCTGATCAGCATATCCGAATCCAATCCTACGACTGGCATTTTTTGTGCAATAAAAATATGAAAAAAAATCGGAATTTTTTTTTAAAAATTCTAAAAAAATTCAGATTTTTTTTTTCTATAAATACCTATCAATACCCTTCACTTTCAACACCAATCCTCATACATTTCATTATACTTCTACTATTATTCACTATTTACTCGACATTTTCCTCTTTTTCACCTTGTATTTTGATTTCATATTTTTATGGCTTCTTCTATCGAAACTGGAGGGGCTTGGAGCATCATGGAAGATGTTTCCTTGTGTGAGGCTTGGCTCTAAATTTGTCATTGTCCCGTGTCTGGCAATGAGATGAAATTTTTTCATATGTGGAAAAAAATTCATGCCGAATTTTGTGAAAAAATTCCGGGGTCTACTTGTACGGAGATGACATTATCCAGTAGGTGGAAAATTCTCAATAAAGAGTTGGGAAAATGGAGAGATGCCCTAGCAAAAGCGATGGACAACTATAGAAGCGGGAAAAATCGTACTAATGAGGTACGTATTTTATAATTTTTGTTTGATTAAGTTTAATCTCCTAATATATATATTTTGTTAATATTGCTTGCATTTTCAATATTTTGTTAATATTTCTTGCATTTTAAATATTTTGTTCATATTTCTTGCAATATCAATATGTTGTTAGTATTTCTTGCATTTTAAATATTTTGTTCATATTTCTTGCATTTTCAATATTTTGTTAATATTTCTTGCATTTTAAATATTTTGTTAATATTTCTTGCATTTTCAATATTTTGTTAATATTTCTTGCATTTTCAATATGTTGTTAATATTTCTTGCATTTCCACTTGTTTCTTAATTTTCTTGCACTTCTAATTTATTTGTAAGGTTAATTGCATTTCCATTATTATTATTTTTGTTACTTGCATATCCAATATATTTTAAATATTTATTGTATTTCCATTTTTTTGTTAAATAGATGATTCAAGCACAAATGTGGTTCGGTGCAACCGGGGGTGGCAAAAAAAGTTTCAACCATCATGAATGTTGGGAGGTGGTGAAATATTGCAAACACTTCATAATTATTCCGACGGGTCCAACTGTTGTGTTAAACGAGACGCCACTCCGTGATTCAATGACATCGGATTCACCTCTCGATACTCCTATGAGTCAAGACTCACCCATCGAAAAGGAGCCGAGGCCCATTGGCCGAAAGGCCGCGAAGGCAAAGAAAGCGGATAATTCAAGCAATAATAATTCAAAGTTTTTGGAGGAAATTGCAAGGCAAAACGGCATAAGAATTGAAATGGAGCAAAAAGGCCAAGATAGCGAGTTGACCCTTCAAGCTGAGTATGCACGAGAAAGAGAGTATTTGCACAAAAAAGATATGGACAAGACGGATCGGGAAACCATGGCGATGGATACAAGTCATATATCCCCTGAAACAAAACAATTTTAGAAGCTGAAACTGAGGGATGTTATGAGAAGAAGGCTTTTCCGGGATGATGGGCCTAGCAACACGGATTGGTTAAATGATGGAAACCATTAAATTAGTTAGCATACCTTTTATGTATTTGTATTTTTCATGTTTTCTATTAAAGTTGTTGTAATTCATGTATTTTATTTTAGTAGTAGTAATTCGTAATGACTTGTATTAGATTTCGTTATTTAATAAACAAAGCATTCAATAAATTACCTTTTTATTCAACATATTCCATACTTCAAACAAAACAAAATTCAAATAAAAAAAACTACAAACAAGGCACAATAATAATAACAAACCAGAACCAAACCATAATAAATAAAAATACAACACAACCTAACCATAACTAAATAAACGACAAACCAAAGCATCTATGCTCCATCATTCATCTTCATTGCCTTTCACCGCCCATAGATGCTCCATCAAGTGAACTTGACGCATTTCATGAATATACGAAGATTGCATCTCTGTATATCGATCTATCATTCGGGTCATCAAATGACCATCCCTTACCAACGGT
The DNA here is from genome assembly GCF_000346465.2 of Prunus persica. Classification (NCBI taxonomy): domain Eukaryota; kingdom Viridiplantae; phylum Streptophyta; class Magnoliopsida; order Rosales; family Rosaceae; genus Prunus; species Prunus persica. The sequence goes on from NC_034014.1 coordinate 515,961, forward strand.
TCCGGCTCAAAAGGTTCTCCACTTGGCCCTATGGGCCTTTCATAAATCTGTGTCAAGGCCGTGTTCATTGGATCTGGTTCGTAGACCTCTAAAGCATCATAATCGTACTCATCCTCCACAATCATATTATGGAGGATGATGCAAGTCATCATAATGCTTCTGAGGATCTCCTCATCAAATAGACTGGCCGCACCTCGAATAATCAACCACCGAGCTTGAAGAATGCCAAAACACATTTCGATGTCTTTCATGTATCCCTTTTGATAGGTAGCAAATAATTTTTGCTTCTGGGATCGGGGATTCAGAATGGATTTGACAAAAGTGGTCTACCTCGGGTAGATGCCGTCAGCTAGATAATACCCCGTCTGGTACACTGTATTGTTGACTTGATAGGTGATATTGGGGCCCTGGCCTCTCAATACATCGTTGAAGACCGGGGATTGACCCAGCACGTTGAGGTCATTTTGGGATCCTGCAACTCCAAAGAAGGCATGCCAAACCCATGTGTTGAAGCCAGCAACGGCTTCAAGGATGATACTTTTTTGGCCTTTTCTATTTCCGTAATCACCTTGCCAGGCAGTTGGGCAATTCTTCCATTGCCAGTGCATGCAGTCGATGCTACCAATCATTCCTGGAAATCCTCGAGCTTCGGCTTTTTGTAGAAGCCGTTGGAGGTCCCTGGGAGTTGGTCTACGCATGTAGTCCCTAGTGTATAGAGTTTCAACTGCTTGACAAAATCTTACCAAAGCCTCCAACGTAGTGGACTTCCCCATCCGGGCAATCTCATCCACCTGATCAGCAGATGCTCCATACGCCAACATTTGTATAACAGCTGTAAGCTTTTGCTCCGGAAGAAGCTCCAAAACCCCAGTAGCATCACACTTTTGAACAAAGTATGCATCATAATTGCAAATATCATGCATGACTTTATTGAACAAATGAGGTTGCATTCTAAATCGCCTTCGAAAATCAACATCAGAGTACAAAGAAGTTGGGATAAAATAATCTTCCAAAAGATTCTTACCCCGAGAATGCCTATATCTGTCCACATTCCGGCGGCGGCCGACTTGTGAACCACAGCGACGACCTTGGTTCTCTGCATCTTGCAAAGCCACTGCTATGAGAACTTGTTCATCGACTTGTCTCTGCAACTCATTGATTTCATTTGCTCTACGGTTTCTCTCATTTGTTTCTCGCTCTTGCCTCTCCAAGCATCTCATAAAATCTTCCATTGAGAATGAATGAAATATGAAATCTAAACTCTAAGAAATGAAAATATAGAAAGATGTGGTGTGAGAGGTGTGAGCTGAGCCTCTGATTTTATAGAAAATTTTGGCAAGATAGACATGCCACGTGGCTTGATTTGATTGGAAGAAAATCTTATCTGAAATTTGAAATTCATCCGAAATTTGAACCCAAATTTATCTGAATTGAATTTTGAAATTCATTCGAAATTTGAACCCAAAAATTTATCTGAATTTTGAATTTTGAAATTCATCCGAAATTTGAATCCAAAAATCTTATCCGGAAATTTTATCCGATTATGAATAGTCTTGACACGTAGGAACCCGGAAATCTTATTTGAAAATATTATCCAAATTAATTATTTTCATTAAAAAAGTTGTGAAAAAAACAAAAAAATTAATAGTAATTGCCCTTAGCCATGGTAATGGGTGGAAACACAAAATACTATTTGCAAGAGCAACCATTATTCATGTGAATAGTGACTGCCCTAGCTCCCCCCTTGCCATGGTTAAGGGCAAATGGGTGGAGTTGCTCTTACAAGACCACGCTGTTTGCTGAAAGAAAGGTATAACACGCTGGACAATTTTCTTTTTTTCTATACGTAATTGGGCCCTGGGCTGTTGCCCTGCTCTTCATGGGCCAAGGCCAGCCTATGTGTTTTTTTTTTTGGGCGGTGTTCATGCAATTCCTTTTTTTTCCTGGTAACAATAACAAAAATGGGAAACAAGTAAAAAAAAAAAAAAAGGAAATATGTGAACTAAAACCAAAGAAATAAAAACAGAAGGAAAAACACGTCAACAAAAGAGAAGGCCTGAACCCTAATACTGAAACACATGTGTACACAACAAAATACATATATATATATATATATATATATAGAGAGAGAGAGAGAGAGAGAGAGAGAGAGAAAGTGCAAGAAAAAAAGAGAGGTAGAGAAGTCGACGGCGGTGCTTGCTTTGGTTGTATGTATACGACCAGACACAGCGTCCGATAGCTATCCAACTTTTATCTACAATAAATATATCCGAATCCAAGGGAAGCAAGCGAGCGAGCCCGAGAAGAAAATAAAAGAAAAACAAGATGAAAAAAGCTAGGCTAACTCTCGAGGAGGAGAAGGAATTGGCGGCAGACATGGGCAGCCAAGTCCAAGAAGAAAGCTGGAAAGGTGACGATGATGACAAGTCTCTCTACCTATGTTTCGCCGAGCACAGGGTCGATGGCTCCTTTACTTACACGCTATTAAAGCCATTGGGTTGAGCGCATTATCATCTTCTCTGTCGTCAGGGTGCTCGCTGAAGTTACGGCAAGTGGCTTACACAGTGGCTTACACATCTGGCTTGGATCTTCCTCGTAATATGTGTTGCGGAGTCTTTGGATCCAAAATTTTTTTGGCCGGTGGCACCATAAGCGTGTATGACCCGGTAGTTGCTACCCAGGAAGGCAAATATAATCCGAAATTAGGCGGATTCGTGCCATGTCCGTGTAATTAAAAACTCACAATATAATTAAAATAAATATGAATTGAGTTTCAATTAAATTAAATATATCATACATAGTAACATAGGGTTTAGAACTTACTTGGATTGTGAAATTTCACAATTAGAATGAGTAAAACAAAGAGAGTAGTTGGCGGCACCACCACATGGTGACGACACAGCAGCATAGAGGCACTCTCCAGTGGCGGCAGCAAGGGAGGAGATGGAGTTGAGGGTTTAGGGGAGGGGGGGATTGAGTTGGGAACTTAGGGTTTGAACTTGGAGGAGAAAGGAAAAAAAATTGGGGGTTTTAGAATTGGAATCGGGTATGTGGAGAAAAAATGGCTGGAGAGGATACGCTGGTCTTCTTTTAATTTGTTCAGACCTGGCCAAAACGACGTCGTTTTGGCCAGGTTGTTTTTAAAAAAAAAAAACTAGCGCACGATGGGCTTTCTTCTTCAGCTTGCAACTAATGGTTCTTTAAGACATTTCGTCGACCACTTGGTGTGCAGCTCCAAGAGGTGACACTAGCAGCTCCAAGGGACCTCTAAGCTTATTTCTATGGCTTCCAAGAGCTCATATGACCCCATTGACCCCACTGTGGCTCCGCCTCTGCAATATACTACAAAAACAACGCCGAGGGTTTCCTGCGATTCTACAGGAACCTCGAAGTACATATGGTACGTTTATATACTCGTTCCATATGTAATTGTCGTTGCTTTTACAATAACTGGATGCATATGTTTATGTATAAAATCTTTTGGGCTCTTTTTATTATTTAGGATCGTCAAAAATTTAAATTCAAAGAGGTCGAATCGGACTTGACGATGTATTGTCCCGGTTTGTTGTTGTCATTGCACAAGATCTTGAGGGAAGAGCAGATATTTGTTGGCCTAACGCCATTTTGAGGCTCGTACAACTAATTAATTGGTAGTATTTTGAGGAGGAAACTGACAGTTTTATTTTAGTTGTCTTTCATTTAGGTTCTGTTTGCAAACTTTTTAACATTCAAGTCCTACAATCTTTTGTTAGGAGAGTGTGAATATGATCATGAAATGAACTGGAAATTTAAAGAAAATATATTACCTGGTGGCATAATTTAATCAACAAAACTTACATCACAAAGGCACCAAACATTATTATGAGAGAGAAATAATACCTCAATAAGATTTTTCTTGATTTACCTTTATTAACTTAGCAAACTTTCCACTTTTCTAAATTAATTAACAACTACCAAAATAAATAAGGGTAATTCACTATTATACCCAACATAGAAGCCCAAATTATAAAAATTCCCTATATGAAATGAACTTTAAAAACACACCCAAAGTCCATTTACATCATAACAAAGAGGCTTTTAACTTCTTATAAATTACAAAATTGCCATCAATTTCTTAAAACAAGCCCAACCCCAAAATCTCATAAAAATACCCAATTAATAGGGCCAGCTGTCATTTTTTGAGTTTTTTTTGGGGTTGTTTATAGAAATTCAATGATGTAGGGTTTATTTATAATATTAATGCTAAGAATGGGTATATCACTAAATATTTCAATAAATAATTGGCAATTGTTTAATATTTAATATTTAGGAATCGATTGGAATGTCAACTCAAAATCATTTCAATATGGCATCTGTATGCAAAGTCACATATTTTCAGTATGGATTTCCAACTGTTTCTAGTGTTCAAGGGATTCCAAATCACCCACTTGGATACCAAGCTATACATCAAATGTTGTCCAATTACTCACTTATACATCAACATGTTTGTTATCTTAATTTATACCAAGCTATACATCCACAGTCCAATTACTCACTTAACTAAAGCCAATTGAGATTCAAAGTATTTGGGCGTGTTCTTCAAAGTATTGAAGCCTATGAATTGAGATTCATATTAAAGCATGGGACATAAAAGCCAATTGCCAATTATTTATTTGGGTAGTTGTTAATTAATTAAGAAAAATGGAAAGTTTGCTAGGTTAATAAGGGTAAATCAGAAAAAATCTTATTTAGGTATTGTTTCTTTCTCGTAATAATATAAATAAATAAATAAATAAATAACAAATTAACTATAATTAAACCCATGAATATGTGTCAATTTTTAAAAAAGATGATGATGATACACATAGAATTAAAGTAGTGGGCAAAAATCACCCTTTTAAAATATTGTTACTCCGTTCTCTTCTCGCGCTAGGTTGCTTGCTTTATATAGGCACGATTCTTTCCCCATTAGAATGGGATAGATTATTGGGATCATAATAAAGAATTGTACAAGGGTATTATTGAGATAATATTTCCCTATAAAAAGGCGCGACTTGGTTTTTAACCCTAGGCACTTGACATAATAACATAGCCCTTCCATTCGGACATATTGGAGATAAAAGTTTATAGCTATCGGACGCTGTGTTTGGTCGTATACATACAAGTTACAACCAAAGCAACCGCCGTCGACTTCTCAGCCAAACCCAAACTCGCTAATTAACCATCCTCAGGTCTCTCCTCTCTCTCTCTCTCTCTCTCTCTCTCTCTCTCTCTCTATTTGTATTTTGTTGTGTATATTACACATATGTTTCAATATTAGGGTTCAGGAGTTTATGCCTGTTAGGGTTTCTATATTCGCAGGATTTTGTCAAATTGGTACTTGTTCACTCAAGTATATGCTTGTAATTCATCATTTATGTAGCCAATTTCAATTTCATTGTTTGAAAAAAGATCTAAATAAACGTACTTTAATAAATTAAAAATTGGTCCTTTTTCGAAGAAAGGTTCGCTGTGCTTCTTTCTTCTTCTTCTTTTTCTTCTATCAACTTTACCTGGGTAGAACATGGTTTTTCTGTTCCCATTGAGGTGTTTTTTCCCCGTTTCAAAATCCTTCCACAGGTGAACCCTAGGTTTCCCTAAGAAGCTAATAGAGTGAGTTACATTGTGCTTATCTATTATTCTCCACAAAGCTATGTTTAATTTTGTTGTTTTTTATGTAATTTTCTTGTACCGGAAAGAACTTGCATTGGTATAACTTGGGATACTTTTTCTTGAAATCTTTCTTTCTTATTTGTAGGGTTAATTTGGTGGCTTATAAATTAGCGGTGAACTTCACTTGATTGGTTTCCGTAATGTTATAATATTCCTTTTTCATGTTAGTAATGAATTTTTGAAATTGGACACAGGGCTGCTGACAGTCAACTAAAAATGAGGGGAAGAAGCTACAGCCCATCGCCACCAAGGGGGGGATATGGTAGGAGGGGAAGAAGTCCTAGCCCCAGGGGTCGCTATGGTGGTCGTAGCAGAGATCTTCCTACAAGCCTTCTAGTTCGTAACCTTCGCCATGACTGCAGGTTTGTTGTGGCTTACCATCATTCTCTTTTTTCCTTCTAGTAATATGATTGCATTGCAAATTTTATGTAAGGACAGGTGATGGATATTTTAGAAAAACAAAAAACAAAAGACTAGTGATAGATGATGAGCATTTCAGCAAAACGAAGGAGGAAATATGTTGAATAGATGTGATACATCAGTTCATATGTATGCTTCTTGTAAATCATGGTTCATATCATACAATGCTTTGGACTCTGTATTAGTCCCAATCGTGTCCTACTATTCTTGTGATTCTAGCATGCTAGTTATTGTGAATAATTGAACATTCAACAAATCATGTTTGTTTATAATTTTATATGGAACATGTTTCCTTTAGAGGATCAGCCTGGTTGATGTTTATCATTGATTTTTTTTAGTTTTTTTATTTCCTTATCTGTATGTTGGACTTTTTGCTTTATAACGTCTGCAACCATTTTCTTTCTTTTCGGTTGAACGGGATCAATTGCTAGAAGTTTATTGTTCTGAAATATGTTCCCCCAATTGGATATTATGCATCTTGTGGCTTTGTATGCCTTTAATAAATTTTGTTTAACATCTTAGTCGTTAAATAAATTTTGAATTAATGAGATGTTTCTTTTTCATTATGTTCTCTTATGCAGGCCAGAAGATCTCCGCAAGCCATTTGGGCAGTTTGGCACTCTTAAGGATGTTTACCTGCCAAAGGATTACTATACTGGGTGAGCATATCTGAGTAACTTAGTTATCAAATATCTTGGTGATGAGATTAAATTTTGAATTATTATTTTTTGTATATTTATTCTAGTATTTATTTAATATAGGTATATTTTACCTTATCAGTAGAAATTGTGTAGTTTTCCTCTTGCTTATTGTGCCTTGTGATTTCTGAAACTATTGGATGTTTTAGTAAGCTTTTGTGATATTTTTCATTTATCTGATAGGAATTGAATTGATTTGGAGATATTTCTTTTCAGAATCTCTATATTTGAAGTTGAACATCTCTTGTTATGTAATGCTATGCCCATGCTTCTGTCCCCGCATTTTATTCTAGAGTAAAGCGTTGCTTTTGAGAACAATTAGTCTTTATGATATGCTCAATGCTATTTACATTAATTGTGTAAGGAATCAATTTAATATTGGAAAAACGTGTTTTTCTGGGATTTGACATAGCAGGCCCTTCTAATGCACCTTATGATATGTTCAATGCTGTTTTCGTTATTTGCTAAAGGAATCAATTTAATATTTGAAAATGTGTTTTGTGGGATTTGACCTAGCAGGCCCTGCCATGCTCCTATAAAAATATCCTCAAGATTTTTTTCTTTTCTTTTTACATGTTCTACTCTTATTATTACCATAAGCTGGGGTGTATTCATTGAAGTTTTTGAGGTTTAACAGTGAAATTAAAGTTTTGAAGACAACAATCAAGTAATTAGAGTTCTTTTGAAGATGATGTTAATGGTAGTGAAGATTTGAAGGAAGTTGAGTTTGAATACATTGTGAAGATGTTCCAAGTCTTGAAGAATTTCAAGTCATCTTAAAACTGACACTTGCAAGGTCAGCAGCCAAGTGCTTGCTTTTTATTGTGGCCATCCATATTGTTGGCGATTATTTTGGAAAATTTAAAAGGAATGGTTTATGGTGTCCAAGTACTTGCATAGTTTTACCTTTCAGTGTAGTTCCTTTTGTGACTTGTCTTTGTTTTCTCTTTTACACCTATTTTTGCAGGGAACCTCGTGGTTTTGGTTTTGTCCAATTTGTTGAACCTGCTGATGCTGAAGAGGCTAAATATCAGATGGATGGTCAGCTTCTTCAAGGCCGAGAGGTTACTGTTGTATTTGCAGAGGAGAACAGGAAGAAGCCATCTGATATGAGGCATAGGGAGCGTGCAAGGTAAAACCTGCCTATTGCTTTACAGGCTTTGTCATATGGGTTGGAACTTGCACTTTGATTGGAGTAATATATCTTCTGATTATCAATTTGCTTTTTTCTTTCTTTTCCATCCAAGTTTTATTTAGGTATGATATGTATGATTCTATGAAACTAATGTGTGGCAATTGTTTAGAGATGGACTTCTATGTTTGTTCCAATATTTGGTGACAATTTTGAATTCTAACTTGACATGTAATACAAGAATATTGTTGTAGTAACCATTTGGAGTAGAATTTTAAGTTGAAAATATGAGTATGGATATGGTGAGGATCAAAGTAGTGCTTTAATTTATCCTTAATGTCTTGAATATTGGACTTGCAGTTTTGCTGTTGTACGTTTGCTCCAAGAAGAAATTATGCAAAGTGAATATTTGGATAATATAAGTAGTGTTTAATTGAGAATATCAGGACAATCCTTTTTCTACTTCTGAGTAGTCTATTCAACCTTTCAAATGTTTGTTCTTTCAGCACCAGGAGTGGTCGATATCGTGATCGAAGACGGTCTCCACCTCGATATTCACGCTCTCCACGATATTCCCGATCTCCACCTCCACGCCATACAAGATCTCGGTCCCGCAGCCATGATTATTATTCTCCTCCCCCAAAACGAAGGGATTATTCGAGGTAATTTTTGGTTTTCCTCCCAGCCATCTACTTTCCAGTAAAGGCATTTATTTGTGGAAATTTCTAATTCTGGTTGCATAACCTGTTTATCATTTGCAAAATCCAAATAAGATGCATTAGATTTTGGGGATAAGTTTATATTTGGGGTTTAGGGCTGTTGCTAGTCGTCTATTGTTTGACTGAAGGAAGGATGGGTTTAATTTGTTGTAATTCGTGTTTTGTTTGGTGTCAAAATGGCAGTTTTATCCTTTGATTGGTTTCTGAAAGATCCGGTGGTATTAGCCTATTGATAATGATTTCAGGAATAGTATTTGCTAGAAAATGTTTATTTACATTTTGTATAATGTCTTTGTCATTTCTGAATTTCTTTCATCTTTTATGCTCATCAACTTATGTGTTTCTGTCTAGTGCGCAATGCCTAGTGCGTTCTGCTATTTGTTCTAATGTTTGAACTTCTGTTGCTTCTTATGGTTGCTAGATCTGTATCACCACCCCAAGAGCGAAGGTACAGTAGAGAGAAGTCGTTTTCTCGATCTCCTCCACCATATAAGGGCTCAAGGAGCCACAGTGAGAGCCCGGATAGGGGTCCAAGCCGAAGCAGGAGCAGAAGCAGAAGTCACAGTCCAAGGCGAATCGACAGACGGACCCGAAGTCCTATTAATGAAGATTACCCAAGGGAACCAAATGGAGACCGATTTCCTAGTCCATGAACAACGTAGAGAGAGAGCTCTTAAGCTAGTAGAAACTTGCTATGCTACCTTTTGAATTTCATTTAGTATGTGTTATGTTTGATGATGTGAACGTATTGTTTGAAGGGATCTGGTCGTTTCTCAGATTAAGATGTGTAGGTTTATGTTTTTGTTTCAATGACATCTGTCATGGCAGAATCTTGAATTTGGTGATTTGGTTATTGTCGTGTATGCGTTGTTATGCCATTAAGCTTAACCAGGTCCTTATTTTTGAGATCCCCGAGTAAAAGTCAGTGCACAAAGTGTTCTAAAGAAAGCATTTTACTTTTAGACGATTGGTGGTATCCTATCCGTCCATAATCCATTTGTTGTTAATTTGTCTTCTAATTTTTGGAGTGAGTCAGAATCCATCCTCTTTATTTTTGGACAAAAGAATCTATCCTTCTGTGAAGTGACTTTATTTTCAACTTTATTATATATATATATATGTATATATAATATATAAGTATAATTACAAATTTATTGCAATGTATTATTAGCTAACTGATATTTGGTGTATTTAAATAAAAAAGCTAACTGATATATCACCGAACTCAAATCGTCTCCTTTTCTGCCTTTCCGGTTTTCTTATGATTAATGAGCATCGAGTTGGAGTTCAAATCAAAACCGTCCTTCCCTTTTTGACGCGGTTAATGCATGACTTTTTTCCACCACTTTTTTCTTTCTTTTTTTCGAGTTGAGAAAAATGACTTTTGGAGGGAAAAACGAATAAAAATCACCGAAATAATTAAATAAAAACTAAGGACTTGGCGATAATCCCAATGAGTCTTCATAAAAATAATAATAATAATAAAGGGCGAAAGAAAATAATAAAAGAAAAAAAGAAAAAGACAACCAACGAAAAACCAAGGAAACAACAGGAGTTCGAAGACTCGGCTTCACATCACTTGAGTTGGGTCTCACTGTCTTTCTCAAACTCAGTAGCTCACTCTGTCTAGTGAAGTTTCCATTAACAGGTTTTCTCCTCCCTCTCTCTCTCTCTTTTCTTAACGTTATGAATCTTTTATTGCCTCAACTATGTATTTTTCAGTCAATATTATGAATGAATAATAATATTAATATGATTGGACTGGTGGGGCAGAGTCTGTCAGTATTGTTTTTCTTCTTTTTCTTCTGGGTTGCAATGAAATTTTATGTTTCTTAATGTAGGGATTATGTAGGGTCTAGCACTAGAAGTGTGTGTTTAGTGCTGTTCTGGCTTCCACATTTGAGGAAGTTGCTTTTTTTTTTCTTTTTTTTTTTTGAACTTTAGACAAATCAGGAATCTTTCTTATATTTTTGGTTCTAGGTAGTTCAGTTTCTTATGTGGGTTTTGTTTGAAGAAGTAGAAACGTCTTGCGTCTTACTTAGGAACTAACTTTCTGGCTTTCTTCAGCTGGGGAAGTTGAATCGGGTACTTTTTTGCGATTTATTCTTTAATATTCAGCTCCTCTTCACTAATGCTATTTGTGGTCGGATTTGCTTCTGTAATGGCTTTTTCTGGTTTTCTACATCTGTTTCTTCTGCACTCTTTTGCTTTTTCTTCTTTTGTCTTTTCGATTCTCTAACTTTAGGCATTTCTTGTGCTGGGTTTGTACGAAAAATAGAAGCTTGTTCAATTTTTTGTAAGATTTAGTTTCTTTAAACCCAGCTTCAGATACAAATTTCCCCTTCGGCCTTCGTTTTGAAAATGCTAAATGGGAAAATGAAAGAAATTGTTGGAGGACACGACCAATATTATTCATGTTCCCTATTGTTTGTCAAGTGTTGAGATTGAAAGTATATCATGTCTAAATTAGAATGTTTCGTGTTGGTTTTTCACAGTTTGTTTTAGGGGTGCGACTTAGCATCTAGCATTTTTGTTCTTGAAAATTAAAATATACTTGCGATGAGCCAATGCTATTGTGAGTTGTGTTGATAGTTACACTCCCTTTTATGCTATACACTATTAAGCAATGCTCATTTATAAGTTATGAAGGCCATTGATACGCAAAGCTGTAGCTCTACTTTGGTTTTGTTCATCAGTATCTCATTGCATTTTATATATGTTTCATTTCTGGCAGGTTAGGAATTACGAGCTAACTGCGCAGCACTGGAAGCATAGCTCGAAGTCTTATTGGTACCCATGATGCATAAAAAATGGATTGGAGGCGTGCTTTTGCTCCTAATTGGCATGTTTACAAGTGTATTAGGTAAAACAGTAACCTTGTTCTGATTTCTGTTCATTCCAGTTTTATATTGTTGAGTGAGGTAGTATAATTAAGAGCTCAATCTTTCTGGAGTTCCTTGACATGGGGGGCTTGGCTTACTGACTTTTGCAATTTTTTATTGCTACTTCATGTTTACGTGACTGTTTTTAAGCTCTGTATTACTTATCAGTGTTGATTTGCTTTCCAAAGTACATTAGTTTCTTGACTTATGATACATGTGTGTAGTTAGAAATAACTCTATGGTCCTCAGAATAGTTGCAAAGGGTACGTCTACATCTTGAGCAGATGATCTTTGTTTCACTTAGTATTTTCAGAGTGACTCAACCTATGCCTTGATTTTGATTGTTTCTTTTATTATATGATTTCTGGTTTTTTCCCGTTATCTTCTCTCTATTTGTAATATATATATTTTCGCTTGTGAAATGTCATTTGCCAGACCCGCCTTGTGCTTGAGGCTTTGCCTTTGTAGGTACAATCGGTCTTGGGCAAATTTTGGGGCATGGCGACAGGATACATTGATTTTTTTATATATTTTGAGGATTTTTTATATGTTAATTCTTTACTCAGATAGAAGGGCACCATTTGGAATTTTGGGATGCCTTTATTCATTGTTGTAGTGTTGTCACTCTAACAAGATACTGAATCACAATTTTGAAACTTATAGGTGCATTCATTGGGATAAACATTGGGACCGACGTCTCAGACCTTCCGTCTGAGACAGATACAGTTGCGCTCCTTAAAGCCCATCAAATTTCACATGTGCGCCTCTATAATGCTGATACTCACATGCTGAAAGCCCTTTCAAACAGTGGAATTGAAGTAATGGTAGGTGTCACAAATGAGGAAATCCTAGGGATTGGACAGTCTCCATCAACAGCAGCAGCCTGGATTAATAAAAATGTTGCAGCTTATTTGCCTTCAACCAATATTACAGCCATTGCTGTTGGCAGTGAGGTTCTTACATCAATTCCTCATGCTGCGCCGGTTTTGGTTTCTGCTATGAATTCCCTTCATAAAGCCCTGGTTGCTTCAAACCTAAATTATCAGGTCAAAGTTTCAACTCCACAGTCCATGGATGTAATCCCTAAGCCATTCCCCCCATCCACTGCCGGCTTTAATTTATCATGGGGACCTACCATTTACCAAATCCTTCAGTTTATAAAAAACACAAATTCCTATTACATGCTAAATGCCTATCCTTATTATGGGTACACCGAGGGGAATGGAATTTTCCCGCTTGATTATGCTCTTTTCCGCCCACTTCCCTCTGTCAAGCAGATTGTTGACCCAAACACTCTTTTCCATTACACCAGCATGTTTGATGCTATGGTGGACGCTACCTATTATTCCATAGAGGCTTTCAATTTTTCTGGGATCTCTATTGTTGTCACAGAGTCTGGTTGGCCATGGTTTGGTGGATCCAATGAACCGGATGCCAACACAGGAAATGCTCAGACATACACAAATAATTTGATTCGGCGAGTGTTAAATGATTCAGGTCCTCCCAGCCAGCCAAAATTGCCCATCAACACGTACATTTATGAGTTGTTCAATGAAGACGAGAGGCCAGGACCAGTGTCGGTGAAAAATTGGGGTGTGCTCTTTACGAATGGGTCTTCTGTATATCCTTTAAGTTTGAGTACTTCCAATCAAATTACTGGGAATTCTTCTGGGGTTTTCTGTGTGGCGAAAGCTGATGCAGATCCTGATAAGTTGCAGGATGGCTTAAACTGGGCTTGTGGGCAAGGCCAAGCTAACTGCACTCCTATTCAAGAAGGGCAGCGGTGTTATCTCCCCAATACTATTGCAAATCATGCTTCATATGCTTTTAATGACTATTATCAAAAGATGCAAAGTGTTGGCGGAACATGTGACTTTGATGACACCGCCATGACAACTTCTGTTGATCCAAGTAAGTTTCTGTCTACATTTTGTTATGCCTTGACTATTGGGTATGTTTGGGTGCACCAAACACTATTTTTGAGTTAGTTCTGAAACTGAAGACAGGTTTTTTGAAGCAAAACTGTAATTTGAATTGCCTTTCATTCAGATATGGTGATAGTCAGTTGTAAAGGACTTTCTACAAAACAAAGTCATCAATGTCTAAGAGATTCTTGTTTATTTCTCTTATTTTTGCAATGAAACTTGTGCTTCCAGTTAAACAAAACAAAAGTTTAGTGGGTAGCAGAACCTTTTTTGAGGAGAGTAAGCTTGTAGCTAATGCAGCTTTAAGTAGTTATTAGGTTTGGTTTTTTTAATTAGCTCTAATGTTGCATATGAACATGAAAAAAGGCATGTTTTTTTTATTGTGATATTGACTATTGAGGCCTGCTTGTGAACATGTTGAAGCATTATTAGCATGCCATTTTAATTTTTTTTTTTCTCTTACTTTTTTATCATCCTGCTTTCAAACTTAAGCATTTTATTGCTTTTTATGGGTACTTGTACATTTCTACTACCTCTCAAGTTTGTTATCCTTGAGAGGTAACATGTACAAGTATTTTGTTTCTTTTCATGGTTTTTCTCTTACTTTGTTATCCTTCTGTTTATTTTCTCATTGTCCTCCTAATATTTTGGTGGGCATTTATTTACAGGTTATGGATCTTGTAAATTTACCGGAAGGTGAGCATCTCACCCTCTTCCCGATATTCATAATCATTACTTTAGAACTTGTACACTAAATTATGGGTTTGGCGCTAAACTTGTACTATTATGATACAGTTCTAATTCAAGCACAATCGGGGGACTTACACCAGCTGCAATTGCACCTTCAAGCGCTGTTGGAGGCTGGAGTTCAAATCTACAAGTTTCCAATCTTCAATATCTCATACCGGCAGCATTTCTTGTATTGCTTTTGCTTTGAGTTGAGGTGCCATCCAGTTTGTTACCGTGTAGCATAGTTATAGCAGAACATTCGAAATAGAAAAATGATTGAAAAGGACCTGGGAAGTGCACGGCAGCACGAGCTTGGTGACACAACTGGAAATGTCCATGTATTGTTTCATCAATTTTGCTTGTGTTTCCAACTTCTCAGTTTATCTCTCCACCTCTACAAATTCTGGGGAGTTTTGTGTAGTTCCATTCAATTGTAGGCATTCTGATGAAGTAGTGGCTAGACCGTGATTTTTTGGCACCAACTTGACTAGAACGTATTTTGTACCTTATCAATGAAAAAGTAATTCTAGCTTACAATTACTTGTTACATTTATCATATCGAATTATCTATGCATGAATTTAATAAGTTTTTTTAATTCATATCTCCTCAAATAAGTGGCAGAATTTTTGTCTCCAGATCATTATGAAAAGTAAATAATAATATTCCACTCTCCAACCCGATTTTTCATTGCTGGCATATATATAAGTTAACATAACCCATATTGAATAAATATGTATATGGCGATAGATTTGTAGAAGGTGTTTTTTTTTTTAAGAAAAAAAACGTAGTTAAAGATTTTATCCAAAAATAAACACTTAACATTTGTATATATAACGTATTTCTACATCATTTATCAACAAATCAGAGTGGCGCAGCGGAAGCGTGGTGGGCCCATAACCCACAGGTCCCAGGATCGAAACCTGGCTCTGATAACTTTGGTTTTATTTTTGCTACTTTTTATTTTAACTTTGGGCCGAAACGGTACGTTCCATTTACAGCTCACTCCTCATTCTCTCTCTCTGAGTGTGCTTGACGATGACGAAGCCAGCAGCAGGATCCTTAGCAGGCATGTTGACGATGACAAAGCCGTCAGCAGGATCCTTAGCATCAAGATCGACGTGGGTATCCACCACCTCTGTGTCGTCCTCAGGGAAGAGGATTCAGAGAGAGATGGTAGAGCTCAACCTGGACCCACCTCCTGGCTGCTGTGCGGGGCCCAAGGGTGACAATCTCTACAACTGGGTTGCAACCATCATCGGCCCCCCAGGTTTTTTTCCTCTTCTATGAATTGGAGAATAAAAAATACATTTTTTCTTTCTCGGTTAAATGACTTATGATATGGGTTTGCCTTGTTTGTTTTCTGGGTTAAGCTGAATTTGTTTAGATGTTGGCTTCTAAGTGGAGTTGTGAGCTTGAAAAGTAGAAAATTTGAAGGTTTTACTTATGGAGTTGTGAGCTTGAATTTATAGTTTCACAGCTCAGTTTTTATATTTAAGATGTGGGTTTGCTTTGTTTTCTGGGTTAAGCTGAACTTTACTTAATTTTGTGTTTCTCGTGCAGTTGACGTTGTGTTTTTAACAACAAGTGAGTGAGGGATTAAAATTTTTGGAATTTGGATAGTTTCTAACTTTTCTGCGTTTAAAGCTGATCAATTTTTTTGGGGTTGCTCAACTTTTATAGTTAGAGGTTTACTTTTGAGAAGTAAAAGAAAGTGGTTTTTTTTAACTTTTTCGAGTATTTCACCAGAACTAACTTTGCTCAGTTGGTCTAGGCTTGTGGATTTGTGGCTGCAATAAGATTTGTTTACTGCTGCCAACTTATTTTGATATGCCTTTTGTTAAGGAGCTTGTTCATTGTCAAGCAAGCTTGTTTGTTTTTCAACTCTTTATACCGATCATTGACTTGTGGCTGCAATAAAATTTATTTTGATTGCTTCTAAGGTCTGTTTATTTGCATGTGGTTTCTGGTTTTTCAACTGTAATGGTGGGGAGTATATCATTGAAGGGTTCTAGCTATTAGATTATGTAGTCTTTCCGACAGCTGCATCCCTTGGTTTGTGCTTTTGTTGCTCATGTATTGAGATTTCTTTTTGGATGTCAGGTTTTTCAAACATAAATACGCGGACAGTAGAATTAGTTTAGAATTAGAACCATTGTGTGTAATGAAAGTTGGATGTGTGGAAAGTAGGAACCTGTTATTGGTTCTTGATATTTCTTATATTTCTGGAGAAGGCCTTTTCCTGCTCTTTTATGGTTTTAAGGGACAATGACTTTTTCTCCCAACTTTCTTTTCCCTACTTATGTGGTGTTGACACATTGGAGTCTTCAAAGTTTTATCTTTTGTATGCAATGATGTGGGGTGCACATCACTTCTGTGTTCCTGTTTGTTTGTTATGTTATCTGCGGATAACTATGTTGTAAGGGAGTTGTTTAATGTCTCCTTGGTATGACTTGGCAATATTGACTTATACTTCTGTGTTCTTGTTCCTAGGAACACCATACCAAGGTGGCATATATTTCCTTGACATTACATTTCCCTATGATTATCCATTTCAACCTCCAAAGGTAGTGTCTCCTATTCAATTTCCTCTGAATAATGTTGTTTCCTCTGAAAGACTTGATAGAGAACGGCTTTTGTTTTAATGCTATCATTTTCTTAAGTAATTATTTGTTGTACGTAACGGACCGATTTTCAGGTTGTATTCAAAACTCGAATCTATCATTGCAATGTTGATTCTGCTGGAAATGTAAGTTTGGAAATCTTAAAGGACAGTTGGAGTCCAGCTCTAACAATTACAAAGGTTCTACAAGCACTTCAATCCATTTTCACAAAGCCTGATCCTTGTAAGTTATTCTGTTATCCTTTGAACCGTGTGTGGCTACTTGTAAGCATGTCCTTGTGTTCGTTACATTTCCTTCTTTCTTTTTCCCCTCTCAATTCTTGAAATGAGTCTTGGTAGATCACTACGTTCACTTTAATTACTTAAACTAGTATATCGAAGGAATTCTGTCAGGTTCCTCGCGTGTAAAATTGCATACCTGTCTTGTATAAAACATGATGTAAGAACAGAGCAGTGCTCATTTTGTTTAACACAGCATGAGTTAAGTTGGGCTTAAGATAGAAAATATTCCCAAACATCATATTCATTTAGCTAATAACCTTGATCAGCATGATGTGTTTCCTATTTGTCTACTGATTGAATGGGGATATTCATGTTTGAGCAGATAATCCACTTGTCCCTGGTATTGCCCATTTGTACTTGCAAGATGAAGCTAAACACGCCGAGCTTGCTGCTGAGTGGACGCTGCGATTTGCTAAGTGAGGTTTACATAGGATCCACTTACACAGTACAAAGTATTAGATTCCAGCAACCTCTACAGATTTGTTCATTGAAGGATGCTATGTTATCAACCTGTATACTATGAGCTTGTCATGTTATGTACCTGCTGAATTACAACAGCCATACATACACCAAAAAAAATGAAAAGCAGAATGCTTGTAACATATTTTTCATCTTATATATTATATGCGCCACTTAAGGAATGGATTGGTCATATTTGTATTTGATCATTAACCTCCAGCAGTTTGCTGATTGCTTGATTAAGAAATTGATTAGTCGTAGACCTTATTTTTTTTAATTATTGTTTTGGTCTGAGACTCGTATATAGATTAAGGTCATTAAAGTTGTGCTAGTTGTTTTGGTTTGGACGTTTCCCACCTTCCCCTACCTACTTGGCCAAGAAAAAGTTGGCTGTGTTTGTTGTGCAGAGAATCTAGTGGCCAAGGACCCGTTGTGGTGTTGTCAAATAACATAAAAGATGTATTTTTGTTTTGTTTTTAAGAGTACCCTATTGTTTATTGCAATTTAAAAACAAACCACATAAACTGATCATTTTACAGACTCCAGACATAGGATCAGCTCCTGTTCCCCTGTTTTCTCAAGACTTGCAGAAGGAAAAGATAAAAACGAATTATCATCGACTATTTTGAAAAAAATACACGACCAATTCAGACATAGGAGAGGGGTTTTTTTTTACCTGTTCTGTTTTGTTGGTAAATAATACTAGGATACGAGGGAGTTATCACGTGCGTAACTTACACATATCTCTCACTCTCACTCTGACTCTCACTCTCACCTACCATTTCAATGTTTGAAGCAGATAGGAAGGAGACAATGGGACGCCAATTTAGGGGACAGACAGATAGGTGATCCTTAACGAGTCATCTAACTAGTTTTAGAAGTTACTATAGGAGGGGAGCGAGTTTTGTTCCCTCTTTTTTTGCGACTCTGGTCATTAGTAATATTAAATATCATATAGGAGGGCTACACGTGGGTAACAGTCGTTCAAGTCGCTCACCTACTCAGTTTGCTAGTAAAAGTTAATAAACAGAACAGAAGTTGTTCCTAAGAGTAAGCTACATGCAAAGGGGAGAGAGAGAGAGATGGTGAAGAAGAGCATAAGCGAGGTGGGAGTAGAGGACTTGGTTGAGGCAGGCCTAGCCATTGACGAGGCCAAGCATTTGGAAGCAGTCCTTAAACAACATGCAATCTCATCGGACGACCCAAGAGAGGTGTGGCGGCAGCTGGTGTCTGAGAGAGTGCTAAAACCATCACACCCCCATGAGCTGCACCAGTTGATCTATTACTCTGTCTATGCCAATTGGGATGTCTCCACCCAAGGCCTTCCTCTCTACTGGTTCCCTTCTCTGTAATGTCGAATTACTGTTTTCTCCTTCTCTGCCTGCCTCTATTTAATTTGTTTGCACTTTAATTGCTGCTGTATTGTTTCTTGGTCATTCAAGTGCCTACCCTACCCTTTATAGCATTTCGTTGTATTGTAGTTATTTTTGGAATCCCCCTCACTCCCTCCAGTGTTGATTGTAGTTATTTTTGTTTCCTTTATTTCTTGTAAACATTTTGTTTTTAACCTGACATGCCATGCCAGGAATGAATCTCAACTCTAAGTTGAGCTAAAAATGAAGGGGAATAAAACCCGTCATTTGAACTAATCCACTTATAATATATCGAAATCGAACCATATATGAAATCAATTTCAACCATTTCGAACATTTGATGCTTCTTTAATAATTTTGTAGAGTGGAAGATGTGTATGACTGTTGGTACATTCAAAATTCATTCTTTACCCTTACTTATGTGGGACTTCATCACACATGGATTGACTAAACCTGACACATTTAGCATTAGTGTGTTGATCTTGGAGCAATAATTCTGCAGACATGGAATGTCTTCTTGCTACTTTTCATTTTTGCTTCACAATTATAATTGAACCTGTTCTTCTCTATTGTCAGATACCAGTCTAGACATACAAACTTGGGACGGTTGATGGAAGCGCATGGTTCAGAACTTTTAGGAACATCATATAAGGATCCCATAACAAGTTTTAGCCTTTTTCAGAAATTCTCAGTTCAGAATCCTGAGGTAAGTACTCATTTTATGCGTAAGTCTTTTCCAGTGTTTTGATTAAAGGAACTATGCTCTTATTATAATTCATTATGTGTATATGGTTATTAGGCTTACTGGTCAATTCTTCTGAAAGAGCTCTCAGTTTCATTTCGAGAAGCCCCAAAGTGTATTCTAGATAGGACTGACAAATCCAAACCCAGCGGAGCTTGGTTTCCATATTCAACATTGAATATTGCCGAATGTTGTTTGCTACCCACCAGACATCCAAGAAAAGAGGATGATAGTTCGGCTGTTATATGGAGGGATGAAGGGTGTGATGATTCTGCTGTTAATCATATGACGTTAAAGGAACTTCGGGAACAAGTAATGTATGCTCCTATTTGATTTGCCCAGTACCATTTAGCTTTTTCTTTTAATTGTTTTGAGATTCATTGCCTGTAAGTGTTGATTATGACTTATCTCAGACGCATCTAGTCGTTCTGCGTGTTTAGTTAATCTTTCCAAATTATTTTCCTTGTTTGCATAATATCCTGTAGTTTTTTTCCTTTGTTGATTTTGTCTACAACATAATTGACAGGCTGGTGGCTAATGCACTGGATACAACCTTTTCAAAGGGTGATGCGATTGCTATTGACATGCCAATGACAGTCAATGCAGTTATCATATATTTGGCAATTGTACTAGCAGGATTTGTTGTTGTATCAATAGCGGACAGTTTTGCTGTGAAGGAAATTGCAACTCGCCTGCGTGTGTCTAAAGCAAAGGGCGTCTTTACCCAGGTGAATTTTTCTTGATGAGTTAAACTATACCTTTAAAATTATAGGATAGCAAAGTAAACTAGACCGGCCCCTGATTACTTTCTGTTGGGAATTTTTTTACTTGCTAAAGTATTGCAATGTCAGCATGTCAAAAGTGCTGCCAAGGCATGTTATATATGTTTTGCGCACTAAAAATGAAGTTCGCACAATACTCATCTAGTATCATGATTTAGTGACCTAAAGTTCGATTTTTATTTTACTGCTTCTCATATTTTGCAGTCTGTTTTTATGGTTCTTTGTCTTGGAAATGATTCCTACCTTCACTTTGTATTCAGGATTTCATACTAAGAGGAGGTCGAAAGTTTCCTCTCTACAGGTAGATACTACTTCCTTTCAAATCATGCTAGTCTCTACATCTGTCTTCTTTCAAGGATGGTGATATTAAAGTGATAATCATGGATTTGAATGCTAGTCTAACCCCAGAAGAGCCCTGATAAAGAGGGATATGCTTTTGCCACCATAACTTAATTGTTACATTGGTGGAATGTGACATGTTTGGGTTATGATTTTTCTTTCCTTGCAGTCGGGTTGCAGAGGCTGCCTCGTGTAAAGCTATTGTGCTTCCAGCAATTGGGAGCAATGTAGGCATTCAATTAAGAGAACAGGATCTACCCTGGAGTGATTTTCTTTCTAGTGTCAGTCAAAATCCAAGGTAATCAGTACACCAAGGTATTGATTGGGCCACTTAAGACTTTGTTATGCAATGAGAGATTGCTGAGTTTATCCAGAAAAGCTTAAACATTTTCTCCATGAGTGTAGTTTTAAACAAATTTCAATGTCATTGTAATGGTGTTCTTTTCTTGGCAGAAAGAATTATTACTCTCCAGTCTATCAGCCAATAGACTCCACAACTAATATCCTCTTTTCATCTGGAACCACAGGTAAAGAAATTGCTTTCAAGACAACATTTATTGTTAGCTCTCTACTTTAAAATTCATTTTCATCTTGATCTTCAGTTTATATTTTCGCATTCATCAGGAGACCCAAAAGCTATTCCATGGACACATCTTTCACCAATTAGATGTGCTGCTGATTCATGGGCTCACATTGATATTCAAGTTGGAGATGTCTTCTGCTGGCCCACAAATTTAGGATGGGTTATGGGTCCAGTTTTACTCTACTCATGCTTTCTAACTGGTGCAACTCTTGCTCTGTATCATGGATCTCCTCTAGGTCGTGGCTTTGGAAAATTTGTGCAGGTGACACCTACATACTTCTTCTCAATGAGTTCATTTAATACAAGTTCTATTCTTTTCAACAGCTGAGCTTACTTCGTTCAATTAGAAGATATTAAAAATGAAAGGTGCATGTATTGCTTGCAGCTATAAAATGAAAGATCTCAATGAGGAATAATCTCCTAATTCATTATTTTTTATACCCTTAGATTGGAAAAACTCACTTAGCTCTTAAAGATCATAAAAGTGATATGTCATCCAAACACCTTATTTTTTTCTATTATATCTTTTCAGGATGCAGGAGTCACTATTTTGGGTACAGTTCCTAGCTTAGTAAAAGCTTGGAAGAATACCCAGTGTATGAAAGGCCTAGATTGGACAAAGATAAAGTAATCTTCTATGTAAACTTCAGATAAACTTATTTGTATGAATACCAAGAAAAAAAAGACTTAAACTTGGTTGTGTGCAGATTATTCGCTTCTACTGGTGAAGCTTCAAACGTTGATGATGATCTTTGGCTCACTTCCCGTGCTTATTACAAACCCATCACTGAATGTTGTGGGGGCACAGAGCTTTCATCGTCCTACATTATGGGAAGTCCACTGCAGCCACAAGCTTTTGGAGCATTTAGCACAAGGTCGATGACCACAGGTTTTGTCATCCTTGATGAACATGGAATTCCTTATGTAAGCACATTCTTTAGCTGGTTTTTAATAGGGGTTCAGTTTCTTTAATTGTTACAATCACCTACCTGTCGCTCGATTACATCATGCCAGCTCGGCAGATATGTTTTTCTTGAAGCATTGGGTGATGGGTGACAGGTGGTCAAAGATAATATGAACAAAATCAAACTCATTGATATATTTTATCTTCTTGATCAACGTGACAGCCAGAGGATCAAGCTTGTGTTGGGGAAGTAGGTTTGTTCCCACTATACATGGGAGCAACTGATAGACTGCTAAATGCTGATCATGAAGAAGTTTATTTCAAGGGAATGCCAATGTACAATGGAATGGTATGATTAGAACTGCCTTTCTTACAATACTTGAACCTCTTTATATGCTTAAATGTAACTGTCAATACATTCGAACGCGGGTTCTAGATGTGCACTGTAAAGTTTCATGTTCGTCAATTCAATTACTCTATGATGAAAGCAAGAATTTTTCTATGATTTGGCGTATGTATCTCCAGCACCTTAGAAGACATGGAGACATACTCAAAAGAACTGTTGGAGGCCATTTCATTGTTCAAGGCAGGTCTGATGATACCATGAACCTCGGAGGAATCAAGGTAACGTGTTCAACTGCCCCCTCTGTTTGATGAGTGATGCTGAAGCATTCTTAAGTCATATATGAATGAGCAAGTATGAGCCTGGGTTGCTTGATCATCTGTTTATCTTTAAATTGATATACTTTTTTTCAATCTTTCTTGATTTTCAGACAAGTTCTATTGAAATTGAGCGTGTCTGTGACCGGGCTGATGAAAGCGTCTTGGAGACGGCTGCAGTCAGTGTTGCACCTGTGAATGGGGGTCCTGAACAGTTGGTTATATATGTGGTATTAAAGAAAGAATTTGACTCCAAAGCAGACCAGCTAAAGGCGAAATTCTCAAAAGCAATTCAAAGCAACCTCAACCCTTTGTTTAAGGTTTGACTTTTAACATTCTCTATCTATTCAACATGGAAACATAAGCTCAAAATTCACAATTTAAAGGAGTAAAATGGTGTGATGTTCCAGTTGGCTTGTGTTTTGTTTCAAAAGACAATCTGGTTCATGTCATTTTTAGTTGTTTATGTGATTTCTCCAACTCTTGTGATGGATTTAAACAGGTGAACCATGTCAAGATTGTTGCAGAGTTTCCTCGAACAGCCTCCAACAAGTTATTAAGAAGAGTTTTGAGAGACCAAATGAAGCAGGAGCTCTCTGTTCGGAGCAGAATGTAGTGGCAGCATATTCATTGCATTTTGGTTAAGGCCCGAATAAATGAATGTGTATATATATGTTAGATATATCTATGTATCACATTCATATTCACTGATGATACCATCAACAATGATGATATGTTATGTTATGTATGGTGTACCATAAAATTCATATTCAATGATGATATGTTATGTTATGTATGGTGTACCATAAATTAATTAATCTTCATATGTTAGCAAACTCAATCGTACTCTTCCCATCACGAGCCTCTGCCTTTCCCATGAAATGCTAGATTGCTTTCTCCCCACTCTTGCAGGTACTCCAACAGCGGACTGATCATGTCAGACGGCCATCCCTTCTAACCCAGCTTTGTCACTGCACATAGCCATGTTAGTGGTTCACCTACCAAAAGTAGGATACTTTTTTTTTTTTTTTTTTTTTTTTGTGTGTGTGTGATTATCACACCGTCTTGTAATATTACTAATCCAGCCGATAGTTTATATATTACAGCAATTCGCCAAAAAGTTATCATGCACTCTCAAAGTGCAATTTCCTTCTTGTGAGTATGTAATGACTTTGTTGGAGTATCAAACAGCTCCCAAATATACTAAAATTAATTTATCTGAAAGTAAATATGCGTTTACATAATGCGATAATCACATTTATCGATAATCACATTATTAATCACATCTCATTTTCACATGAGCCACTCCTATGTGGTACAAACATTTTTATTTCTAAGACCTTGATATCACTAAGCTTATTCACACAACATTACTTTCCCATATAGTGCATATAAAGTAAAACTTCAAATTTTGGCAAACTCAATCGTACTCTTCCCATCATGAGCCTTGCGGAAGAAATGCTTGACATAATCAGAATACAGAACTTGCTTGTACACTGCTTTCTCCCCACTTGCAAGCACTTCCGGCAGCGGAGAGATCAAATCCGACGGCCTCGGGTTGACAAATATGGGGACTGAAATCCTGTTCTTACTTCCATTCGCAGCCACTCGATGCTCGATGCTCTTGTATCGTCCGTTGCTCATGATTTGGAGTGCATCACCAATGTTGATCACCAACGACCCCTTCACCGGAGGGACATGAATCCAAGTCTTCTTGTCGGTGCCGCCTCGCACATAAAGGCCGCCAATCTGGTCTTGAAGGAGGACGGTGAGTGTTGAGACGTCGGAGTGGCGGCCAACTCCAACTGTGAGCTCAGGGTTTGGGCAAATGGGGTAGTAGTTGAGGTTAATCCGCATGGATCCCATTAGAAGACCTTCTTTTTCTTGGTCTATTTCTTTTACATTTAATCTCTTCATTAGCATCTCTAGGAGTCGTTTTATGAGAATTTCGGATTTCTTCATGTATTCAAGCACTTCATCCCTGCAAACATATATATACATGCATATAATTATTAGTCAATACAAATTAATGTGCTACAAATAGTTTTTATAATATTATGTATATACAGAGTAGACATTAATAATAGTGAGTGAAGCTTACTTGCAGGCAGGAGGCCAAAGTGCAGAGGCCTCATCCTCAGAAACATAGAAGAGACTAAGGTAATCTTTCCACTCCAAAGCCTTCTCTGCTTGAGGGCTAAAGCTCGTCCCAAACCGGACATTGTTCGAACACGAACGCTCTTTCGAATTCTTACTCTTCTCCTCAGCTGGCAACTCAAAGAAGCGATGAGTTGCCTCCTTCACATTCTCAAGCACTTCAACGGGCACCCCATGGTTGACAAGTTGAAAAAACCCCCACTTCTCTGCTGCACTGCAAATAGCTTCTGCAACTTTCGGGTCGTCCCAGTTTGACATGTCGATGATGGGAACTGTCTCTTCGGAGTTTTTTATCCCAAAACTCGCAGTGCTAATTCTCTCTTCAAGGGGCTGGATATATTGCTTTGGAAGGCTTTTGAGACCCATTTCTGAAAGACCCTTAACTCCATTGCCATTGTTTATAACAAAGTTGGTGATACCTGAAGGGCTGGTCATGGTTGGAACCATTTTTTCTCTGGTATGATTTTGGGATTGACCTCTAAATAGTCTAATGGGGGTTGAGGAAAAGGTTAAAGAAGATTCTGTGATCTAGTAAAGTGGCAACAGAGCTTATTTATACGTGAGTTGTGTTATTAATTATTTAATTAACAATTACTCACCAACTCGGGTAGCAATTAGCATGCTTTTTAGGGTTTGCGACTGGATGTCAGTACATGCATGCATTATTCAGTGGGCCACATTGATGAAATCTGAGCTTTGGGGTGGGGGGTGTTATGGAGAAGTTATTCCTAGGTTTAGGGGTAGGTGATCGCGGGTGCTTCATGTTATCCTATATAAAAATACTATACTTTATTTATTAGGGTAAATTATTCAAATGGTCTTTAAATTTGTATATAATTTATATTTTGGTTCAATAAACTAAATTATTCGTTCAAATGGTCCACCAACTCTTTATATTAATCGACGCTTTAGTCCTACCGTTATATTCTATCAATCTTGCCATCAAATATAAGGATAAAATGGTCCAGTTAAATAAAATAGTAGATAAATTAAAAACTTAAAAAACTTAAAATTTTAAAAATAAAAATAAAAACTATTTCCCAACTCTCAGCCCCCAACCCCCAACCCGATAACGCCATTGCCTTGCCCCATTGCCCCAACGCCTCCATCTTCTCTTCCCCATAGCCCACCCTATCTTCCCCTCCCTCCATGTACAACCTTGAAAACAAGAGTAAAAAAAAATGGAGAGACAGAGTGAGAGAGTTTGAATTGAATGAATTTTCAGGCCTTCTTCGTCAGCAATTACAGAATAAATTTCAAGGCTTTTAGAGCTTGCTTTCTGTTCTGGGGATGGAGGAAGATGAAAATCGCAGGGGGGAGAGAGAAGAAAATCATAGGGAGGGGATGGGTTTTGTGGGTCTGGGTTCGTGGAGGCTGGGGTTTTGGGTTGTGGGTTCGTGTGGTTGGAGGTGGTGGTTCTTGGTTTAGTTTGCAGGCTTAATTGCAATAGTTGTGCAAATTTATTTGCAGATTTGTTAATATAACCATGGATGGAGTTGTTAATATAACCATGGATGGAGAGAGAGAGAGAGAGAGAGAGAGAGAGCATCGCAGTTGTGAGGGCATCACCTCAGCTTCGATGGCTGCAATATCTCATAGTTACATGATGGAGGTTCGAATCGCATAGGGGGCTAGGTCGTAGAGGGGGTCGCAAGGGGAAGGAGAAGGTGATGGGGGGTGGGTTACTTTTTGTTTTTTTTAATTAATTTTAAAAATAAAGAAAATTTTGTATTATTTAATTTTTAATCACATTGTTAGTAATGCGGCTGTTAATCAAGTATGCTTACAATACACGGTTTAATTATGTTTAAGAAGTACACATATGCATTGTATTTTTGTATATGGATTAAGATTTGGGAAATTTTGTTTTTAGCTTTCTGTTAGCAACAAAATGGATGAGTATTGAGACTTCAAAAGTCCTGAAAGACCAAACAGCAGGGCCAATGCATGGGCTTTCAAGGTATTCTTAGGGCTGAATTTGACCCTCAGTTGGCCCAAAGTGTATTTAGAAACCCATCCCTTAAACTTGCTTGCCACCGTCATCCAAAAACTACAAGTGAAGATATATCCATCCATTTTTTTTCCTTTTTTTCGCCCCAAAGTTAGCAAGGAGAGGGGGTTTTCTCACACACATTGTCAAGGTACTATAAAAAGTTCGAACTCGAGAATACTGATATGCAAGTCAATACCTATTTTTACTGAATTAGACCAAAAGTTTATAAATAATAAAAAGAAGTAAAACAAAAACATTCTTTACACACAAAAAATTTTTTTGGTGAGGCCTTGTGCGGTTGCACATATCTTATGAATAGGGTCACTGATGGATAAGGTGAGTCAACTCATTGTCCTTTATAAGTAAGTGCATGTTGTTGAAAACAAAAGAATTCTAAAATCGCTACCTCTCTACTCTATCTGTAATAAGTAGCGTACCTATTGATGCGGTACCTCGCCTCGTCGGAAAAACCATTGTAAATGCTTCAAATTGTTCCTTTGCTCAGCTGGTGATGGTGCACAGTTGCACAATGCACAAATTACCTTATTTCCTTTTACTTTCATTTATTTTTATATTACTCTATTTACTTAAGTTTACAATGTAAATAAGGAAGTACTCTCCATTTGGATTCAAATAAAAAAACAAGAAAATCAAATTCTCACCAAATCAAAATATGAAAAATCGATTTTAGTGCAAAATACGATTTAGGCTAAAAATGATGGCACATTAAGTCAATATATACTTCATAATAAAATCCCATAAAATCAAGTTTTCTTATTTGATGTGTAAGGAATAAAAGCCACCAAAAATTATCTTGAGAAAATGATTATTTCGAAAAATCATTTTTCATACTTAGTCAATATTTTTACATAAAATAATTTTTCATATATGATATAAATGCATGAAAGAACCTAAGGTCAATCTAAGTAAAAAGCCTTAGATGTTTAATCCACAAAGAATTTGTAGGTCTTGTCGCCATGCCAACACAGGTCGGCTATATGTGAGTGTGCTAATCACTACTTCAAATCTCAAGTCAACTGATTTTTTCGTTTTGTTGCATAACATATTAAGACTTTGTCCAAGTGCATATTCACTCAACCGAAGGGGCATTGGTGTCCAAATATGAGTTTCATGTGTCATGTGGTTTTTCTTTTTGTTGATAAAAGCGATATTAAAAGGGGAATTCAAACATAAAATATCACATTAAACATAAAATGTCTAAATTTTTATTTCTATCCAGGTCCTCCAAAATGAATGGACCGACCCTTGGTACAAACCACTTGTGTCATGCGGGGTATCCATAGTCATAAAACAGAAAAATAAGATACAAAACTATATGTACCCATTCCGTTCAAAATAATTGAACCCAAAATCATACATACATATATGCTCATGTCACGCATGTCCTATTAAAAATTCAAATCTCAACGCAGCAACCCGATTGAACAAACCCAGAAAACTCATCAGGTACACTAATCTTCTCCAATTTACCATTTTGCCCTCCCTTCATTTCCTCTACCATATAGAACCCTTGCTTTGCCCCTTGGTACTCCGACCCCATCACCAGGGTCCCACCCCCGACCGTCACTCCGCACGTTCCAACTCGGACCGCCGAGTCCAACTCACTCCAACTCGTCAATTTTCCCTCTCTCCCAACCCCAACGCATTGCCTCGGGCACTGGCCCACCTCCCACGCTCCGTCCACCCGCCTCCACCGACCCGACCCGAACTCCAACGCCTCAGCGCCTCCCTCAAACACCCCTTGGCTCTCCGTGCCGTACCCGCTCACCACCCAAAACTCGTCCCCAATCACCACCCCCTGACACTCGTCTCGCTCCTGACTCATCTGAGTCAACTCAGTCCACTCGTCCAGTCTCAAATCATAAACCCACGCTGATTTCAACGCGTTCTTGTTCTCGTCGTGCCCACCCGCCACGTAGACCCGACCCGAGTAGGACCCGATTGCAAAGAAGGAACGCTTGGACGGCATGTCGTTGCACTTTCTCCATTGAGAATTTGTGAAATCGTACACAAACACGTCGGTGACCGGGTCGTAGCTCACCGGGTCCCATCCGCCCATCGCCACAAGCTTCCCTTCGCAGCTTGCCAGTTGACAAAACAAAGGCAACCCATTTGGGTACTTGGGCACCGGGTCGACTCTCTGCCAAGAGCAACTCACCGGGTCAAACACGGCGATTCCGTAACTGGGAGAGTCGTTGGATTTGGGTCCGTCTGATTCTGATACGAGGGGCTCATGAGGAAGAGCTTGAACCAAGCATGCGACTTTATGGGTGTGGCCATTTTTCTTCCTGTGATGATAAAATTGTTGACTTTCTAATAGCGTCCGCCATGGACGACAGACCTGGGAAGCAACTGGGTGCGCTGAGTAAGGCAACCTAGTCAAGCACTCGAGCCCGAGTTCTTCAGGCAGACCCGGAAACAATTGAGTCAACTTAAGATTCCACATGTTAGCAAAGAAGTGAACTTTGAAGCAGAGCAAAGATGCAATTTTTGCAGGAAAGCAAAGATGTAACTTTTGCAGCAAACTAGTTTTTTTTTTTTTTTTTTTTTTTGTGAGTGAGTGTGTTAGCTTTTCCCCGGCCATGAAGTTTGGGCATTTGACTATATATAGATACAGTTGGGATGAAAAAACTGTATGTATTGCACAGGGGATGTCGGGAAAAAAATCCTGTTTCGGATTGGAAGGCGATTTTTTTCCAAAAAATATATATTATTAAAATCTGGCGGTGGGCTCACAATAAGGGATAGATGATTTTTGACTAGTTGATAAAAAAAAAGAGATTATAGGATGGATAAGGGTCAGTGACTTAGAAGAAAATAAGAAAAGAAGAAAAAGAAAGGAGGGGTTGGATTGGATGAGGCCAAAAAGGAAGGGGGGCAACGCATAATGCAAATCAAATTCAAATTCAATGGACAACTGTACGCACATGGGGATGGGGATGAATGATTTATGATTCAATCCAGTTCAATGGACAATTGGACATGACAGGATGTGGGTCCCTTTTCACACATGGCATGTCACGGGAGGTCGTGATGTTATCAGGGTAAAACTGGCTTGCCACGTGGCGGATAAGTGGATAAATGTCTTTTTGCTGTGTCTATAGAATTCAATCAATAATTCAAGATTTTTTTTTTTATTTTTTTTTTATGAGGAGATGAGGATGAGAATGATGAGTTTGAATTTGGTGTCACCTTCTTAGTTATTATTAGTTACTCAGTTGAATCTTGGATTACTTCAATTGGTGAAGGAGACCTTTTTATTTTATTTTATAAAATAATCAAATAGTTACTTCATTAGATAAACTTCAACGGTACAATCAAATACATCAAAAAGATGTCTAAAATACCAATTTTAAGAAGGCAACAAACTAACATATTGAAGAAGGAGAGAACAGCTAGAGTTTGAGGGTTGGTTTTATATGTATTGGTGAGAGAGACTTGGGGCTCAGCAATAGGTTGATATGAAGATTAGATTTGTTAGTCTCATCCACTCTTGTTTTAAAAAGTATTGTGGAATAACTGTCTATGTGCTTGTGAAATATCTCATGAGTGTTTTTTTAGTACAAGAGATAGTCTAAATTACGAGAGATTCTCATGCAATACGGATATCTTTTTTTGCTATCCTCGACTAATAACGCAATGACACGTAGGATAACTTTTCTATGTGTCATTGTGTTATTGGTCGGAAATAGCAAAACAGTGTTATCCACGTTGCAAGTAAGTATTTTTGCTAAACTACAGCCTATAAGAGATGAGATTTCTCACACACACAATCGAGATACCATGAGGTTCAAATCTGAGACCTCTTTTTTACAGATCAAAGCTCTTTTCAACTAGGCTAGATCCTGTTGATAAATCTCATGAGTTTTTAGTTTCATTTAGAGGCTTCGTTTCAAGAATAATTGTGTTTGACTTCATTTGTGTTGTTACTTAATTCTATTGACAAACACCTTGACCATCAACCTCATAAAGAATTCAAGTAGAGGATTTCCTTTTGTGGGCAATACATATTTATGGAGTTCAAAGTTTTAGCTTCAAATCTTCAATGTTTGTGTTCCGCAGTATTTGTATTCCTCAACGTTTTTCTGACAAACGATGCCATTAGTTAATTTGGCAAATCAATCAAACTAAAATAAGTATTCTCAAGTCTAATCCACACAAATAAGAATGGATTAATATTGTTTAGAATGAATGAGTCAAATTTGAGTGGCTTTAGATATAAGCTTTTTGAAAGCCTCTACTAAAGTTGTGGTAAACCTATTAGCTATAGATGCTTATAGGAATTATTATGTTTAATTTATTCCACTCCAGCACAGTTGACCCCAACATCAAATAATTATGGATACGTAATCAATGATCTTACTCATAAAATAAAAATGCATCTTACATTATTTTTCTGATAACTTATACATAGGAACAAGGAATAATACTACCACGTCAAACTTCGACAACTTTACTAAAATGTACATCCAGTCAGTCACGTTTGATCCATCAAATCAAATAAACATTTGATTTGATCTTCTTCACAATAACAATTGCAAAATTTGGATGTGACTGAAAACGACCTTATTTCAGAATTCGTTCATAATAGCTGCAGCAGCACAGAAAAAAAAGAAGAAAAGATAAGAGTCAGTATTTTTGCATGCAAATCATCATCGTGAAGAGGTTTACAAACAAGTTCAATACAATCAACTTACCCCCCAAAGTCTTCATAATCTGCTAGCTTTTTCACAACATGGTTGAAGTCAAGCCACATTGCAGCTTGGAAAATCTTCATGCAGAAGTACCAAATGATCCCAACCGCAGTCAGCACAGCAATCACCAAGTATATAATTTTTGTGCCAACACAAATTACGTACACCAAAAACCCAAATGGAATGAACAACACTGCTATCAACCACCTCAGCCTGGTAATTGGAATTTTAAAGGGCCTCTCCACACCTGGAAACTTCACCCTCAACCAAATAAAAGCCGACAATTCGACTAGCATGCCCAGACTGTTTAAAACATTCACCAAGGATGTGACATGCCTGAAATTCATGTAAGAAACCAGGACTGATATCACTGTTGGGATCATAATTCCCAACCAGGGTGTATTGAACCGTTTGGACCGCACACCGAAAAGTTTCGGTAACAAGCCTAATTCAGCCATGCCAGAAAGCTGGTATGAACAGCTGCTCAATTGCGACTGATACACACCAATGCCAGATAAAAAGGCTCCAATCCTAACCCATTTTTTGAACCTTTTCCCCACAATTTTTTCTCCAACAACAGTGTAAAACCCATCAACCCAGTCATCTAGGTCGAGGGACATAGCCCCAGTTGCAGCCAGCATAGGTATCAAAGAAGTCAAGCAAGTCAACAACCCAGCTGAGAGAAATGCTTTTGGTAATGTCTTGGAGGGTTTCTTAACACCCTCTACAACTAAAGTACTTACATTGTCCCAACAATTCAAGTTCCAAAACAGGGAATTGAAGAACAATGGCCATTCTTTTTTCCTACCCTTCTGGCCCAAAACAGCCCATTTGCTAGGATCAATCTTGGGAATTGCAAAAACAGAAATTACTAAGAATGGCAAGTATGACAAAACCCCCAAAGATATTGCAGCATAGCCTACAGTAGGCAAACCAATGAAGTTGAGAACAGAGAGCAACATGGTTGAAACAGAGATAACTAAATAGTGAGGCAAGGGTGAGAAGGAAGTTGGCAGTATTGGATCAATGTAGTCTATACAGAGAACAGGGTAGGAAGATAAGTTTATGACAGCACTAAGAAACTTCCAGAAACCAACAAGGAAGCCCCAGAAGGGACCGAAGGCTTGGTGAGTCCATATGACAAAGCCACCATTGCCGGGAAAGGCCGTGGCCAGCTCAGCAGTGACAAGGGCCTCAGGGATGCTCCAAATGACTGGGAAGAGTAGAAAGCCAAGGATGGCAAATAAAGGCCCCCCAGAGCCAACAATGGACTCTGTGCCATAAGGGCCACCAGAGACTTGAAAGTAAATGAGGAAAACTAAAGGGATGAATGACAGCCTTTTGCTTTTGATCTTGGTGGTGCTAAACATTGGAGGTTCTTGTACCGCTTCTTGTTTTTCATTTTCAGGAAGAACGGTTTTTGAATTTGGAGAAGAATTGGCGGCTTTCATGGTGTTTTCTTTAGTTGGGATTTCTTGGATGTTTTAATGGAAAATTTTCAAATGTGGGTGGTGTGTGATTGGGTTCCAAGATTGTTGGTGGTGGTTGGATTGGAAGGCTAGTTGCCTATATAACTTGGTTCATGTGGCATGAAACAAATGCTGTCAAAATGCATGTAAATTATTATACTCAATCTTTCTGCAGTTTGTATTGAGCATGCTAGTTTCTTGGAAATTGCTTGTACCAGTACATTGTTGTCACTTGTGAGAAAGAGCTAGTTTGTACTATAAACTATAATCCATCACAACTTCCATGCACATACACATAATATTACAAAGTACATATTTTAGCAGCTGGTAAATTCATGTGGCAACAAAAGTTCTGATTTAACTCAAAACATGGATACAACCCTTGCCTACTTTCAATCCCATCCCGTTCATGCCTCTCTTCTTGTACTGGTTATGCTTCTTTCTCAGAAATTTCTTGGGCGCCTAGACAACAAAAGAAGAAGAAGAAGAAGAACAAAAAATAAACAGAGAGCTTAAGAAATAGGGCTGCAGCAAACAGAGAGCTTTGAACCATCACACTGCATCTCCTTCATTTTCTATTACAAGTGCATGACATAGGATGCATAACAGTTGCATATTATGTATATACTTGGTCACCTAATCACAACCCCATTTGAGTATATATATAACTAGCAAGCAAAGTTCATTTTTCTATGGTTTATTCATTTCCATGGCGCGGTTCATTCTGAACTAGCTTTTCTGATTGGAGATATTTGTTTATTCCATCAGAAGTTGCCTCTTTGTGTATTTCATTCATCACTCAGAATGAGAAATCAGAACAACAACTAAAGGAAAAAAAGATAGGAAATTGCGTTTGCCGGGAGTCGAACCCGGGTCTATTGCTTGGAAGGCAATTATCCTAACCGTTGGACTACAAACGCTTCTGTTGTCAATTTTGCCAGACCAACAGTCAAATCCATTTCAGTTTTTTTTTAACTGATTGGACTCTGTTCTTCATGCCTAGAGCTTGACCCAAACTTCAGTTCTGTGGGCTTCATATAAACCTATTGGGCTAAACTCATTAGGCCTCGGATTAGCTAGTGGGTTTGACAAAAGACAAAAGGTTGCTTTGGGCTGAAATATATTCTGTCTAGGCCTGGATTTTGAACTTTGGTACTTTTTGGTCTGAAAATCATCTCCATAGAAGTTCCAACTTCCAAGTTAGTTGTTTGATATCAAGGGCTAACCCCTCAACAATTTTCTTACCGTTCTTGTTCATGGTTTTATATCCTTATTATCAATCCCGATCTTTTGGACTACAAAGGTTCAAAAGATTTGTGGTCACTCACTATTGAATATAAATACAACGGTTCACTCACTTTTGCACTCATTTTAAGAAACTTTTTTGAACAATTGGATTAATATCCAACGGTAAGTGACTATAATCTCTTAGACTCCTGTAGTCCAAGAGATCGAAACTATCCTTATCATATGCCCATACTTGTTGATTCACCATCATTGGCCGTCATAAGTGTGATCTTGACATAATTAAACTAAATTCGCTTTTCTATAGTTGCTTAGATAATTAATATTTTGAATTACACATAGTTCCTTTCATAATTACGGTTACGTAATCTATTTAACTTTATGTATGAAGTTGAGACATAAAAAAACTACATATAATAAAGGTTGAAACTCAATAAACTTCAAAGTACTAAAACGAAATTTATCACAATTACTATTTGTGATCAACCCCTTTTTTTGGTATAGATGTAAACCTCAAATTCAAAGTTATTGTGGGCAAAGGTAATATCACATGAATAATTAAAAGAGCAGTGAAATAAATCAACTCGGGCATATTCATAAGAGTGTTGTTATTTCCATCACATGTCTTATTTCCCAACCTACCTTTATCTTTAAAATTTTAAAGACAACTTACCTCTTTGTAAAATGTCTTCTAAAGACTTAGGGAAAAAACACCAACTCAAATTTATTCCATGTTTAGCAATATTATTTTAATTCTTTTTTGGGTCTCCAATGTGTTGTTTCTATTCCTTTAAACTTTCTCTTTTTACGTACAAATGGAACACATTAGAAAATTGCCCTTCAAATGTACACCTTTCTCTTTAAAATATGGGTAAAAATAACAGTAATCATTTATAAATTTTTTTGAAAAGACGAAAAAAGAAATAAATATCTTATGCTAATATGTCCATGTATAATACTACCTATATGAAAAAGATTTATATAATATACATATATAAAGTATGAAACGTGTGGATATTATTGATTTGTAGATAGAAACATATGCAGATACTTGCGTGTTAGATTTGCGTTTGTATTGCTTTTTCATTTTTCTCCCCCATCCTAAGGTAAGGACCACTTACGAGCTTTTCACATTTCATTTTCTCTGAATTTGAGCAAACCAAGTTCATGAGCGGTATATATAGATATCCATGCATTGAATAGTGCAATTGAAAATCTGGAAGCAACTTGACCTTCTATAATTCAGATTCTGTCCAACTAACTTTCAAAATCTTGGGTCCCCCCAGGCACAACAAAAAGCCAAGCCAGCAAAACCCCCACTTGAATATGAATTTTATTGATTGACATCCAACAAGATGCAAAGCATGAGAGCCTCAGAATTTTCCACAAGCTCCCAATCCCTTCTTGAACAAGAACAAACAGAATCACAACCTAAAATCACCACCAAGAATCCCAAGAAGCTAGCATTTCTTCCACTTGTCTTCCTCATCTACTTTGAAGTCTCTGGAGGCCCCTATGGTGAAGAATCAGCTGTGGGGGCTGCTGGTCCTCTCTTTGCCATTCTTGGCTTCCTCATCTTCCCCTTCATTTGGAGCATCCCTGAGGCCCTTGTCACGGCTGAGCTGGCCACCGCCTACCCCGGCAACGGCGGCTTTGTCATTTGGGCACACCAAGCTTTTGGTCCCTTCTGGGGCTCCCTCATGGGCTCTTGGAAATTCCTCAGTGGGGTCATCAACTTGGCTTCATATCCAATTCTTTGTGTAGACTATCTCAAGCTGGTAATTCCCATTTTCTCTTCTGGCCTACCTCGCTTTGTTGCTGTATTTGTCTCAACTTTGGTGCTATCGTTTCTCAACTACTCTGGTTTGAGTATAGTTGGTTACACTGCAGTAGGTTTAGGGATTGTGTCACTTTGTCCATTTATAATAATGTCTTTGGTTGCAATCCCCAAGATTGATCCAAGCAGATGGATCAGTTTGGGTCAGAAGGGTGTTAAAAGAGATTGGACATTATTTATCAATACCCTATTTTGGAACTTGAATTTTTGGGACAATGCTAGTACTCTAGCTGGTGAAGTAGAAGAACCCCAAAAGCTATACCCAAAAGCACTTTTTTCTGCTGGCATTCTCACATGTTTGGGTTACGTAATTCCTCTCCTGGCTGCAACTGGTGCTATTCCACTTGACCAAGAAGATTGGGTTGATGGGTATTTAGCTTCTGCTGGGGAAATGATTGCTGGGAAATGGCTGAAATTCTGGATTGAAATTGGTGCAGTTTTATCAATTATTGGACTGTTCGAGGCCCAGTTAAGTAGTTGTGCATACCAACTTTTAGGTATGGCAGACTTGGGAATTTTACCAATGATTTTTGGGGCAAGGTCCAAATGGTTCAACACCCCTTGGTTAGGAATTCTGATTTCAACAGTCATAGCACTTTCTGTTTCTTACTTGGATTTCACAGACATTATATCTTCTGCCAATTTCTTGTACAGCTTGGGGATGCTATTGGAATTTGCATCTTTTCTTTGGTTGAGGGTGAAGTTTCCAGCTCTGAAAAGGCCTTTTGAAGTTCCAATGGGCCTGCCAGGGCTGGTGGTTATGTGCTTGATTCCATCTGGTTTTTTGGTCTATGTGTTGGCTGTGGCCACCAAAGCTGTTTATTTGGTTAGTGCATTGATGACTCTGTTTGGTGTTGCCTGGTACCTTTTCATGAATCTCAGCAAATCAAAGATGTGGTTTGATTTCAAAATGGAAGAAGAAAAATTGGACAATGAGGAAAGAGCTTAGGCTGTTTATGATTGTGTGGGGATCTAATTGGTCTTGCTCAGAAATTGGCGTATTGCAGTTTTTTTACGGAAAAATATAACAAAGTATTCACCATATTTTCTGTATTGATTCGTTCTACAAAGTTGACAAAAATATTACAATCCTTAAGATTTACAATAAGGAAAGAATCTCTAGATCCTAGATCTAAGGTAATTTCACAGATAAAAAGGAAAGGAAGTGCTGTCCAAGTACAATCAGCTATACAAGGTAAACTTCAATCGAAAGTCATCTTTCAATCAAGGATCTTGATTTCTTACAAAAATTAATATATGACTTTTCTTCTTTGCTAAATTTTGATATTGAAGAATGAATTGGAATGATTCCAATACCCATTACTGATACGTAAACATGCCATGAAATTAAAATAGTACAAAGACAGAGCCTTTCTGCATGTTAGACAACTACAATGTTAATTATATCTTTGTGCTATGGACCAAATCACAGCATCATCTGACTAAACAAAGTAGCAGGTGAAAGTGCAAAGTGTGTATGATTTAAAGACAGCATCATGCGTGTAAAGATTGTGTGTGTGTGAACTGTGGCATCGATAGTTAGCCATCCTCTGTTCATGTCATTCAGCATTCTTCTTAAATTTCATTAGCATTGAACTGTTTTACTCAAACAAATTTTGCGCTGATCAAGCGGGTCTCAACTTAGAGATTCAACCATGCATTCTCAAACCAGCACAGCACCAAGAACCACTACGCAAAATTCACCAAAAAACGGATTCAGCTTTCCCAATACAATGACACTAGATATATTTCACAAACTAACCAAACAATTTGTCATTGTCGGCCTTCTTCAATTTCAATAACACTGAACTTGAACAACTTCTTAGACTTGCAAAATTTCATCAAAAAATACCATCCAATGCCACCCAAAGTCATCACACCACTAATCAAATACACAGTCTTGGTAGCAATAGCCATCACAAAGATCAAAAACACAGATGGAATCAAGCACATGACCACCAAACCTGGCAGCTTCATTGGAACTCGATAGGGCCTATTCAATGCCGGCAACTTCCTTCTTAACCAAATAAAGGATGCAAATTCCAATAGCATGCCCAAACTATACAAGAAATTTGCAGATGAAATTATATCTGTGAAGGTCATGTAGGAGACTGCAAGAGTGATCATGGTGGAAATCAGAATTCCGACCCATGGGGTATTAAACCTTTTTGACCGAACCGCAAAAAACTTAGGCAAGAAGCCTAAATCTGCCATGCCAAGAACTTGGTAAGCACTGCTGCTTAATTGGGCTTCGAAAAGACCAATTCCTGATAACGCTGCACCAACTAAAATCCAATATTTCAACCATTTTCCAGCAATTATTTCAGCAGCCTCAGCATGAAATCCGGATCCCCACCTAGTTTGATCCACAGAGACAGAACCAATCACAGCAAAAAGTGGGAACAAGTATGCCAAGCAAGTGAAAATCACCGCAACGAAAAGAGCCACCGGAAAAGTTTTGTGGGGGTTCTCTACTTCTCCGGCTAAAGTACTAACATTGTCCCAAAAGTTCAAGTTCCAAAAGAGGGTGTTAAAGAACAAGTTCCAATCTTTCTTCACATCCTTTTGGCCCAAACTGAGCCACCTATGAGGATGAATCTTTGGAATGGCAATCAAAGACATCAATATAAATGGCGAGAGTGAAACAATAGCAAGTAACACAGCAGCATAACCCACAATAGTCAAACCAGTATAGTTTATAAACGAAAGAAACAGAGTTGAAACAGAGATGGCAAGGTACCGAGGCCATCCCGATCCAAAAGCCGGTATTATCTTGTCCATATAGTCCACGCAAAGAACTGGGAAGGCAGCTATGTTGATGACACCGCTGAGGAACTTCCAGGTACCCATCAAAGAGCCCCAGAAGGGACCAAAAGCTCTCTCAGCCCAGATGACAAAACCGCCATTGCCGGGGAAGGTTGTGGAGAGCTCAGCAGTGATGAGAGCTTCAGGGACACTCCAGATGAAAGGAAAGATGAGGAACCCGAGAATGGCGAAAAGGGGTCCAGCAGCTTGCACCGCAGGCTCTTCTCCATAAGGGCCACCGGCAACTTCAAAGTAGATGAGGAAGATGAGAGGGATGAGAGTGAGCTTCTTTCTGTGTGTGGTGGTGGTGGAGGAGATGGTGGTGGTTGTGGTGGTGAGGGGAAGAACCTGATCCTCACGGATTGGTGGTTTTGGAGAAGATGGCATTGTGGGTTGCTCTCGCTGTGTGCTGAATTTTCCAATCAAACAAGAAAAACAATTGGCTTGGTTAAGTTATGAAGGTAGAGTTGTATTCGGAATATGTTTGGGTCATTCCATCCAAATAAAGATCGGAGTTTTTTTTTTTCGGCTAAGAAATAAAGATAGGAGTTGAATACCGAATACTTACTTAGTTTGGATTTTGGTTTCTTAGTTAGGATTTTAGTTCTTATTATATTAGGATTTTGATTACTTACCTATTTAATTAGGTCTATTATAATTGAGATTTATATTTGCTATTGTAATGTAGATTTATTTCTTATTGTATTTAGAGTTAACACATCTTTGTACTTCTTTATAAATACATATATGAGCTATCTAAATTATCCGCATATCTTAATACACAGTCTCGATCTCTTGGACCACAGGAGTCCAAAAGATTTGTGGTCACTCACCGTTGGATGTAAATTCAACGGTTCACTCAATCTTGAACTCCTTTTAAGAAACTTTTTTGAACCATTAGATTAATATCCAACGGTGAGTGACCACAATCTCTTGGACTCCTGTGGTCCAAGAGATCAGGACTGTCTTAATACATCTAAAAATTTCCATGCACTTTGTTTGACAAAAATATCCATTGAATTAAGTTTAATTATTATTTCATTTTGAATATAAACAGATGTTGAATGTAGAAAAAAATTTATTCTTTATATGTGCTCATACAATTAAACACTATTATTTATAAAATACTCTAAATTCATCTAAACAGAGGATAAAAATTATTTTACAAAAGAATAAATTTATCTTTAAAAGTATATGAA
Organism: Prunus persica; assembly: GCF_000346465.2. Classification (NCBI taxonomy): domain Eukaryota; kingdom Viridiplantae; phylum Streptophyta; class Magnoliopsida; order Rosales; family Rosaceae; genus Prunus; species Prunus persica. The sequence goes on from NC_034014.1 coordinate 556,322, forward strand.
AAAAAAAAGATAAAGAGGTGAAAATTACAACACTCAATTTAAATTTTCTAAGTATATCATAATATAGTCTACTAATAATAATAGCTAAGATTTTGTCTGTTTTCTTGAGCTATATTGATTGCCCTTAACACCAAAACAAAGTTGACAACTGGCATGGACGGCTCATATCGAGTTTAACATTATGGGCATAAGTCATTAATATATGTCGATGATATTGGATGGAGATTACTATGAATCCTTGGTTTATATAAGTCATTTTGTATCCAATCCAATTAAAGAAAATGTCATTAATGCAAGGCTGAAATATATATAGATTTTTTTTCCAAATATTCTTGCCCTTAATCATTCAAAGGATTGTTCAAATTTTAAGATTGTCTTAATTTTGATGTTAGATTATTTCGTAATTGTTATAGTTCTTTATCACCTTTTTAGATGAATTATGAATGCAATCTTAAAATTTTTAAAAATAAAAAAATTATTCTTTAAGATAATTGGGTGGGTGGTGGGGGCATAAATGAAATAAGTATTTATTCTCTCCCCTCTTTTCCTCTCTTTTTTTTATCTTTTTGGTGACTGCACGTTAAATGTATGCTTAAAATCTAAGCTAAACCACCCATAAATTATGAGAAAAGCGAGTGTGCATGTGTGTTCTTTTTTTTAAAATTATGACTTTTATTATTAGTGTACTAAAGAATAGATAAACAAATTCTCGGGAACCACTTCAAATCAGAAGACTGCTGCTAACTCTTTATTCAAGAAATGTTATATATATTAATTAAGCAGAGGAAAAAAAATATATAATTATGCGTCTGCCGGGAGTCGAACCCGGGTCTATTGCTTGGAAGGCAATTATCCTAACCGTTGGACTACAAACGCAACGATGTTTAAATGTCCAAATTATTTGTATAAATCCCAGTGAATTGATTTCTTTTTTATTTTTTGACAAAAACATATGATGTAGAGTTTTTTGTGTCTCAACGTGTGTCTGACTTCAAATTTGGGGGCTAGGAAAACGGAGGAGACGCTATAAAGGAGGACTGAATAAACACTTGTCTCTTTCTCATAATCAGCATGCTCAGTTGCTTTCCTTTTTGACATTGGATTTAATGCTTTCTTTGCTTCTATTGAAGACAAAATTATTTAAAGATGGTTTCAATTTGATTTAATGCCTTAGCTGCCTCTCAAATCTCTTAAGTAATTATATTTTGTCAAATATATGCATTTTATTTATCAAACGATATTCAAACTAACGACCTGAAACAAATGCAACTAAGAGTTTCCTTTTTTCATTATTTTTTTATTAACTAGTATAGCCGGCGGCTATACTAGGGTTTTTTAAAAAATTTCTGTTTTAAAAAAGAATTATTTACTCGGTTTTTCCCCACTTTTTAAAAAGAAATAGTATATTTTCCCTAATTTCTCAAAAAGAAATAGTATAGCCGCAAGGCTATGCTCGGATTATTTCAAATTTTTTAAAACAGTATAGGCGCCCTTCTATACTCGTAATTTTCCATAATTCTTTTTAAATAAATGGTATAGCCAGGCGGCTATACTTCTTTTTTAATTTTTTTAAAAAAAGAAATAATACAGCCGTGCGGCTATACTCGATTTTCTAATTTTTCAAAAAGAAATAGTATCGCGGCACGGCTATACTCAACTTTTTTCCCATTTTTTAAAAAATAAATAGTATTTCTCATGGCTACACTGGTGTTCTCCCAATTTTTTATAACAGAAATAGTATAGCCGTGCAGCTATACGCGGTTTTTCCAACTTTTTAAAGATAAGTAGTACGGCCGACCGGCTATACTGGGTTTTTAGATTTTTTTATAAAAGAAAGAGGGTTTTCCCACTTTTTGAAAGAAATAGTATAGCTGAAAGGCTATACCGGGGTTTTTCCATTTTTTGTACAAGAAATAGTATAGCCGTGCTCCGATTTTTCCATTTTTTTTTAATATAAAAGAAATAGTATGGCCGGTAGGCTATACTAGGTTTTCCCCCCACTTTCTTTTTAAAAAAGACTATGCTGGGTTTTTTTACAATATTTTATAAAAGAAATAGTATAACTCAGTATAGCTGCTCGGCTGTACTATATTTTTTAAAATATTGTTTAAAAGCGAGGCTGTATTACGTTTTTTTTCCATTTTTTATAAAAGAAATAGAATAGCAGCGCGGCTATACTTCCAATTTAAAAAAAATAAATGGTATAGCCAGGCGGCTATACTTGGTTTTTCCAATTTTTTTAAATAAGAAATCGTATAGCCAATTGGCTATACCTGTTTTTTTTCAATTTTTTACAAAAGAAATAGCATAGCAGCGCGGCAATACCCTTTTTTCCATTTTTTTTAAAAAAAGAAATAGTATTTCTCACTGCTACACTGGGCTTTTCCCAATTTTTTGTAACAGAAATGGTATAGCCGTTCGGCTATACTTGGCTTTCCCAACTTTTTTAAGTTAGCCGCACGGCTATACGGGCTTTTCCAACTTTTTTTCCATTTTTTATAAAAGAAATAGCTGTACTCGGTTTTCCCCAACTTTTGAAAAAAGAAATAGTATAGCCGGCCGGCAATTCTTTCCTAATTTCTCAAAAAGAAATAGTATAGCCGGCCGGCTATTCTTTCCTAATTTCTCAAAAAAAAATAGTATAGCCGACTCGGATTTTTCCAAATTGTTTTAAAACAGTATAGGGCCCCTGCTATACTCGTATTTTTCTAAATTCTTTTTAAAGAAATAGTATAGCTGGGTGGCTATATTTGTTTTTTTTTCCCCTTTCTTTAAAAATGTGGGGCTATTTTTAATCACTGGAAGTAAAAACTCCTACTACGGACATAGTTTTTATTTATTATACAATCGATATTGGGGAAGGGAGATTTGTTATATAATTGAGAACGTCCAAATGTAATGTAAGCATGTTTTCCATGGAAGATTTGTTTCGTTAGTCAAATATTTCGTTGTTGTTTCATTTAACTTTTTTGTCATCTACTTTGATTTTTTGGGGACAAATTTGACTTTCAAAATGGTGTTATATATTATATTTTCAATGGTCATGTCATGACAACAAGGCCAGGCTATGGTTCTGTTTGGTTGTCAAGAAAATTGGAGAAAACTGAAAGCGAATATATACGATACCATGAAGACACACTATACAACAATAATTGGGTAGATACGATACGATACGCTAAAGACAACCCCACCACACAAGCTCAATTTTTTGTATTAAAGTTTTCAAATTTGTGAGACGTCATCATTAAAAAGGAGATGTTTCATATATATTTAGGACTCACTTCATGTTTCTATCTTATTCACTAGACTGTTTCCAAAAGAAGTAAGGCTAGTTGTGTTGTCCAATGTGTTCACCATTTTCGCTTGCACCAAAGGCATTCATAAGAGACAATGGAAAATTCCCACCCTGAAAATCTATGGCCACAACAAGAGCTGAAGGGAGAAGGGATACTAGCTCCCAAGCAAATGAGAATACCTGTTTTCCCTTATCAGTACGAGGCATTCCTTTTGCTGGTTTACAGGTATAGAGTAAATTGTTCAAAGGCAGTCTCAGACATGTAACATGGCCACGGAAGGTGGCTGCAGAAAGCCAGAGTTGTGTCCTAGCTTTCTTGAAGAAGCATATGAGAGGTGCAGGAAAATTTGTGCAGAATTTGCCAAGACATACTATATATCTAGGTCTCCATCAAACTTGTTAATTATAAAGGATCTTGCCAAGACATTTTTGAAGGACGCCCCCATGACATGCGTGATGCTCACTCATACTGTTTCCAATTTTCCATTGGACATCAAGGTGCTTATGTGTTCGATCAAACGCTACTAATTGCTACTCTTTTTCAAGTTTTTCAATGATATAAGCTTGAATATAAATTATTTTCCAAGCATGCAATGCATATCCCATCTCATAGAATACCATTGTCTAATCGTATAGCCTATTAGAGACTTTATCAAGGGTGACTGCACGTTAAATGTATGCTTAAAATCTAGGGTTATTACACTTTAGTACCCTGTGGTTACACCCTTAAGGCATGTTAGTCCCTACCTTTTTAATTTTTTGTTTTTTTGTTTTCCTTCATTGTGTGTCTCAACTTGCGTATGACTTCAAATTTGGGGCCTAGGAAAACGGAGGAGAAGCATGCTGAGGATGAGAAAGAGACAAGGGTTTTTTCATTATTTTTTAATTATATTTTGTCAAATATATGCATTATCTCTTTTTTTTTAATTAAATAGTATAGCCGCGCGGCTATACTACGGGTTTTCCAATTTTTTTCTAAATTTTTCTTAAAAAAGAGGCCATATTGGGGTTTTTCCAATTTTTTATAAAAGAAATAAAATGGCGGCGCTGCTAAACTCGGGTTTTTCCAATATTTTAAAATGAAATAGTACAGCCGAACGGCTATACTGGGTTTTTTTTTTTTCAATTCTTGGTTACAGAAACAGCGTAGACGGGCGGCTATACTCGGTTGATGCCTAATTTTTCAAAGAGAAGTAGTATAGCCGCCCGGCTATATTGGGTTTTGCAATAACAGAAATTACTAGGAATGGCAAGTATGATAAAACCCCCAAAGATATTGCAGCACAGCCTACAGTAGGCAAACCAATGAAGTTGAGAACAGAGAGCAACATGGTTGAAACAGAGATAACTAAATAGTGAGGCAAGTGTGAGAAGGAAGTTGGCAGTATTGGATCAATGTAGTCTATACAGAGAACTGGGTAGGAAGATTAGTTTATGACAGCAATAAGAAACTTCAAGAAACCAACAAGGAAGCCCCAGAAGGGACCAAAGGCTTGGTGAGTCCATATGACAAAGCCACCGTTGCCTGGAAAGGCGGTGGCCAGCTCAGCAGTGACAAGGGCCTCAGGGATGCTCCAAATAAAATCCAAGGATGACGAAGAAAGGCCCTCCGGAGCCAACAATGGACTCTGTGCCATAAGGGCCACCAGAGACTTGAAAGTAAATGAGGAAAACTAAAGGGATGAATGATAGTCTTTTGCTTTTGATCTTGGTGGTGCTAAACATTGGAGGTTCTTGTACCGCTTCTTGTTTTTCATTTTCAGTTAGAATGGTTTTTGAATTTGGAGAAGAATTGGCAGCTTTCATGATGTTTTTTTTTTTTTTTTTTCCTTTTGTTGGGATTTCTTGGATGTTTTAATGGAAAATTTTCAAATGTGGGTGGTGTAGAGTTCTGTGATTGGGTTCCAAGATTGTTGGTGGTGGTTGGATTGGAAGGCTAGATGCCTATATAACTCGGTTCATGTGGCATGAAACAAATGCTGTCAAAATGTATGAAGTTATTATACTCAATCTTTCTGCAGTTTGTATTGAGCATGCTAGTTTCTTGGAAATTGTTGTCACTTATCAGAAAGGGTTAGTTTGTACTTTAAACTATAATCCATCACAAGATTCACAACTTCCATGCACATACACATAATATTACAAAGTACATATTTTAACAGCTGGTAAATTCATGTGGAAACACTTAACGTACATCAAGTACAGAAATTATTCAACAAAACCGATATCTATCAAAAAAACCTATGACAATGGCCAATTACCAATGAAGAAATTGAAAGTTTTCTAAGACAGAGGAAAAAGGAACATGAACACAGAGAAGAATCTCGGCTCAGCTAAAGGCATCCTGCCTTATAATATAGATGGTGAGACAAAACATGCTTTACGATAAACAATCTAATCTTTAACTACCTAATAATACCTCAGCACTAATCTTTGCCATAATCTGTTTCAAAGGCCAAGATGCTATCCTTACAGACAGAAACAACAAATTTTTAAAAAAGACAATCAACAGCACCTCTAGCAGGCAAGGTACTTTGCAATAATGAACTCCTTTCATGTCTGCACCTATTTCTAAATTCTAACTTGGAAAATTTGTCACTGTTCCATTGAGCATCATATAGTTCTAGTTTCATGAACACTCCTACAAGCAGTCCACTACACAAACTGGTTCACATTATCATTTTGATAATGAGATATGGCAACAGGAGAGATGTCGTATAACAAAATCAGGTCAAATCACACAACCCATATTTGGTCCACAACTAGCAACTCAAGTTCAAGTCCAAAATCTGAAGACCGCAAAATTTTGAACTAAAAGTGCAAACAAGAAGAGAAAATTGTAACCCCAAGACTAATTTTCATTTTCTCCCTACCATTTCTTAACAAGATCCAGTAGTAATTTTACAGAAAGAAATCACCTGAAGAACAAAGAACATACAGGGTCGAGAGCATTGGGCTCAAAGCCACAATCAGCTGCCAAAGAGTAAAAGTACAGACTTTGACACTAGTTCAAATCTGAACTTGAGGGTCGAGGTCTTTTAAGAGTCATTATATATAGTTATTTTTGCCCATGTCTATATATTGAGAGGAAAACAAATCTGAACTTGTCTTAACCACTTGAGCTACAAGCCTTTTGAATATATATTGTTTCTCACATTACTTATTTTCCCAAATCACAATTTGGCACATTTGTAAAAATAATTTTATCAACACAAAGAAAAATATTTGCACACCTATCAAACTGAATTTGGCAGGAAAATAGGAGGCAAATTCCAACCATAAAAGCTTGAAATACTTAGCCAAATAATTGGTAAGCAGAACAACAGCCATGTTGCATTACTCTCCAAAATGCCTATAGACCATTTACTATTCAAAACCAGATATTAAGAAACTGGAAAGGAAAATGCAGGGGCTGTATATCTCAGTAGCATACTAGCAAATCATGTTAATGAATCACAAAACTGCAACTCAATCAGTTTAATCAGCTAGTTTCCCTCCGGCATTCATGGATAAAGAGAAATCTCATATACTTGTAATGCATCATGTATGCTGCTGCCACTGGTTTGACTCAAAAGGAAGCGGAGCGGGTGAGCCTTGGCTTGGCTATCTTCTTGTCCTCTTCAAGAGGGATTAGTGAAAGATTGGCTGGGTTCTCGATCATCAGTTTAGCTACCAGATATCCTGAGATGCTCCAGGTATTGTACTTCCTCGCTTGCTTCCTGACATATCTCCCTGCCTTGCTGTCATAGTATTCTGGCCACCCGTCTTTTGAGAGCCGCTGCTCCACCTGTTCAATTGCTCTCTTAGCAGTCTGAGGCCTCCCCGTCCTGATACATGCTGCAGTAAGCAACCACAGCAGTGCTACAAGATAGATGCAACAACATTAACCAATTGTTTTAGAACAAACACATAAGTCAGAATTCTGTGAACAAGCATCAAAATATCATGAATAGCACAACCATTTGGCACACTTTCCCAAATTACATTCAGAAATGTATCCCACAACATTTATATACCCGAAGATTTCGATTGGAAAAGTGGTCACAATCAGCAAATAAAGATGTTTAAAATAAAAGATACTATGTCAGGTAAGTAGTGCTTGTAGCCTAGTTTACTAAATAAAAACAATAACTAGCCTACTCATAAAGTGGGTACTAATGTCCATGAAATGTCATTGAAAGGTCTCAGTCAAATAGAACTAGCACTAGGCTTCAAGTCGAAAAATAGAACTGCAAATTGTAATATCAAGCAAATAGACACAGGGGACATTATCCGAAAGATTTACATATCAACGGAAACTAACAAAACCAGCCTTGAGCCATCGATATTTAAGCAAAAACCTTTATACTTTAATGGTGAAAATGACTACTAGAGGTGCCAAAATGAATAAACATAGCACAGAGACAAATCAAAACAAGACATGAACAAAAAGAACAGAAAAGATAAAGAGCTAATGCAAATAGCACATTGTGATAACACCATCTCCATGAGACTTACTTGGCCAAGAGCTACCATTGTGATAACTCCATGAAACTTCTCTAGGTTATCTGTTGTTGTTCGGAAATCTTTTTCTGTTGTTGTTCGGAAATCTTTTTTACAAGTTAAATCCTTGAACACACTCACTCATATTGTTAATATTACGGAATAAATGGCCTAGGCGGGCTAGGCAGTCTAGGCGGTTGCTAGGCGGTCACAGGGCGGGCGCTAGGCAGCCACTAAGCGGTCTACGCGGTATAGGCGGGTGCTAGGCGGGCTAGGCTGGGGCTAGGCGGGCTAGGCGGGCTAGGCGGGCTAGGTGGTTGCTAGGCGAGCACTAGGCGGTCTAGGCGGTTGCTAGGCGGTCACTAGGCGGCCGCTAGGATCATCAATGGTGAAAAAGTTTAAACGCGGTGTATTGGTGGGGAAAATAGGAGGGGTTTGTAGCACGCCATCGCCAATTTGGAGACTTGACGAGTGTTACTATTAGCAAGACAACAACAACAAACCCTGCTCTGAATTTCTCCCAGTAGGGTTTAAAATAGTATAGCCGCACGGCTATACTTTTAACATATTCTATTTATAGTATAGCCGATCGGTATTCTGTTTATATTCGGCTATACTCTTTAATACATTCCATTTATAGAGTCCAGCCGCACGGCTATACTGTTAGATATTCTGTTTATAGAGTATTGTCACGCAGCTATACTATTTGATATTCTATTTATAGAGTATTTTAGAAAGAAATAGTACAACCGACCGGTTATAATGGTTTTTTTTTCCAATTTTTTATAAAAGAAATAGTATAGCCGATCGGCTCCCTAATTTTTCAAAAAGAAATAATATCGCCGCGCAGCTATACTGAGTTTTTCCAATTTTTAATAAAAGAAATAATATCGCCGCTCGGCTATACTAAGTTTGTTCCCCAATTTTTCAAAAAGAAATAATATCGCCGTACGGCTATACTCAGATTTGCCCAAACTTTTTAAAAGAACTAGGTTTTTCCCACTTTTTTAAAAATAACAGTATAGCCGGCCGGCTATAGTCGGTTTGTGCACTTTGTAAAAGCGATCGTATAGCCAAGCGGCTATACAGGGGTTTTTAAATTTTTTAATTGAAGAAACAGTATAGCCGGTCGGCTATACTGGGTTTTTTCCTAATTTTTCAAAAAAAAGTATAGCCGCACGGTGCTTATGTGTTCGATCAAACGCTATTAATTGCTACTCTTTTTCAAGTTTTTCAATGATATAAGCTTGAATATAAATTCTTTTCCAAGCATGCAATGTATATCCCATCTCATAGAATTCCATTATCTGATCATATGGCCTATTAGAGACTTTATCAAGGGTGAATGGACACAAGAAAATTTTGGTACCATAATTTTCAAGAACTTTACCTTTACTGTTACTATGGCGGGGCTGGGACGGTTGGCTCAATGAGTATTTACTGTTATGGGAATTGCACCAGATTCTGTGTTTTCTGCTCAAGGTGTATATGAAGCTGCAATTTATTTAGGCATTGCAAATCAACTAACCAACATCCTTTTAGAGACGTTGGGGAGGGGTAAGCTAAGCTTCTTTAATATGTACTCTATAAAACACAGTCATTTTTAATTTCTTCACTCACTTCATCTCTCTGATATATTTTCCTGTTAGCTTTTTTTTCCTAGTGCTACGAATGGGAGAGTTTATCTTCCCCAAGTGGAGCTTGCACAATTTGGGTTATCCGATGAAGATGTTTTTTCAAGAAATAACTGATCAATGGAGAGAGTTCATGAAAGAACAGATTGCAAGAGCTAGGATATATTTCAACCTGGCAGAGGAGGGAGTTTCTCAGCCTTGCAAGGCTAGCCGTTGGCCGGTATATACCTCTTTACATTTTGACACCATATGTGCATTAAAGCGTTGCTATTGATCTTGCTTAACAGTGAAGGCACAATATTGAACCATAACTTGAAAGAGGGAATGGCCATGGCACCAGAAAATTGTTCCCATTCCTATCTGCCACAAGGCCAGATCATTTCGAATACTAGAACACAGATCATACTACTTGATAAAATACAAAGGTAAAACTAGATAAAAATGTCTCTTAAAGACAAACACTACAATAATGAATGTATTTGCAGCATTGCAGTTGTGTTGCAGCTGTTGCTGAGTAATTTAATTTGTTCATAAATAAATAAATAAACCCTATTGTCCTCCTACGTGCAGGAATGGTTGTTTTCCTGTAATGATCTGCAATGGTTTCGCCGGTGTGGTCAGCGTTATTGATGGCATCTTGGATGCTATTGAAGACAAGACAACGATTATGATAACTTGACAAAGAAAGCATATGTAGGGAGAGCTAAGAAACTTCTCATGCTGTCTTTGACATACAGAAGATCCATCTCTATAAACACAAAGCTGTAAGATTTATGTTTACTCAAGAAAGTAGGTTTAGCTGAATGATCCATCAGTGTGATAGAGAGTTGTATTTATAAACAAATTACAAGAGCTGGTTACATAGATAAGATAGGACTCCTTCTTGATAAGGCAATCCTTGTATCAGAATTTAAAATACAAATACAACAGACTTTCAAACTGTGAAACGTACAAACAATATCATGAGTTTGAATTCAAATCTGAGGATAGCCTCTGACTAACATCCCCCAGCAAGCTGACAGCACGAGACACAACTGGAAGCTTGGACACCAACAATTTGAAACGAGCAGAGGACAAGCCTTTGCTAAACAAATCAGCCAAGTGGTCCAGAAAACAAATGAAATTAACAGCAAGCTCACCTCAAATGACCTTTTCCCCAACATAATGATAGTCCACCTCAAGATGTTTGGTGCGACAGTGAAACACGGGATTGGAAGCAAGAGCAATCGAGGAGATGTTATCACACCAAATAGTGGGTCTGGATAAGGGCAACTGCAAATCATGAAACAACGGGCGAAGCCATGACAATTCAGCCGCAGTATATGCCAGTTGACGGTACTCAGCCTCTGTGCTTGACCGGGATACTGTTTTCTGCTTTTTAGAGCTCCATGACACCAAATTGGTACCAACATAAACACAATATCATGAGTTTGAATTCAAATATGAGGATAGCCTCTGACTAACAAAAGCTTCTTCATATCTTATCTCTCAATAATAAAAGTCGTTCAAGCTAGCAAATTAATGTGATTATGTAAAGTCCTCTTGATAAAGAAGCTGAAATTACATCTGTCAAATTACCAAGAACAGAGCTATACCATACCAATCTCTGCTTGATCACCTTTTTATGATTATTGTATACATGTCTCATTCAGTTGCTTGCACTCAAGGAATCAAATTGACCTAATAGATCTCTGAGAATTATCACTTGCCCCCCTGGCTGGCCAACTCTGGCACCAAAGATTCATACCAAGATTCTAAAACAGGATGTGATCAGAGCTTGCTTAGATGTATATCAACTCCCCACAACACCCATCAACCAAAACAATGTAGACAAATACCTGCTGATCAGTAATACCTATGTTATAAAATAAATAAATAAAGCATACAATAATATTGAGAGGAAAAAAAAGTACAAAACAATTTAGACAATGTGGTTGTTTTGTGTATTTCACTTAAGAATAAGATGTTCAAGATAAAAAGTAGAAATGCGTCTGCCGGGAGTCGAACCCGGGTCTATTGCTTGGAAGGCAATTATCCTAACCGTTGGACTACAAACGCAGATGATATCAAAATATCTAGAATGCATTTATCACTGAAAAACAGAGTGCCAGGAAAAATAAAAATAAAAGAAATTTTATGAGACTGCCGAGTGCCACAGAGAGTCTATACAAACTCTATTTCATTGTGTCTCAGCGTGTATCCGAAACTGCAGCAATGGAGTCCATTTCTCTGACGCATGCATTCTCTGCAACAAATCACAGCTTTCGATGGAGAAGAAAAAGGAACCCAGAAAAGCCATTTCACAGCCAAAGGTTTCACCTTCACAAACCAACTGGGCGACTTCAGAAAATCAATTCCAAACACTCGGATTTCCAAGGTACACCCATCCAATCCTTTGCCAATTGCTTGGGATTCCTTCATTTGAAGAAAGATAACTTCTTTATTTGGTATCTGAGAAAACCCAGGAAAAGTTATGAAGAAGGATTGAAAAAACCCTTCTATATTCAGCTGCACTGTTGCTTTTTGGCACTGGCGCTAATAATTTCTTTGCGTTTTTCGAATTTAAAGACAAAGATGGTTGAAAGCCATGATTTTATTATTATGATTTTGCCCTGCTCTTTAAGTAATTCACCCCTTCTGTCAGACGTGTACTCATCATTTCAAAACTTTCAACTAGCATATTTTATTTTCTTACGAAGCTGAATCATATATTTTTTTTTTTGGTCGAATCTGAATCATATATATATATATGCGCGTTTGTCTGTCTGTGTGTGTGTGTGTGTGTGTGAGAGAGAGAGAGAGAGAGAGATTAATCATAGGATAATAATTAACTCAAAGCTGGTTTCATTTTGGTTGTATCAAATCCATTACAAATCTAAGTTTGAATTATTGAATGCCTGTGAAATTTTAAAGTAATTAACTTTTGTCAAATATGTACCTATATTTGGTTTTTCAAATAATCAAATGACATTGGAGGAGAGGGAATACAAACTTGGTACCTCGGATGGATGTAGGTTTGTAAGCTACTTGCTCCCACTATGGACAGGTTTCATGAATACAAGTGGCAAGTTTCATGTATGTAGGCATAAATGTTGTAAATTTCTCACCAGTGTGGCCGGCTAACTGCATACATCGTTTGTTTTCTATATGTTTCCACATTAGATTCTATTAATTTTTCAATAAGCTAAAAGTTCTCCCTTTTTATCTTTAGATTTAAAGGGCTATGCAAAGCCTTCACGTCTCTTGCCAGCTACAGAAGTGAAAGTCTGCACAGATAACTCAGTGGTAAAGGCTTTCTCATCTTTAAGTGATGATGGATCTCAGTCTCTATGTAAGGTTAAGTTAGGTACTAGTAATGTTTATGGCTCAAGTCTCTCTGACTTGAATGCTGGAATCCTCCTGTGTGTGATAGACGAAAACGGTGACTCCATATTACAGAGGATGCCCTCGAGTTTGATAACAGATCATTCTACAGAGTCAGAGGATGGCATACTTCACTTTCAACGAGGTTCTGTTGATGAGTTCACCTTTGAGGGACCTAAACTTGGAAAAGTTGAAGCCGTTTGGATCAGTCTTGAATCAGGTAGTCTTTACTAGAATTAGTTTAGCATCTGGAGGCCAAGTATAAGGCTATAAGCCGCTGAACACTTTTATAATAGCAGATTCACTATTTGTAGTCCTGTCTCTATATATATGTGTACTAGTTCAATTTCTGTAGAATCAGAAAGTGTGAGCTAAAAAAACTGGCTTTACCCATGTTTGACCAAATCATGCTAACAATTGTTCTTTAAACCCTCCAAGGTCAGGCCAATGGAGGTTAGGAAGTGTGAGCTTGACCGTTATTTGTGGGCAACAAAGTTCTTTGGAGGAAAAAGATGGAGAAAAACTTCAGTATATTGGTTTCAATTACAACTTTGAGGTTGATGATATCTTGCTGGGGGAGGGAAGTGATAGTTCCATGGTGGAACTTAGACCTTGCCTTGTCACCAAGCTATCTGGGGTTGACCCTTTCACTGTCTTCAATAAAAGCATCCCTGAATCAACTATGCTTGTGGGCCGTGGGATATCAAACGAGGAAACCATGAGAGAATATGAAGATTTGAAGTTATCTTTGCTACTTTACGATGCCATGCTGATCTTTGTTGGTACATCAGTCGCATCCTTCTCAGCGGGGGAAGAGGTGAGTTTTGCGTTTTTAACTGGTGGGATTGGCGGCTTCTTGTATCTGCTGCTACTGCAAAGGTCTGTTGATGGATTACCTGCTCCAGAATTGACTTCCAGTAACACAGGAAGGCCCAACCAAATCTTTGGAGGATCTAAGGGCCGAATATTTGTTCTTGCATTGGCGATTGGTTTTGCTTTATTCACAGTGAAGTATGGCTCGGGGGATGCCCCCATGGAATTCACACCTAAGGAACTCATGGCTGGGATGATCGGATTTCTTGCATGTAAAGTTGCTGTGGTGTTGGCAGCAGTTAAGCCCATGCGAATTAGTCTAAAGATAAACGAGTGATATATCATCTCTGTTTCCACTTTGAGGAAGAACGAGAGAGGTGGAAAGATTTACAAACTTGTATAGGACCTTCAATGGAGACAACCCAGCTGTATTGCATATATTAGGCAAAAGAGCTGCAGATTATTACACTCAAGTAACACATCATTAAAGTTAATAGAACGAAAATTGTTCTGTTCTTAGAATTCACTGTTGAACTATTTTTTTACCCACTTGTTTTCATCTGGCCAACGTTAAGTTGCTCGATCGGTACATCAAATATAAAACCAAACTTGTTTCTTCCGACAAAAGCAGTGAAACATGTCATGGAAACACGTTGTTCTCCATGTCAATATTAAGTTAATGAAGATGCACATGCATGGAAGATGTGTTTCATCAGTCAAAGATTGCATTATTTTTTAACATAGTTATTTTATATGTTACTTCATCAGCATACAACAGCGCTGTTATGCATCAACTTCTTGCTTTAATTTATCTTCATTGTCCCATCCTCTCCACCCCGAGAAAATTCTGGATCAACTCATGCCATTTCATGAGCAAATAATACTTTGATATTGGACAGATTTGAGATCCAACATTATTTTATATATGATCTTTCCCAATTCCAATATATGTGCTCCCCAAAGAGAATACATACTGTTGTGGAACCTTTGCTGCCATGGCCATGACAGCAAGGCCAGGCCCTGGTTGTTCCCCTTTCCTCCAGCTAGCAAAAAATTATTAATGCTCTGTTTCAGCATTGTCAACAAAAGTGGAGAAAAATTGAAAGCTAGATTTTGAAATATGAAAATATTATGTATCTGTTTTGCAACGATTTTGAAATGAAAGCCCTGCATCTTGACATCTGAAATCTTAAGATGATCTCCAATTCAATCTTCCCCAATGCAAAGTTAAAAGTGTTATATCCCAAGTCAATAACTGGCCAAAAGAAAGAACTACATGGTCAATTTTGTCACTTATTCCTTTTTTTTTTTTTTTTTGGAAAAATTAGAAGGGGTAAAACTCACACACAAGCGTACTATGGGAGTTTGAATCCAAAACCACTTGAGAACACACCAAAACCTGGACCAATTCAACTAACACCCCATTGGCCAAACCTCTCATTGTTTTTTATCTCCAATGTCAGGAGATGTTTAGCAATTATAATTAAGTATTTTCCAGGCCTACTTTAGCATACTTCTCATACAAAATGACGACAATTTAATCTGTTTCATCATTGTTTTTTACACATGTTTATTTAACTAGTGTGGGAATCTCTTCCACATAAGCACCCTAAATCTAAACATCGCTCCAGGACAAAACACCAAAAAAAGCACCAAGGAGATTTAAGGGGTATCTTATGCTTATAAAGATTCTATTTTGAGATTACACAACAAGACAGTCTGCAACAATGCTTGGGTAGATAAGCTTAAAGACAACACTTCCACTTTGTAAAACACGTCACTTCCTCCCACCCAACAAGGTTGTTGTATTTAAGTTATGTTTGTTAGTTGACACTGTATTATCTACCATAACTTTTTATTTTAAACCAGAAAGAGGTAAAACTTATCAGAAACATATTTTGGCCTTTCAAAATTACCATACAAAAAAATGTAACATTTGTAAATAAATTGAGGTAAAAAAGTCTTGAACATAATATCCAAGGCCGTTGCAGTAGTGGGCCAGACCTGCATAACAGTCAACAAAGTACATCCAAATCTCCTAGCTACAGTAGGATACCACATGAAAGAGAGGTATTTAAATGCAGAGGAGGTGTTCATACATTATTTCATATTCTCAATCTTTCTTTCTAGACCTTTTTTTTTTTTTTGTTTGGGTAAAGAAATAAAAGAAATTGCCAAATGTGTTCAACATTTTCCCTCGCAGCAAAGACTTACATTAGAGAGAGCAATGGAATTCGACATCGAAAATCCATGGTCACAGCAAAAAGAGCTGAAGTGATTACAGCTCCCAAGCAAAGAAGCAGACCTGTTTTTCCTGAGTTATCAATACAAGGCATTCCTATTGATGATTTACATGTACAAGAAATTGTTCAAAGGCAGTCTCAGACTTACAGCATGGACAGAGAAGGCGGCCGCAGAAAGCCACAGTTCTGTCCTAGCTTTCTTGAAGAAGCATATGAAAGGTGCAGGAACATTTGTGCAGAATATGCTAAGACATTCTATCTAGGTCCAACTTCATTACCCTTATTTTTTCTTCCCAACAAATTTTTTTAACTGCATTCTAATTAGTGATCACTTTTTTCATGAATATGAGATTCAATTCTGGTGCACTCTCTTGATGCAGGCACTTTACTAATGACAGAGGAGCGTCAAAAGGCAATATGGGCAATCTACGGTAAGAATTATAACTTCAAGTTCTTATATAGTAGCCAGTGTTGGAAGAAAAATCATGTTCATAAATGAAGGTTAATATGTTTGTAATGTAAACAAGCAACTATAAGTTTAATCTTTTGGAAATCGAATGCAGTTTGGTGTAGAAGAACAGATGAACTGGTGGATGGCCCCAATTCTGTCTACATGAGCTCTGAAGTTCTTGATAGATGGGAAGAGAGGCTGCAAGACATTTTCGAAGGACGGCCTTACGACATGCTTGATGCTGCATTAACACACACAGTTTTCAGTTTCCCCTTAGACATCAAGGTGGGTGCTTAGAGAATATCCCATTAAATTCAAGAAAATGATTCCTTGTAAAAGTGGTAGCAGCCATTTTCATCTGATAGAATATCCTTGTTGTGACCAAAGCCTTTCAGAGACATGATCGAGGGTATGAGAATGGACACAAGAAAATGTCGCTACCAGAATTTTCAAGAGCTTTATCTTTACTGCTACTACGTGGCAGGGACGGTCGGCCTAATGAGTGTTCCTGTGATGGGAATTGCACCAGATTCTCTGATTTCTGCTCAAAGCACATATGATGCTGCACTATATCTGGGCATCGGAAATCAACTCACAAACATCCTTAGAGATGTGGGGGAAGAGTAGGTTTCTTTAACATGTACTAATTGATCATTTTCAGTTTCTTCATTCACTTTGTCTCTCTGATCAATTTTTTATGTTCTTCTTTTTTTCTAGTGCTATGAGAGGGAGAGTTTATCTTCCCCAAGATGAGCTAGCACAGTTCGGGTTAGGCGATAACGACGTTTTCTCAAGAAAGGTGACTGGTCAGTGGAGAGAGTTCATGAAAGAACAGATTACAAGAGCAAGGTTCTATTTCAACCTGGCAGAGGAGGGAGCTTCTCAGCTTGACAAGGCTAGCCGTTGGCCGGTATATACCTCTTCCTTCCATAATTATATTTTTTTAATCATCTTGCGTAGCAGTTGAAGGTTCAATTCAATTACCAAAGAACCAAGGTGTGGATCATTTCAGAGGCTAGAAAACAAACCATTGCACTTCAAAGAAAACGTCAACTAATAGAATACACAAACACAAACAACAAAAACGAATGTGGTGTTGTTTTGCCTGTTTGACGTTTATATATGCTGCTTTCAACTTGTGCGGGTTGAAAAACATAGTGTATCCATCAACAAAGAAAAGTTTATTATTCTGATGATGATGATGTACTTTTGTTTTGCAGGTATGGTCATCGCTACTGATTTATCGTAACATCTTGGATGCGATTGAGGATAACGATTACGATAACTTGACAAAGAGAGCATATGTAAGGAGAGCTAAGAAACTTCTCATGTTGCCTTTGGCTTACTCAAGATCTCTGTCAACAAGTAGCTTGCTCTCTCAGCAGCACAAGAACGTAAGGAGTACAAAATCGTTTTGATAAAGAAAGAAGAAGGCTGAAATTATATCAAATTAATGAGAAATATGTTTTGCGTGTAACAAAGCTGTGTGTAAATTCTGTACATGTTTACTGTTTAAAGATGTAAACACTTTTCTTATTAACGTTAGCGCATCTATCTCATTTTCAACTTTATAATTGTTATTTTACTCTATCTAATGGAAAGCACATCTTTAATGGGTAACAAGATTAAGATACTTGTAGTCGTCCAAATGGCGGTCCTAAGGCTTGTACACCTGGCAGACAATTCAGAATCTTAAAATGGAGAAGGCCAGACTGGCTTAAAAAGTACACGGTGTTGGTATGATACAATACTGAAGTTGAGAAAAGTGAAATGTAACGGTTTGTGTGAAGGAGAAAAAAGGGAGAACTGCCAGACTATAAATTGAATTAGACTATGGGAAAAAAAAATTAAAATTAAATAATAAACCTATTGGAGAACATTGTATTCATTACTAAGGGGAAAAAATAATAAAAGCACCCATTATAGGAAGTGAGCTCATCATCCCTCTACAGATCACCAACCCCCAAAAAAACCATCCTTCTACAGAAAAATTAAATTTAAAAAAAAAAAAAATCAGAACAGAAGATGCCACATTGTTTGCTGGAAATGGTACATATGCTGCAACTGTGTCGCCACCTCGGATGCTTCCTTTTGCAGAGACTCGAGTACAATCCAAGGAACCCTCACCTGCCAATCTTACACGATTTTCCACAACCGACCACTATTGTGAAACTATAACCTTAGAGTTAAGTAGAGCCCTCGATACATAAACCTTCTAGCAGGCAACCACAGCAGGTAATTCAGCAACTGATTTGGCAGTATCATTATAGGAAGTAATCAGGTGTTCTTCGGGTCACATCTGGCTCTCCCCTCCTTGGAGCTGGCTCAAACTGTAATACATCAACCCCAACGTTTAATCATTCAATAAATTATAACATATCACTTATATTCTAGTGTCAGAGTTTGCGAGTGTGGATAGGGGGCAAAGAGGGGAGGGGGAAAAGAGGGACAAACCTGAATGAATGTGTGACCTTTGCAGTCATCGACTTCAAGGATGGATGCCATATTTCCACAGCGATAACAATAGTTGGGTGCACTAAATATAGTGACGACTTTTTGTTCCTGCCATAAAATAAACAAACTAATTACACAAACTTTCCTTCTCAAAATAAACCATCTGCCAATACAACCACAAAATGAGGGTAAAATACTCACATGACCCCAGTTATATCCTTCCATGACCAGCTGATGTGCTCTAGCAATCAACTTTAAGTTATTTGTATGATTGAACTGCTCAGATATGTCCTGTTAAAGCAACAAAAGGAAGCAGATCAGCAAAGTCTGGCGGGACTGTAGAGGGCCAGTCAACTGAATTTCAAACCATCAACCCCAATAAGGAAAAAAATGAGCAGATAAACTACCTGGCCAAAAGTATATCCAGCACCCCTGGGAGAGATACCCCAACCACAGCGATCATCAGGATCAGACCATAGAAGATCGCACATGGGGCCCTCGTGAGGAACCTCTTGTACACGGTCAAAATTACGTATATTATCAAGGGTTTCAATGGATGGAGACAGTCCACCATGCAGGCAGAAAATTTCAGATTCAACCTTCAACCAAATAAAAGAAAATATGTCAATATATGGGAAAATTATTAAACTATTTACCTGCACCCAAGTTTATCAACAAAAAATATATAATGAACGATTTCCTTAACTACTTACAGTTTAAAAAAAATTAATTGTGTAAAAGAAAAGATGGCAAAGGTAGCCTAATAATCAACATGGTTGCCAAACGATTGGGGGTAAAACTCTACATATACCTAAATCATTCTAACAAGTTGTTGATAAATTAAATTGTGAAGTATAAGCTTTCAAATTTAGCAACAAGCAAAGAAACCAGACCGCTATCACTTCCTGATAGCACAAAAAAATAAAATCAACTTCTAATCATTGCAAAGCAATTTTCAACCATTGCAAAGCGACATTAATGCCTACAACAGCTACGGCCACATTATTAAGGGTTGTGTCACAGGCTAGATTCGGTGATATACAAAATATGGCACAAAAGATGCAAAGTAGTTCAACGTGACAAGTTGTGGTAAAAGTAATAGCAGTTTGCACTCAGGCTGATGTTGCAACATGGTTGACAAAGGTAAGAAATTAGAAAATGCATTAGAGGGGCTCTTGCAATTGAACTGGTAGCAATGGAATAGAAGGTTTCACCCAAAAATGAAAATCTTCAACCAATACAAATAACAAGAATGTTCACGGTTGTGTACTGCTAACCTAAACAACCGACCTACATTGACCATTTAAGCATCACAAATATGTCATGTATAACTATACTAACCAATGCTGTCAGAGGGAAATAGTCAAATAAATCTGTAAAGATCTTCCAAACATTGGCATTACCATACCTGCAAATAGAAGAAGAATGGGTTACCTTTACAAGCTTGACAAATAAGATGTATACAATTGAGAAGGACAAGGGAAGTGTTAAGCAGAAAAATGCACACTAGTTGGCTGATCAACAGTCAACTTCAGAGGCATAAGAGATTAATCCGGAGCAACAGTAAGTTAAATTTTTTTAAGGTAATGTACATCTAAAATATTATTGAAGTGATACACTACAAAAACTGATTCATATTATAGAGTTTTAATAACTTTTAAGTATATTCAACTGGACACGATACACCTGAATCAGTAAAAGAGTATGATCATGAAATCAAATATAAGCATACTGAAAAGCCAGCCTATAAATGAGAATATGATAAGTGAACAATATGATATATGGTTGATTATGGAAATGAAAAGAAGCACAGAAAGGCTAGAGAGCACAAATTAGCATAATAGCAATTTCAGCTATGAACATACTATATGAAGATGAGTTCACGGGTATACATACTACATGCCTGCATATACATACACAAAACAGGGCTTACCAGTCACTGAAACAACCCTTGGTTAAAAATTAAAGGGCAATCTCGTCAAAAAATAATTTAAGTTTTGCTTCCCTTAATCCACACTGACTTCTAAAGTATAATGAAAATTTTCTAAACAAAAGTACATGTAAAAGAACACCTTTACATGTATATACTTTTTAGACCTGAACCTAGGCGAATGGAGAAGAGTCCTTGGAGAAGTCACAAATCATACAAAGATCTTAATTGTATCAAAATTGACCCCACAAAACAAGAGATGTTAAAGAAACTCACTTCCGTAGGCACTCATCATAAAAACCATAAACTTGAGTAATCTGCACGGGGAAACATAAAGCCATAATCAACATGAACAGTTCCCTTCGGAAAATGAGAATCCTATTTTGATAAATTAAAAACCAAGCATGTAAATCCTACCAAACTGATACGAACAATAATGCCATATTTAATGCAGGGAGAGAAAAAGTGACAGAAGAAAAAGTATACCTGACGGCTTTCATGATTTCCTCTTAGGATAGTAATACGTTGAGGATAACGCACCTTCAAGGCAACCAAGAGCTGAATAAAAAGATAAAGAAGTTATGATATACATAAACAGATGTGAAAAAGCAAGATCGCACATCGTTGAAAATGGGAAATTCCCAATATAAGAACATTATGTTTCTTAAGTGCAATCCAATTCAAGTCCAGTCTCATTGTCTTTATATGTATTACACATTTTTCCCAGTCCCCCTGAAATATATAAACTAGGGTATTCATAGATCGAGATAAAACAGGTTTGGAGTATTTCTATCCGACCCGACCTTCTGTCAAGTTTTAAACCATACAAACCAAAATGGAGGGCAATGATCTTGACATGTACAACCTTGGAATCCAGGAAGCTCTGAAGTATAAGGCTACTAACGCAACACATAGCTCATGCTCAACATATATCCAACTCGCCTAAAGTAAAATTTGAAGGTCTTAATAACTGTAATTTAATTTGTTATATTGAACAAAACCACATAAATTTAACCAAATTCTTGTCCAAGAGTTTCCAAAATATCTTCATATGTTAGTGCCAACATGAGGAGAACCTCAAAATTACAACTAAACTTATTGAATGATAAAAAGCAGAAATAAAAACACTAATACTTACTGTCACTGTTTCAACTGAATAATAGCCACGATCCACATAATCTCCCATAAACAAATAATTCGTATCCGGACACTACAAACAGAAAACATCACACATAAAGATCAGTCAGATAACAATACA
Source organism: Prunus persica (assembly GCF_000346465.2). Taxonomy (NCBI): domain Eukaryota; kingdom Viridiplantae; phylum Streptophyta; class Magnoliopsida; order Rosales; family Rosaceae; genus Prunus; species Prunus persica. The sequence continues at coordinate 578,245 of NC_034014.1, forward strand.
AGGCTGATTATCCCTCACACTTACACTTACACTTGATTCACTACTTCTCAGTGAACCTCATAAACACTTTTAGAGTAAATGAAAAAGACTAATCACAAAATATATCATTACAAACTCACATGTACAGAAAATACAAAACATATGATTCTTAAAATCACAACACTTCCATTAAAAAGTCCAGAACTTACATTAAGTAGAACTAAATAGCTCAAATCAAACAAATACCTTTCCTCCAATGCGGAAAAGCTCGGCAAGATCATGGAATTGTCCATGAATATCACCACAAATAGTCACAGGGCTTTTCACAGGCTGCAACACATAAAAACCAAAATGATTATTTGTACCTCAAGACATGTCAATATTATTATAAGCTCAACACCTGTATGATGTAATAAAAAGAAAGATGTGAATGAACCGCCAAAATGCAAAAGAGAGAAAAGAAAGAAAGGAAATACGGTTATCTTTAACATAATACCCTTTTATTATAACAAATAAAACCTAACTATTCTGCTAAGGATTCATATCAATAAAATTAATTAAAACCTTTCATTCCAAAACGGTTCAGCTTTTGAATCTCTCCCTCCAAATTCCTCCCTTTCTTTCCTTAACAAACTCACCATCAAAGGACAAGTATAACTCCTCCTCACCAAAACCCCTTTCTCACCATTTACTTGCTATTCATGCAAACCTTGATAGCAACACATAAGAGTATCTCTCATATCAAACCCCCAACCAAAATGTACTTGTGACTCGTTACGTGCATGTTTTAAGCAACTTAATGCATAAGTTAACAAAATTAATCAATATTCTTCAGAGAAATTATACACATGGAATTAAAATTAATGAATTCAATAAAAAGGACCTGGACATTGCTTTCTTCCATTAATATCTCCTTGGCCTTCTCACAGAGCCCCCTTACCTATATTAAACAAATCAAGTTGACAATTACTTTAGAACATTGAAGGATGAAAAGGCCTATATGCTTAAAGAAACTCCAAAAACACAATAATAAGATAAGGTCTTTCAACAAATTTAAGCTGGACAACTGAGCAAGCAATAAAGAGAATTGTTGTCCACTAAGATAACTATCACAATGCTCCGGCAAAACCAAAAATGAAAGCTTAAATATAAACAATCTAATCTAATGGAGGGTGGTGAAAATTATCTTTATCCAAACTTACAAAACATGTGCATGACATTAAAACAGATATAAGCTCCTGAAAGTAATAGGCAGTCCTCATGAAGATGGTATCACTGTCATCACACACTAACAAATAAAGCAAATAAGACTGGTGTACCATGAAAAATAGCCAACGTTCTGAAATCCAAGAAGCAATCCAACAATCTATGCAAACATATACCCACACAGCCCTCCCTCCCCAAGAAAACTGGGTAAATCAATGGTCAGATGCATGGATGCATAGATATATTACTTTAAAATTCCCAACTAAAAGCAGAAAAAAAAAATATAAATAGCATGTACATTATCTAGCAGGTGTATAGCTTTTCCTCCAAGTATGCAATAGAAACTTTGAAGGTTTAAAACAATTGATCTCAGTAGTGTCTGAAATGAGGAAGATGTCATTATAGCTCCTGAACAATTTGTTACAATATTTTATATAACAACACTGTAACCATTTAGCCAAAACCATACTCAGCATATTGCACTCCAAGAAGCCTTTGTTAATCATAAATCCGTAAAGGTTTCTAAATCTGTTGAAAGATTCGGATTTGAAGGCCTTGACACTCAATTTTTATTTTCCTGTTCATGAACCCATGTGCTGAAACGCTATCACGGGAAAGGGGATCTGACCGACATTGCCGACAAAGAACCCAAGTCTAACAGCAGAATAAATCAGTGCGACCAAGAATTTCATCCATTTCTTTAGACTATCCATTTCGGTAGTAAATCTTATATTAGAGAAAATCCATACCAGTGAATAAGCAAAACCTTCAATGGATCCCCAAGATATAAGGAATCACAGCCCTAGATCGGTCCCATGAGAACCCTAGTTGAGCTAAATTCAAAGATCACGCCCAAAGTTGCAAACAAAGAAATGCACGAGATTTATCGATCTGGCCCACTCAAGCCTTAACATTTCAGAATCCGATCCGTCTCATTTTCCAAAATTTAGCACAAAATCCCCGCACAATAACATTCAAACCAACATATATATATATAAAGAAAATAACAGAAATGGCAACGGACAGAAATGATGAATATAGTGAATAGTAATAGCGGAGGTACCTCTGGTTCGGACAAGGGCTTGCACTGCATGAGCTGAGCAATCTGCTCATCCAGGTTCCCATGTGAGTTCGAAGGGACCGCATCCATCCTGTTCCTCCTTCACTTCCTCTTCCCGGAACCGCACCGTTTTTCACAGATCAAGATGCCCTCCGAAGCCCAAACCCTGGATCTGTAGAAAACCCTAGATTTCTCCTCCTCTTCTTCTTCTTCGTTTTCTTCTTCGAACTTCTCACAGAGAGAGAGAGAGAGAGAGAGAGAGAGAGAGCGGTGGTGGAGAAACCAAGGCTTTTTAGTTGTTTTGAATTTTTCCTTCTTTTTCTTTTTTCACTCTCTGGCACTCTCTTTTTGGATTTAATTTATATTTATATTTATATTTTATTTTGGTCTTGGGAGTTTAAAACGATAAATGGGATTGTAGATGGGCTACGCGCGTGTGATGATTGGACCAATGCATGGGCTTTGCCCTGCCGAGCGTGTGGGAGTTTTGATTGGGTGGGTTTGAAGGGCGCGTGAGAGACAAGGTATATATATGTCTGTTGTTATTTAAGATTGTGGATGTAAATCATGGATCAACGCAAGTGCGAGATGTTTTTTCAACAAATAAAGTAACAATTCAACACTCATATTCAAACTTTCAATCCAACCAAATTACAAAACAACTTTAAATTCCAAAATACAAAAGGTGCCTCGCATTTAAAAAAAAAAATACAAACGGTGCCTAGTCATTGAAACAAAACAACTTTAAAAAAAATGCAAAGTACCCACTAGTGTAGTAGTTTGGAGTATTTACTCTCTCAGGCAAGGTCTTGGATTCGAGTCTTAATATCCGTGTTGTGTGTGTGAGTTTAATATGCTATCGCCCCTTTCAATAGGAAAGGACCTCAAAAAAAAAAACAAAAAAACAAAAAACAAAAAAAAAAACAACTTAAATCGTCACACATTGTCGATGTGGGTTAGATTGATTGGCTATAGTAGTATGCCAGTCTCATTATACCCAAGTTTGTTTGAGTCTCTATTTTTATAAATTATAATAATTTATAATATCACTTGTGAAAAAAAAAAAATTAAACCACATTCTTCATAGTTTCTTGGATGGAATTGTTAGGAACCTTATGGTGGAATAGGGTAACTAACTGAGAGTAATTTAGATTATTATTTGTGTCAGCAAACAAATAAAATTAACATGTATTGACAAGTTTTGTATGGTTTAGGGGAAAATTAGCTTTAAAAAATGTATTTGTTGTAAATTGACATTATTAATTTCAAAAAATACTTAATTAATATTAATTAATTATTTTAAAAAATGTGTGGACTTTAATTTTCCTCGGGACAAAATTTTCATTTGTAGAGCTAATTACTTAATATTTTTTCAATAATAATCATTTGTTAATTACTTAATATTTTTAATTAAGTAGTATCTTAGTTTTATTTAATTAATATAATTAGTAATTAGCTTTTAGTTATTATTTCTTTAGTGAATAATTAGTATTTTAATATTTTAATTAGTTTCATAAATTACTTAATATTTAATTATTTTGAATTATTTTGTGAACTTTAAAAATTAGTTTTCATTTCCAAAGTTATTTTAAAAATAGTTTCGATTATTTAAAAATCCTAGAAAATTATTTTAAGTACCCAAAAATATTTTAATTTTAGTATTCCAAAATTGGATTTTAGCCTCCAAACCCTAAATTGGAGTCTCAAACCAAAAACCCTAGTTTCCGAACTTGTTCCAAGGTTGTTCTCAAGCCTCGAACCCTAAACCCCTTGCAACGAAAATTCGTCGCAACACGTCTAGGTTTGATCCGGTTACATCCTACTTACCCAAGATTGAGATTGAAACGTTAATCATAAAGTCCTAGATTGAGTTACGTGAGTATCCAAACCTAATCAAATCTTAAGTGCCATATAATAGGTTTACGATTAGGGTTCGATGCTTGCGTACTTTTTTGGAACAACTTTAGATAATTTTTTTTACCAAAAATGGATTTTACTTTCCAAACCCTAAATCCAAGTCTCAAACCAAAAACCCTAGCTTCCGAACTTGTTCCAAAATCATTCTCAAGCCTCGAACCTTAACCATAAGCCTATTAAGGGCACTTATGACTTGATTAGACTTGGATACTCCCGTAAATCGACCTTGGAATTTACGATTATTCGATCCCAATATAGTGTTAGTACAACGTAACCAGACCTAACCTTAGTTAGTTGACTACATATTGAGGTAGATTTTAGGGCTTCTTAGATCTAGGTCCAAAACGATTAGTTGCTATTGGGTTTAGTCCACTTCTTTTTTGTTTTAGATGTAAGTCATTTGACATTTATTACTTTTGTTGTTATGTCGATTTTACCCTTTGAGATCAATAAGGAAAACACATTAAAAATCTAAATTTAATGCATTATTTCTTCGTGATTGAATGTCAAAATTTAAATTTTGAATTATTTCCTTGATAATATTTATATAATTTAACCAATTATAAGTAAAGAACCACATATTATACCAATTAATCAAACAAGCACCCACATGAAATTATGTACCTGACATATAGGTAAATAGTGTTATTATTAGCAATGAAAAAAATTTACTAATAAATCGTGTTACCTATAAGTTAGGAACATAAATTAGAAGACTACCTATAAGTCAGATACAAAAATACAAAAATAAAATTGTATGTTACCTATAAAAAAAGATACATAAAATACTATTACACATTGTTGAAAATATGAAAAACCACATATATATATATATACCTATGCAGTAAGCAATAGGACAATATACCTACACCATAAGATAATATATCTACAAAAGTATATAATAATAATAATTATTATTATTAATATATCTACATAATTATTGTAGATCTCATAATTATTGTGTTATAAATTAATTTTTACACGATTTATACTTCAGGGGTATAATAGGAATAACCAGATAACTTACATATTAAAAAAAAGATCTACATAATAAAATACCAAAAAGGAATGTAATCCTATTTGACAGAAAAGTCAAATGACTTACATCAATGACAACAAATGCGAGGATTAAATCCAACTTATATTCTCAATTTTGGACTTATCCCAAATTTTCTATAGATTTTAACGAGTGGTTTGTTGTTGAAATTCCTAAAACCATTTCACCGGGAAAGATCTATTGCGATACACATTTCCCAAGATAGGTTTGTCCCGTCAAAGTTCGTCGGGATATAAAAAGTTCGATAGGGTAGGTCTATCGTGACAAAAGTCACTGATATATTTTCATCTTGATGAAAATTTGCTGAGATAGCTCTAGGGTTGGTCCAGTTATGTAGTGCTAACCCAAGATTGAAAACTTAATTGTAAAGCCCTAGGTCGGGTTACGTGAATATCCAAGCCTAATCGAGTCATAAGTGCCCTATAATAGGCTTAGAGTTTGGGTTCGAAGCATTCCACATCATACTTTTTTAATTTCAGTTAAAAATTTATATATATATATATATATAGTTTGTTTTGACATTTACTTTCAATACTATTTACAATTGTTCTCTTTTTTATAGTTGGTGTAACTACATTAAATTTTAGCTCACACCATTGCAAAGGTATTAAGTATTACATTTCCCTACCATTGGGTAAGTGATCCAAAAATATTTTTTCTTTTTATCATTTAAAAATTAATAAAATCCAACAAATATAAGAAAAAAAAAAAGTGCATGGCTGATTTTAAAAAAACAATGTTTTGTTACATAATTCTAAACTATTCAAAGAATTGTGTTTTCTACAATATCCAAAGTTCTTAAAACACTCGAGTTATAAGTGTTGTATACCTAATTTTTTGCATTTCCCAAGAATGTGAGACTCAAAATTCAAACATATGATCCCAACATAGGACCTCAACCCTAACTTAGGATGTAAACAAGATACTATAGCCCTAGGTTGATTTTACTTTTGCCATGCTTAAGATCCATCTTGATATGCTAACTTGAGATCCAAGATCTCAATATGAGACTTGAACTCCAAATTTACCAAACCCATGGCACAAACCATAAACCATGGTTTGAGAAAATGACTATATAAGTATGCTAGTGTTAGGGTTTGGGAGGAAAATGTCACTAGGAATACACATGGTAAAAGTTTATTTAGGTCAGTTCGATATTAAGGGAACCCCAAAGAATTTAAACTATAGCCAAACAAACAAGTCAGTCCGATTTGGTATGAGTCAATTAAAAGAATCACTTATTTTTCACTAAAAATTGAATCAATCAGTTCACCAACTCTTATGACGATCCCTACGTTTAACTTGAGATTCAAAACTAAATTGAAGAATCGTGACTCAAATTAGGGACACCAAATCCAAGACCCCTATATCATTTACCCGAGACCTTAAGATTGATACCCAAACTCTAAGACATGCACTTGTATACTAATGCCAACTATATTTTTCACAATGCATGAAGTTTCAAAAATAATTTCATATTTATCCTTATACATGTTTTCAAATATTAAAAATACTAACAACATAATCTAGCTGCTTGGAAATGATTATATGGGTTTTGAAACATGTTGTTAATTATGAAACAAATTACCTTTTATTTTTGTTTAGTTTTTATAATTGTCGATGTCTCAGTTTCATTCAACAATAATCTAAATGGTTATTTTATGTTGCTTATATGAGATGGAATCAAATGTTGCACATATTCCAAGACAGAGAGAAAGCTTCATATCCAAAGGGGTTTTCCCCTCGGATCCTTGAAGTTCTCCGACTTTTGGCATATCTATGCCGTTATAGTCTTCTTTTGGCAAATCCTGCAACGAATCTGAGTTAGCTTTGAATGTGCCTCATCTTGTGAGGTTGGTCTTTGAGGTGTTGTTGCTTGGTCATGATATACATACTGTTGATTGGCACGTTAGTACCATAGAGTGACTAGGTGACGCTCTCTATGTCATGTATCGGAGGAAGATTAACTGTGTTTGTTCTTCCTTTTGTTGGTGTTGCTTTAAATTTTTAGTCTTGGTATTTTTTGTTCAATAAAGTCCAGAAACTCTATGAGTTATCTGTGTTGTTTTTTCTCTCATAATTCCATAAACTTAGTTGAGTATTCTTAGTCTCTTTATGAGAGTTGTGTTGGTTAACGGCCAGTTATGTGTTTGATGTCATTGGACTAGATTCGGCGAAACTACGGCGATAAAAAGAGATTACATAAAAGTTATTTTCAAGAGTGATTCCCTCCATATCGTTTCAGCTTTCAACTGGCTCAAATCACTGAGGAAGTTTTTACCGAAGTATGCCATATTGCTATCTTTTTTTCTATTGGTCTAATAAAATTATATTGCCTTTTTATCAAAGGAACGCTACACATATTCTAATCCTAATTTATTAACCCCAAATACTTATCCAAATTGACTTTGAATTTGGTTTCATATTTGGAATGACAAAGGCTTATATGTAATTTCCCATGTAATTAAAGATTCAGTAAGAATTTACGGCGCAGTAACTCAGGCAAGTTACCGTAATTTGGGGTGGATGAAAATAGAATGCATAGATAGATATTCGGTATGAGATAGATAGAGAGAATATTAAGACCGCTCGTTGTAACTTCTAACAGCACGCCAGCCGCAATATTTTTGGGATTTCGACTTTACCCTTCTTTTCTTTCTCACATTTTTTTCTTTTTCCTTTTGTTTTCCTGCAAAATTCAAATTCTTTTAAAACCAAAACAAAGAAAAACTCCTCCTCCTCCAAAAAAAACCGCACAAAATAATAATAAAAGATTTATTTTAAAATTAAAAAAATTTAGAAGGAGAGAGAAGGGAACGGCTTTGGCTTTGAAGAAAAGAAAAGATATTTTTGTTAGGCTTAAAGCGCTGCCTCTTGTCTGCGTGCACCAACAAAACATTAGGGTTTCTCAGATCTTTTTCTTCTTCTTCTAACCTCCGTCACGTCCTCTACTGCTACAGGTTTGTTCATCCGTACAGGTCTCTCCTGTTTCGCTCTTTCTCTCTACTGTGCATGCTAATCTTTTGTCTTGCATTAGCGTCGAGTCTATGGTTATGCTTTTTCGTTGCATTATAGATCGGGGATTGTTCTTCTTCCATTTATTTGATTAGGTTCTGTCTGCTTGCTGGGAATATACATGTATATCAGAAAGGAAGAGAAAGTGAGTGAAAATTTAGTTATTGGTTTCAGGGGTGAAATGGGTTTTCTTTGTCACTCTGGCTTTTAATTTTTTATTTTGTGACTTAGTGTGCATTGTTGTTTATGTTGCTGCTGTTGCCTTGTGCATTTCTGAATTGATGATTATGCATTGTTGCGGTTTTGAGGCCTGATTGATGAATATGTATAGTTAATTTGTTTATTTTTTGTTTACATGTGTTTGTTTTTTCAGGGTTTTATTTTTTGCGCTGATTTGGATTTTCATTGGGATTGCAATTGAAATTTCTGGGGTTCAATTGTGGAGAATTTTGAAATAGGTTTCGAGGGTTATATCTGTTTTTTGAAGGCTGTTGGAGTGATAATTTTGTCCTAGTTGTATCGACTATGCGAACTTCATGGGCAGATTTGGCTGCAAATTCTGCAGCTGAGAATGCAACTTCTGGCCCTTCCGCTAGCAATGCTGTTGCTGGGACGGCTGCTGCTCCTACTCGGTCCACCTATGTCCCCCCACATCTGCGTAACCGCCCTCCTTCAGCAGACCCACCTGCTCCAGCCTATACTGGCCCGCCTGCCAATGATCGAGGTGGGTTCAGCGGATCTCGTTGGGGTGGTCCCAGAAATGACAATAGTCGATCTGGACCTGGCTATGGTGGCAATGGTGGTCGAGGTGGTGGATGGGGCAGCAGAAGTGGTGGTTGGGATGGGAGGGTGCGAGAAGTGAACCCCTTTGGAGAAGAGGAAGAAACAGAGCAGCCATTTAGTGAGCAAGAAAACAGTGGTATTAACTTCGATGCATATGAAGATATTCCGGTTGAGACAAGTGGTGATAATGTTCCGACCCCTGTGAATACATTTGCTGATATTGACTTGGGTGATGCACTTAATAAAAATATTCAGAGGTGCAAATACGTGAAACCAACACCTGTGCAGCGTCATGCTATTCCCATCTCCCTTGCGGGCCGGGACTTGATGGCATGTGCCCAAACTGGTTCTGGAAAGACAGCTGCTTTCTGTTTCCCAATCATCAGTGGAATTATGACAGGACAACCTGCACAGAGACCGCCCCGTGGTGCACATACAGTTTATCCACTTGCTCTCATTTTATCTCCTACTAGGGAGCTTTCAATTCAAGTATGTTTTAGTAACTTATCTATCGTGTCTTCACAGTTTCTGGCTGTCCATGTGATAAGAATTGAAAGTTTTTCTTCCTGTTTCAGATTCATGAGGAAGCTAGGAAATTTTCATATCAAACAGGTGTCAGGGTGGTTGTTGCCTATGGAGGAGCACCAATTAACCAACAGGTTTTTTCATGCTTTCCTTTATCACTGTTGTCTTGGCTTTGTCCTCATCTAGTGCTCTGTAATTGATGACTTTATATTGCTAGTGACTCAACGTGAGAGTTGTGTTTATTTTGTCCAACTCATACAGTTTTAGAAAACCCTGTGCTCTAGCTTGCAATCTTATATGGAGCTTTAGTAACTAAAGTGGAAGTTTGTTTCACTTTTTGTGTATTGGATGTACTCTATAAGCATAATTCTTAAGTTAAGCTGATAAATTATTAGCATGATTGCCAATGTAGTTTGCATTTTAGATGTTTGGTGCTGTTATCTTGGTATTATATGAACGCTGCATAGTTTGGTTTAGGATATTTTCTGTCTAATTGTATTTTCATTAAGTTCATCCATGTAATGACTGCTAAATTATTCTCAGCATCTTCTTTTTGAGATGGTGAGACTAATTGAGCGTTTGTTGGCGTGAGATACAGGATGTACACACATGTATGGCATTTGAGTCTATATACTTAGTCCTGCAAGTTGTTACACCGCTTACATCTTATTTTGTCTAAATTTCCTCGTTTACTTCACCGGCATGTTATTTTTGAGATACATAGCAGATTTTGATTTAAGTATTTTTGGACAGCTGCGGGAACTTGAAAGAGGTGTTGATATTCTTGTGGCAACTCCTGGAAGATTGGTGGATTTGCTGGAGAGAGCTAGAGTTTCATTGCAGATGATTAGGTATTTAGCCCTAGATGAGGCTGATCGAATGCTGGATATGGGTTTTGAACCACAAATAAGGAAAATTGTGGAACAAATGGATATGCCTCCACCAGGTGCACGACAGACTATGCTGTTCAGTGCCACTTTTCCAAAGGAAATACAGGTAATTTTTCTTTTGTGGGAATAAGTTTATAGATGGCAGACTTTTATCAAAGTGTTGTCTCCACTAGCTTTTGTACAGACATGTTTCCAACCAGGAGTATCAAATAACAGTATAAAAGATGATTATTTTTTGGTTCCTATTTCTTCTGTCCTGTGTTTGTGATTGTTGTTCAATGTGAAAGTTCTGTTTTACATGCAGAGACTGGCCTCTGATTTTCTTGCAAAGTACATCTTTCTGGCAGTTGGAAGGGTGGGTTCTAGTACTGATTTGATTGTCCAAAGAGTGGAATTTGTTCATGAGTCTGATAAAAGAAGTCACCTTATGGACCTTCTTCATGCACAGAGGGCCAATGGCGTACAGGGCAAGGTATTCTCATAGAATAAACTTCTTTTAAATAGGTTTCGGGGGTTGTCATATTACCCAAATTTTCCAATAAATTTTATTGTGAAAACTATTCTCAATTGTATGATTTTTATTTGTGTGATTCTTGAACCCCTCCCTCCCCTCACTCGATTGCACCATGTTGGTTTTGTAGCAAGCTCTGACATTAGTATTTGTGGAGACAAAGAAGGGAGCTGATTCACTGGAACACTGGTTGTGTATGAATGGTTTTCCTGCAACTACTATTCATGGTGACAGATCACAGCAGGTTAGTTGGTTTTATCTTTCTGGTTTCTATCATGCCGGGCTGCGTCTTTAATTTTTAAAGGGAGTTACAGTGGTGTGGCTGGGTAATTGGTGCCATCAAGGTACACCCTGATAATATGGTGGGATACTTTTTTTTTTTAATAGTTGAACAAACGCAGATATGCTCACGCAGACTTTTTGAGTTAGCAGATTGTTCATGTTTGGGAATGTTGGGTTGGTGGGAATTGGTAGGGGATTTAGATTCTAGTGAACATGAAATAGCATGTTAGCTATATCTCCTACAAGCTGAAGAATAGCAAGGTACATAACAAGTAGAGAAACAAGGACTGCTTGTTTAAGGTCCTGTGAGTGTGAATTGCCGTTTTGGAATATCATCTTTCACTGCTTGCTGATGCTGGGTGTGGGTGATATGGCTTTCCGTGGGCTTGTTAAGGTTTTGTATTTGCATGGGTCATGAGTCTAGGTTTGGGATTTGTGTTGACTTTCTAATAGGTATGTACTGGGTTGTGATGGAGATGCATTCTTCCTCTTTTATGTTGATATTTGAATTTAGTGATAAAGTGGTGTACAAAAGCTGTTATCATGTATACGCTACTGGGCTTGATGTCTGAACTGTGCTTTTGTATAATCAAATTTGAGACTTTGGAATAGATCTTATACCATGTGCTTGAGGTCATGTAGTAGTTGCCATGTATTGCAGTGTTTTAAGATTGATGGTATGCTGTTTTAGTGTTTAAATCCTACCTCTTATTTATTTGTACTTGTCTACAGGAAAGAGAACAAGCATTGAGGTCATTTAAGAGCGGCAACACTCCAATTTTGGTGGCTACTGATGTGGCTGCACGTGGGCTTGACATTCCTCATGTTGCACATGTTGTCAACTTTGATCTTCCAAATGACATTGACGATTATGTCCACCGCATTGGTCGTACTGGACGAGCTGGGAAATCTGGTTTAGCTACTGCCTTCTTTAATGAGAACAATTCATCCCTGGCTAGATCTTTAGCAGATTTGATGCAAGAATCAAATCAAGAAGTACCTGCTTGGCTGTCCCGGTATGCAGCTCGATCTTCTTTTGGTGGTGGGAGGAACCGTCGTTCTGGGGGAGGCCGGTTTGGTGGCCGTGACTTCCGAAGGGATTCCTCTTTCAGTAGGGGTGGTTCTGATTACTATGGCGGAGGCAGCAGTGGTGGATATGGGGGTTCTTCTGGTGGTTATAGTGGAGGTGGAGGATATGGTGGTCCTGGGATGACCAGTGCATGGGACTAACCACTAACTCTTGAAAGCAGTTACAGTGTCTCTAGGTAATGGCTGCAGACTTCTTCCTTCTTTATAAGGTCGTCATATTTTTGTTTTTGTAATGTTTGGTTTAAGCCATCAAATGCTTTATACTGTCGGAAGTGCTCATCAATGTTTTGGGGGAGGGGGGACTTATGTTTGGTATTTGGCGCCACAGGAATAGAGGTTTGTGTAATGTTGGTAGGTGTCGTTTAAAAATTACTAACAGAGTAGGGATTACTTTGTCTTTTAAAATTTTCTGTACGCTTATTACATACTCTGGCTTGTGATTTTGGATGGGTTGTAGAATATGTAGTGGGAGAGGGAGAGGGTTTCGTTTCGGCCGCATCTTTGTGTATCTCATAGGCATGTTCGTTTCAACCCAGTTTGTGGGGTTATAGTGTTGAGAGGTTCTTCTGTTCCTGCCATTTCTTCCTCCTTTTAAACAGAGGAGTTACGGAGGTCTAGGGCTTTTGTAATATTTTGGTTGCTGACTGAAATGAATACAAAGCCTTCTTGGAAACTGTAGATTTCTCCGATTTGCATGGGATCTTCTGGTACTGATTGGACAGGAATAAGCTTAGTTGCCATTCATTGTCAAACTTGAAACAATTGTTATTTTTATTTAAGTTTGTTTAACTCAGAAAGGCCAAGTATTCACATATCGTTTCACTTTTGTTTTGAGTGATTATTTGGGGCGCAGGAGCCTCGAATTGTTTAGAATGGTTAATTACTTTATTGGCGAAAAGAAGTTAGAAGTTAGAACAGATTGGGTGGACTAATATCAAGTTTCAATTGTAAAAAAAATATGATGATTGGGTTTGAGGTTCAGCCAAAGCCTCCATTGTCGCTGGTATTAACTCTCTTTTCTTCCATCTCTTGGCTTGGTTGATGAGAGATGAGTTGCCTTAATTATGGCTTCAAGTTTTAATAAAGCTCTCAGCTTTTGCAATCGCTAAATGACCCAAAAGTTGTGCACAATAACACCTTCTTGCTTCATGCCTTGTACACGTTACCAAATCCATACACTGCAAATGCATGTATGCTTTGGTATTGAAACGGATTGAAATGGAGTGAGAGACAGCTCCAGTGAGGGACAATGGAGTAGGAGGCAGCAGAGCACGCTTTCATCAACTCTTTCTTTCTACTGCCTCTTCCATCTTTGTTGCCCGGTCTGTACTCACCATTTAGTAGAAATACTTAACAAAAATGCATTGCCATGCCTTTTTAACTTTTCACACAAAACCCATCCAATAAAAACTTGCAAAATCTCCATTGTCTTGCATACTAGTGGTCTTAAGTTCGAACCTCCGTCACACCTTAGTAGTGTGTGTGAGAAATCATCATTCTCTTGTAATTTTGACTGTTGCGTCTATTAAAACAAAACAAAAAAACTAACAAAATCCACGAGGCCAAGTATTCAACAAAGTGCCCATACAGTCCATTAAAGTTACTTTTGAAGCCTAAACTACCATCAAGAGCCCATAGTGCAGAACCCAAGAGAGAACCCAACTACAATAAAAAGCCCAATCTATCAAATTCACTTATTCTGCCCGTTCCACATATGCATATGTAAGTTTCGCTTAATCTCGTGTTGCGCGGACCAAAATAAGCTCTGAACAAACCCTGTTACATAATACCACATGTAAATCCAGTACTATTTCTTTAGCGATCCCAATTTCTCTCGCAGCTTGATTTTCTCTCAGGTAATCTCATAGACACCGAACTTAGATTACATTTAGGATTGAATTTTTGAATTCATTACACATTTTGGTTTGTATTTAGGGTTTTTCTTTTCTGTTTGTTGTTCTTCCGCGACATGGACCTCCGAGAAGATGGCGTTGTATTTTCGTGTTCAATGTTTAGGATCATTTTTTTGTGTGTGTTGTAATTTGTGGTAATAAAACGGTGCCGCACTTTTGTAGTGATGGAGGAGCAGTTCGTACTCAGAGTTCCACCTTCCGTTGCAGAGCGATTAGACCGCCTTTTGGGCGAAAATGCTTCTACTGACGACAAGTCGTTGGATTTGTCATTCGAAGGTAAGAAGAGGAAACCTACTTTTTGGATTGACGGTGTCTTAGAATTAGTCACAATTTTCTGTTATTTTCATCACAAGATGGCAGAAACCTCTCTAAGAAAGAGAAAAAATGCTAACTTTTTGTGTTGGTTTGTTGATAAGGGCCAATGAGGTGTAATTATAATATTTAATTCAAGGGTTATGGTAGCTTAATGATTTTAAGAGTGATGGTTGGAATTTGGTGATTTTGCTTATGAATTGGAGTTGGGTATTTTGTTGGATTGTCTTGTGGGGTTTGATGTTATAGCAATTGGTTTGGTCTTTGGAATGGATATGAATTGCTCAAGTGAAAAGATATGAATAGCAATTGGTTTGGTTTGGTCCTTGGAATGTCAGACTAAGGTTTGCCAAGAAGCATGTTATGTCAGTTCGAAGCTTTCTTTAGTTGTCTTCTTGGTGGCATTTGACAGCCATTTGGTATGTTTGATGTTGCCAATATAACCTGTCTTGTGGTATAGGATCATAGTCCTGAGGGCCTTTTGTAGTTATGGTACTTTGACATGTGCGTAAAAATAGAATAGAATTAAGTTCATTCTCTGCAATCATGGCCTACCCATATGCCATAGATACCTCATGTTGCATGAAGAAAGACAACATCTTCACTTGGTTTTACTCACTTTTGATAACTATTCAATCTTTTGCCTACTTAATGTGCTTGTAGCTTCTTTTTCAATCCGTCGCATGATTAATTATGGTTTCTAGTATGTTTGTTGGACATGGCACAACTAGCTGACTAATGAGGAAGTAACAACAACGAATTGCATCCTTTTTGAAAACTTCGCTTCCCCTGTTTTAACAAATGGTTCGGTTGTAAACTTGGAATATCTTGCAGAGGATGGCAGGACTGGCACATTTGTCGTTGGAAATGACCGTTTCCCTGCATCGCTGTTGGATCTTCCTTGTGTTGTGGAGTCCTTCAAAACATATGATGATAGTGTGTTAATTAAGACTGCAGATATTGGTCAGGTGGGTCCTGTATATCAATGTTGAAACAGTTAAATATATGAGGGCTTCGTTTCTAATGCATTTACATGAACTTTTGTGGTTTAACAGATGATTATGGTTAGAGATTCGAGTGATGCGGCTCCAGATACAGTGGAGTACAGGCATGGTCTTACCCCTCCAATGAGGGATGCTCGAAAGCGAAGATTTCGGAGGGAGCCTGATCTAAATGTATCATTAGCCTCTTTACATTGGAATATTTTATTTGGTAATGCTATAAATATATTTCGTTAAGGAAAGAAGATATCCAGTCTCCGTGGTTCTCAAAAGTAATAAATGCACGTTATACCAAATACTAAGAAATATATCTTGGACAGAAGGTTGTGAGATGTTATCCTCTGGTTTTAGACTTTGGAAACGATGTCAATTGAAAAATAAGTTTTATGGGATGAAGGGGCCTTCCTGACATAAGAGAAGGGATTTGGCTGGCAATGCAGCTATCTTATTATGATGTCATTCACATCTGTATGTTTTGCTGATTGCGATTTTCTTGCATTTTACAGCCTGAGCTTGTCCGGCGTGTTGAGGAAGATCTACTGAACATTAGTGCTGGTGGGCCAGCTGATAATATTGATATCCTTATATGTTGTGTTTCATTAATATCACATTATCATTTTGTGCAAAATGCGGAAATAACACTGTTTTCTTCTTCCCCTTTTCCCTTGTATATATATAATTTTTTTTTTTTTTTTGGGTCAGTTCTCATATTCATTAGGTTACAAAACATGTGGCACATTCTGACTGTAAATGGAGGAAATTTTTTCCAATATGTGATTGATTGTCTCAGCATTGTTGCTTTATTGTAACACACTGGATTTGTACCAGAAGTGCAAAGTTCTACATGGTGTGTTTTGCTTGCTTATTCCTTAATTGAGTAGGTCACATGTTGAAGCAGCTGAGCAAGAGAAGGATGGAGATGGAAGTGATCGTAATGCAAGTAAAAAGCCTGTGGAAGAAGAACCTGTATCGCAACCTGATGTTACAGAGGCTGCTACAAATGCTGGGGAGCCGGATCGAAGCGACTCTGATGAATCCGACGAGTCAATTTGACCCCCTGCTGATATGCTATTCCCCTTCAGTGCGCTTGATGCATTTGGAATGTGTATAACAGGGACTAAAGATGTACCAAAAAAACAGGGATAGCTTGTTTTTCGCGTGACAATATAACTTTGATATTGTGCCTGATGCTGATTGTATGTTTACATTAATGTTAAGCTTCCCATACAGAAAATTCTCGAAGAAGAAATATGCTCGTGTAATTTATAGGTTATGCATTGTATGCATCAGAACAGGTTGTCCACAATTTTTAATAAAATTCTGTTATGAAAAATAAATTTGTAAGTTTTGGTATTGCCTTCTTTCAAAAATGTTTGTTGAATATTGAAAAGCTGTATAAAAATAAAAAAAAGCCAAATTCCCACTTGCATTTTGGGTGGACATTTGGGCTATAGTACGGGCCATATGATGAGGCTCTATCTCTTAATCGTTGAATCAAATTGATTATTTGTTTGATCAAATTAGTTAGCTTGATTTAACAATTAAGATATAGAACTTCACTTAAGGACTCTATATAAGGCCCTCACTATAAATGATATACCTATAAGCCTAAGCTACCATAAAATGCCCATAGTCCACAAGCCAAGAGAGAACCAAATTTGAAGAAAAGCCCAACGCATCTCACAAGACAAAGATGTTTTGCCAATTTCCACTTGCCTAAAATATGCGTGGTGGAAGAATAATAAAATACGGTTAAATGGAGCCAATGATGCTGTGCTGTTTTTATTTTGTTGTACCAAATCTATTTCACCCAAAACCATGGATTTAATTTGTCTTTTGGACCAAAAGACATTTTTAATGTTAGGGTCTCCAGTTTATATAAACTTATATATAATATAAAATATATATTATGTGAACCCTATTAAGACATTAAGTGCCCAACACAAAAAAGACACACTTATATATTAAACTCATAGTCGCCAATAACTTAGACATTGAACTCTAAACAAAAAAAAAAAGGTGTATAAACTCTAACTTGACGGAAAAAACTTGGTGGCTTTACCAATTCTTTCTCAACGATTCGATGAACTCTAATAAAATTTGTTCTCGTACTGTCGAGGTTCTGCCAAAAAAAGAAGAAAAAAGGTAGTATCCTTAATTTGAGCAAATTTTATATCTCTTTTTCGTATTTTCTTTCTGTGCATATTATACATTGTTTATTGTTTTTTTTCTTTATATGTTAGGATCTTGAATTTGAGTTCTTATAATATTTTTTAATGCACTAAAAAAACCAAATCACATGAATGTAAGGCTAAATTTTTGCCATTCGCCTAGGGCCTACGAAACTTAGGGCTGAAAACCTAAGACCAAAGTGTTTGTTATTAAAAAAAAATAAACTGCAAGGATTGGGAAGAGAAGAAAAAGACTTGTGTTATAAATCTAGAGAAATTGGAGAGGAAATTGAGAGAGAGAGAAAGTAGAGAAACTGATTTCTCATTGAGAGTTTCCTCTTATCTTGTCTGTGTCTCTACTGATTGATTATTGAGTAGGGAAAGGGGGAAGCCTTTTATAGGCATTTGGGGACTCCACTACTACATTATTTTACAACACTCCCCCTTGGAGATCACAAATGATACATAATATGTCTCGTTAAAAACCTTGCCAGTAAAAACCCAGTGGGACAAAAACTGGTCAAAGGGAAAAAGAGTACATAATCATGTGTTAACATAAAATTCTATGTATATTGACGCGCGTGCGACACTGCCTCGTTAAAACCTTACCAGGAAAAACCCAGTGGGATAAAAACCTGGACGAAGGAAAAAGAGTACAGCGTTTGAAGATCTTTATTGATAGCACGCTCCCCCTGATGCTCGGCAAAATATCTTTAAGTCATACTGTTGATCACCTTTCTGAATATCGTAGTTGACACTGCTTCTGTGAGTCAATCTTGAGCGACACTGCCTCGTTAAAACCTTACCAGGAAAAACCCAGTGGGATAAAAACCTGGATGAAGGAAAAAGAGTACAGTGTATGAATATCTCCCCCTGAAAACTTCATGACTAGCTGTTTCCAGTAAGCGACCATATAGATTTTCATAGTATACCCGAAACCCTTGAGCGACACTGCCTCGTTAAAACCTTACCAGGAAAAACCCAATGGGATAAAAACCTGGATGAAGGAAAAAGAGTACAGTGTATGGAGGTCTTTATTAAAACCACGCTCCTTTTTGTGAATATCTCCCCCTGAAAAATTTATGACTAGCTTTTCCAGTATGCGACCATAGAAATTTCCAGAGTCTGCATATCTAATAACACTTGGGCTATTTGTAAGTGCACTCAAAAATATGCCCGTATATGGTGTTATGCTGAGATAGCATCAAATATACCTCACATCATCCCAAAATGATGGTGATGGAGTTGAGCTCTATCTGGAAAATACGATGTACGGTCCATTATACTTCCGGAAAATCTTTAAAGTGTCCAACGGATAATCCTCATAAAAATGCTTCAATACTTTCTTAGTATAAGCAAGAATCTCGTTGGCATAATGCTCGATCTTTAAGTCGAGACAAATATTTCGTGACTTCTGCAGAAGCTTTAATGTGTTGCAAACACATTATAATCAATGTACTCACTGAGGTAATTTATGCATATTAATATTGAGTACAAATTTTGTGCTTCAAGCACATATCCTTTAGGGACTTGCTCTATGCAATGTCAATCCTCTCAATGGATTTTGTTTAAAAGGGGATTAAACTTTATGACACATTATATAGCTTTAACCCAGCTATTTATACATCTTTAGGGAATCGCTTCTGGCGATATGCTCTGTGCATTTAATAACCCTTAAATATAATATGTTGGTTTCCGTAATTGTGCAGTAAGGGGGGGGGCACAATTAAATCTGTAAATATGGAAAAAACCCAACATTCATTGTTTCTGCCAGAAACATTGTGTCATACAAAGTAGGTATATTCCCTTTTATTCCGAACACCCAAGTATAAATTTCAATATTAACATCTTTTGGGGTTCGTACTGTGGGTTTGTTCTTTCACGTTCATTCTCATCTATAATGATATTGTCGACATTTAATATTTGAACGTGGTTCCAATCAACACAGCCCATTGATGATTTGAGTAGCTACTCCAAAATCAAAAATTGTCATTCATCAATTCATGATCCCACCATTCTCATGTGCATGCGCATGCATCAATTATAAGCATTTCTTTGCTTTTGGGTACCCAAGCCACTTCATGGGGCTTTTATTATGTGAGAATGTGGATTATAACCTCCATTGGAGCGTTATTTAGTAGTAGGGCGTGGATAATCTCCATTTAGGGAGTTGGAACAATTAGACCCATATATCTGTCATGCTGCAGGCATGTCACAGATTAATACATACATGTCAATTAATTTCTGGGACTTTAACCCATATAATTTGCTACGCATTTGGCGTGCACAATATCAATATTGACATGTCAAAGGATTGTCCTTTCGGGACTTCAATCCACATCATTTGCTACGCAACAGGCGATTAATACATACATGTCAATTAATTTATGGGACTTTAACCCATATAATTTGCTACGCATTAGGCGTGCATAATATCAATATTGACATGTCAAAGGATTGTCCTTTCGGGACTTCAATCCACATCATTTGCTACGCAACAGGCGTGCATCATATTGATCACTGCTATACCCATATTCTGTTCTTATGGGACTTTAATCTGTGCAGTGTATTATCAATGTATCCAACTTGCAATCTGTAAAATTTGCGTTAATAATTCATGGATACATACAAGCCATTCTTTTGGAACAGACTTATCTCCCCATTTGGTTACCTTTCAAGATAAAATATCAAATAGGTATATAAGCATAAAATAACACAAGTATTGCTTACATCCTTAGGTGGGAGAAACTTTTCTCAAGTATCATTCAAGCTCATATCGGCCCAGTAAATATAGAGTATCGCTTGATGATCTTGTTATATCCTTCAAGAGCAAAATCACAACTCTTTTCTCTATCAAAAACAAATAACCCTCAGAAATGAAATAAAATCTCTTATGAACAGAGAGTTATAAAAAGAGAAAAAATGCAAAAGATTGTGATATTGATTGCAAGGTAAGGTGAGCAATCAAGGAAGGAAGCTGGTGGAAGCAGACAACAAGCTCGGCAATCAAGGAAGGAAGCTGGTGGGAGCAAACGACAAGCTCTCATTTCTTCTAGTTTAGAAGAACTTCCGGAGATTAGAGCATAAGGTTGCCTTCACAGTTCCCTGATGTGGGGGAAACGTGATCAGGGATAGTCTCGCTTCCTGAATGGATGATCAGAGATAGTCTTGCTTCTTAGGCATATTGAGTGCTCACTGATAAGGAAAACAAGTAAATATCGCATCACTAGGTATGAAGTAAACTGGATGTCTTCTGCAAAGAAAATTTCGTTAGTAACACATTTATACACAAATACAATGAATAGGTAGAACCGGTGAATTTCAAATTAACCATAGTAATTATTGCGAGATTCTCGGGATACTTTTGAAAAAGTAGCTCCGTGAAATCCGTAAAGCAAGATTGGCTTTGAAAATAATGCTTGAAAACGCCGAAAGTGCCGACAGGCATTATTAAAGGCCACGTGAAGTTTTGGACTCTAGGAAAGAAAAAGATAATATGGGGATTCGAGAAGATATTGGGGTCCTGAAAAACAGTAGCCATATTTCCTCCTATAGATATGGCCTTTGCAAAACTTGATTGGAGCAACTGCGTTTCAACTTAACTTCCTTCATTTTCTGAAACTTTAGTTTTCCTAAGGCTTTCTTCGAAACCTTCTTAAAAATGGCTTCCTCTTCTTCCTGCCCAAATTATTTCAATTTAAATGATGCTCCCAGTGACACCAAAGTTTGGCGTCCATCCTTTGTATCCCAAAATCGTCATCTCACAGTTAAAGATTCTGTGATGATGAATGATGCTACTGCTGTCATAGTAGCTAAGAATTTCATTACTCCAATGGATGAAATGTTGTTGACAGGGAGATCTGAGGAAGAGGCCATTGATGACTCAATGGCTTTTAGCATTCAGAGTGCTGCTTCTGTTTCTAACATGGCTGATCGTTTGCGTGCCAGAGCAAACGAGGTTGAGAGGTTAACCACTGAAAATTCGTCTCTCCAAAGAATGCTGCATGAGTCTCAACAGGAGGTTGAGAAACTTAAAGGAGAGAATAATTCCTTGTTGAAACTGGTGAGTTCGTACTCTGTTGATACACTGAGAAGGCTAGACATGCTGCAGGTCTCCAATGAAAGAATTTTGGGAGACCACGAGAAGCTCATGGCTAAGCTTAAGAGGCGCCGTCCTCTACCTTCAGAGGCTTCTAGAACATAATGTAATTTTATAGATTTTACAGGGCCTGCACCTTCATTGCAGGTGGAAAAATCTATCTGTTATATGCTCATTTCCTATTATAATAATTGCGCACATTCTTAAACTTACACCTGTGATTTTTACGTCTTTTCAAAATGACGGTTTGGAACCTTGTGCCTTATAGGTTCAAATAACCACATCAAATCTCTCAAATTACATATTTCCATGCATGTTAGCCCGGAACTTTTGGCCTGGGCTAAACACAAAACTCAGAATTTATTTGCCCTTTTCAAATGGACATGAAATATGAATTGAGTAAAAGCCATGATAATATCGCAATAAAGTAGTGAAGAGCATTAACTACTATATACCCACAACTTCAAGTTTATGATCTCTCATATATTTGGATCCATGGGCTTCCGGCCCAGATATAACAAAATATGTGGGGAGCCTCAATTCATTATTTGAGGTTTATATTGATATTATCCATTTCGCGGTGTATTCTTAACAACCGGAATTCACAAAATATTTTTCTTCCTTGAGGTGTCGATTATAACAAAATCGAACTTTAAATTCATCATCTTCTTATGCCAAAGAAATATGTGGCATACCACAATTTGCAATAATACCTCAAGGGTTGTCCATTTAATTGTTGGAACTTCAGGTTCTCAACACTGTTAAATTTTGAACTTCAGGCCAAAGCCACATATTCTCATGGTATGGACATTTTTACAATTTTCTGTACATATTTCGGGACTTCAAGCCCTTACATAATTGTCCATATTTTGAGGAACTTCTGGCATCTCATTTAATTGCTCATCCATGAGTTTAAGGAACTGCAGGTTCCCTTTTGTATATAGTGACGGTTTACCCAAAATGGTTCATATTTATGCATACGTCACTATTCATGTATACGGCAATATTCATGTGTACAGTACATTTGCCAGTACAGTTATCATTCATGTGTACGGCATTATGAACCAATACAGTACTGTTACATCATTAAGGAACCCCAGGTCCTTATTTACATGTCAGGGATCAAGGACCCTCAAGTCCGATCACATGTTTACAAAAATAGTACCGGAGAGACTGCCAGCTCTCATATTAATATCATCATCAAGGATCTTCAAGTCCTGATGTAATTGTATGATGAGGATCAAAGAACTTCTGGTCCTGATCTGCTTACTGTAAAAACTCATCATTCAGCACATTTAATCCATAAAATAAATTCAGCACATTTAATCCATAAAATAAATTGCTGGTAAATAAATTACTGGTATGGACGATAAACCCGCACCATACATTTAAAAGTAAAGGCGTGGACGATAAACCCGCACCACCCTTTTAAATAAATGTAAATGTGCGGTAAATTAATTTCATAAATTAAATTGCTTGCTGTATGGACGTTAATCCCGCACCATACTTTAAATAAATTAAATGTGCGGTAAATTAAATTCATAAAGTAAAGTGTTAGTATTAGTAACGGTCTCCCACTGATAATATGTTTAGTATTACCAAGGGTCCATTTTTGTTAATGGTTAGTAAAAGAAAAGCAGATAAATATAATAGGAAATAATAGAGAAGATAAGGGAGCAGAGATCTTATCGCTTATTCTTTCTTTCAGTGGGTTTTGCAGTGCTGAAGCATCTTTTTATTGTATTTTATTTTTTCTTTTGCTTTCATCATTTCGTCTGCCAATTAATTTTGCTTTCTTTCGGTGGGTTTTGTTTGATGCAGACACAGCCCATGATAGTTGTCCTCTTGTACAGACGAGAAGAAACCAAATAAGCCACCGAAGTTGATGTTCTTAATGGTCTTGCAGATCTGAGAGGCACTGTTCATTATCTTCTTCATACTCTTCATGTTCAGCTGGGGCTAGCAAAGGCATGGACTTTAAGTTGGGTCAGTTGTAGAAAGATGAAGACTTTCTTGACCATTTGGAGGCAATCAAAACCCTCCTCCTCTTGTTGAATGGGTTGTCTTCCTTCTCCAGCCGGGGCGAGTCACTGCGGTTCAGCAGCCTCAACTCTCCACTCGACCCGAGGACCAGACCCGGCAAGGACTTCAGCACCGTTCTGCAGGACCACCCTCAGCTGTTTCACCTTGCGGTGGCTCAGGAGCTCAAGAAGTAGGCTGATGATCGAGAACGATCGCCGACCGTGATGGCTTGGGGGTCTCGGCGCTGTTGGCTCGGGGCTCTGAACGTGATGGCTGGAAAAGCCAGCTGCTTCAGCTTCATGTGGTAGCTGCTGCTGCTTCTGGAGCTAGACGTTGCAGAGCTTTCAACCATGCCTGCAAGAGTCGTTGGCTTTGGGTGTGTTTAGCAGGAGCTTGAGTTTTGAGCTCTGGCTATGGTGGCTATGGAGGTTGTAGTGA